>NC_133164.1:123244801-123587301 GCF_040802235.1 Manis javanica
GCAGGGCGCTCTGCTCCTCGTCAGGAGTGCACCCAGGTTCCCGGAGAGGGACTGGCCAGAGGCCCAGAGTCCGCTGCAGGGGCTGTTCGTGTGAGGTTCTCTGGCTCTCCTGGCTGAGGGTCGCCGAGCAGGACCAGGGAGTGGTCGGGGGTGGGCTCTGCAGGGGAGACACAGCGCTTAGCCGAGAACAGACCCCCAGTGGGTGTCCGAGTGTGCCGCTGACTGGTTTGGGGCCGAGAGAGTGGGCACACCTCGTCTTCCTGGAGGGCTGCCTGTGCTCTGCGAGGGAGGCAGCGCGCGGGCCCTGGGGAGGCTGCTCCATGCCCAGGAGGCGCCCGGACACCCTGCTGCTCAGGGACAGCGGTGAGACACCAGGCACTGGCGAGAGCTGGGAACTGGCCACACGCAGGCGGGTGACAGGCCTCCAAGCTGGCCTCCTGCGTCAGGGCGTCTTGACAGTTACACAGAAATGCGCAGTTTTGCAGTAAATCATACCCCGTACCTGCAGGTTATTCCCATTACAAAGCCTTGGTAGGGAGAGTAAGCTGACCGGTGGGAGCCCCCCGCCCGCCCCCACACTGCGACGGCTCGCAAAGTTAAAAGCCGTTCTTGTAAATATGGCTTCATCTCCACCAGCGCCCATAATTTAATCCAGTTACTACGTGTTAGAAGACTGTTCAATGAATCACCCAAGGGACCAATATTGAAGGTTTAATAAAATCTGCACAGTATCTCCTGGAGATTAAGAGTTCGTGCCAGAAGTCTTAGATTAAGGGAAATGGGGACACCAGCTCAGTTTAAAGGAAAAGAAATGGGCTGGCAAATAAGAGAATGTGGGTGGATTCGGAAATAATGACTCAGAAGCACAGGGAGGCTGGTCCCTCCACAACTGGCACCCCTGGGACCTCAAGTTTATGGTGGAATTCTCAAGGCATCTTCAAATTTTGTCCCACTGCGAGTGGATCTCACAGCCCTAATTTTACGTGTGAGGGAATCAGACTGAGAGGTCGCACACGGAGCAGAAACTCAAACCCACACGTTTCCCGCCGCCACACTGTGTACTTTTTCCTGGCCCTCCGTCACTGGTCCTGGGATTCAGACAAACCTAAGCCCCCGGATCTGTGACAGTCTCTCCTATATTCCCAGCACCCCAGGACTTGCCATGAAGTAGCTGCTATGCATGGATGCACGCATGGGTGTGCAAAGTGGGCATGTTTGTTTATGTGTGTTGGGACACACACATATGCATATGTACATGTGTATCACTTGCTTAATGAAATGGTTATTCATCACTTTTTTCATACGATGGGTGGGACTTTTAGCTTTCATGTAATATTTTGAAAGCACAAGAAATTTTTTGACTGGCAGGCAAAGTTTTCCTTTGCATTTTGTACTAAGCAGAAACTAACGTGGTTTCACCTGTTAGGACCCTGACATCATCAGTGATGCAAAGCTGTTGGTGAACTATGCCTATGGCCAAACCTGGTCCACCTCCTGTTTTGTACAGCCTGGAAGCTAAGGATGTTTTTTTTATCTTCTTAAATAGTTAAAAAAGCAAAAAAAACAGTATGGCATTACACATGGATAGTCTATGAAATTCATGTTTCAATGTCCATAAATACAGTGTTACTGGAACAGAGCCACACTCACTCGCTGGCAGGTCATGTATGTCTGCTTCCTCCCCTCCCAAGGCACCGGGAGCGACAGAGGCTCCTGGCTCTCAGAGCCTAAAATATGCACTATATGCCCCTTTACTATCAACAGGTTTGTTGATCTCTGTATCTAGATCTATATTCCAATTGTTAGCTCTGAGAACAGGAGTAAACAGTCAGTGCGGCCTCAGTGGGATATACGACAGACAGGCAACGCAGCATAACTCCAGAAATGAGATTTTTGTGAGCCCAGATGGCAGGAATTTATTTAACTCAAAAATACATTTTTAATACCCAGGGTAAAAGGAAACTTGACAGTTAAGGTGCTTTTGAAAAATATACCTGGTTTTAAGTTCATGAGTAAAATTAATGACAATTACTCTGAAATGAGAAGACGGATGTGTTTGCTTGCCAAAAGTCAGCCCTCTGGGACGGTTCTATCGCCTTCACACCCCAGGGCCTCACAAGGACTCTGCAGGGACCCAAGGCTGGAGACCCACAGACCAAACCTGAGGGTCAACGTGAATAAAGGCAATGGTGTGACTTAATCTAACTGGACTGGGTGTCGGGTGAAAGCCGTTCCTTGGATGAAGAAATGCACGGATCGGGCAGGAGCTGTGCTTCCTGGGGAGGAAGAGCGGGCTAGAGATCATTTACCCCTGGGAGTCGGAGGAAGGGAAGGGTCGGGGAAACTCGGAGGGGAATCTGCACCAGGATAAATGTCTGACAGGTGACAGTTCACAAAGAGCACTTCCAAGTTGAGAGAATGCCTGGAATGCTTGCCTCACCTGCCTGCAAGTCTACAGACTTCTCTACATGTTACTCTCCCTATTCTCAGGATAGTTAAATTGCTCTGATCATTGAGGAATTTATTTATTTATATAGAACCACATATAAATGATAAAACACTAGTTATATACATGAACATGCACCTACCCCACCACACACATAGGTCCTACACATCTTCAGAACTGAATGTCAACAATATGCTTACATTATCTTTCCTCTTTCTTCCCTTTCAATTCCAAAGTTTGTTTGAAAACTGGTCAGATGACATAAGATTGTCTATTTTGGAAGTATTGTCAATAAAAGGCCTCCACAAAACTCAAGAGACTAATGCAACGGAACCTATGTTAGCTATTCGTAACCAACAAAAAGATGTGACATTTCTAGTAAACACAGCACTGTAAAAAAAAGTCAAAGTCAAACCTGAAGCCACCCAGCATTGAGATAAAGAAAAACTACTACTTCACAATAAAATGGAAATGACTATCACCTTCTATGGCCTTCTGGAATTTTTGCTTGTTGAATGCATGAATATCCAACATTTACCTGCAATTATTCCAAATTAAAGAAGAGACGGGAAGGCAGCGGGCAGAAAATAGCATGCTTTCTTATCCTTTCAGCAAAGGCACACATTCTAGAAACGGTCTCCCTCGAACACCTGGCACCGGCCCCTGGCTCTGGCCTCTGCTGTCACCAAGTGAACAGGCAGCCGGAGTATGAGACTAAACTAGTTCTGTTTGGCATCCCCTCTCTCGGCAAAAACACAACCTGAGGTTTAAGTATCACACCTGTTAAAGTGTTTAAGGGATTTTGTAAGTATTCACAGAATACTTTTATTATTTGTTAATTGTCAGAAGTGGAAACCTTTTGTATTTACTGTTTAGCAGGACAGGGATATCCATGGCTTACAATGTGAAAAATAATCGAGATATTTAAAACTCTTGGGTGTTTTAGTAAATGAGAGCTATTTTTAGATCTTTTCTTGGGGACAGTTGCAGAGCTGTTTCTGCAGCACTTTCTGTCCCTGGAAGCCACAGGAACAATGGTGTCAAATGTCTGGCACAGCAGAGATGGGGGCCCTTCACACAATGTCTGCTTTTCACAGAGGGCGTTCCAGCTCCAGGAAGTGCCGATGCGGTGCCAGCCTGGTACCAGCTCGTGTTAGCTGCTGCTGTTTTTAAGGATAAAAATAACTTGGACACTTTCAGGTTGTTAGGAAACATTCACTGAAAAACTTTGTAAAACTCGGGAAGTAAAACTTGAATTTTCAGAGTAAGAAAAGGTGATGTAACAATCAGATAAATAGGAATAAAGAAGACAGTCTTCAATGTCATTTATAAAAATGGTTTCTGGTAAAGTCTCTTTAACGTACCAGTGAAAATATATATTGTCGCAAAGTGCACACATTAGCTTATAAGGTTTTTATTTATTTGTGTATTTTCTTTTTAGGGAATCATTTTGAGACAATTTATTATGATCATAAAATCAGATACTATTTGCTTTTTATAGGGTATCTGGTTAAGGAGACTGAAAATATTCCCTATCTATTCATCTAGTGGAGGTAGATACTTTTAAAGACTGATATATGAAAATTCTAACTCAACCACAATGGGTACTTACAATAATATATTTTTGTTTCATTGCATAAACCTTGAATAAATTGATAATTTCATAAGGAATTATCATAAGTAGAAAGTCACTATTTCCATGTCACGAAAATAAGGTCATACATACACTCACAAGAATTGTGTATTATAGAGTTCTCCACAATCAAGGAGAGGTTGATCATGAATCTCACTGCAACGTTTAAGATTTTAATCACAGATACAATTGGACATCTTTGCCTACAAGTCTTGGGTAGTTACCAAGGGGTCCTGGTTACCAAGTATCTAAAGGAAGTGATAGCACGACGTGCGCGATCAGGTGGCTGCAGAGGCCACTGAGCAGGAGTTGGTGTCACTGTGAGGCCCGGCGGCTCCCCCAGTGTCACACCACACAGTGGGCGGGAGTGGGCTGCCGAGTTCCCTTCGGGCTGAATCTCTACAACCGTCCAAATGCAGTGTTGGTGTCAGGAAGTGCTCATCAGGGTCAAAACTTTAAATCCCCATGCCTACTGCCCTGTGAGAGCCCCAGTGACCGCTCGGGGCTGTGATCTGAGTGGCACGGTGTCTCACGTGCTTCCTGCGTGTGCCCAGTGCCAAGGGAGAAGGGGGAGACCCCAGGGGGCTGACCCCGCCAGCCTGTCCCCACACTGCCACCCTGCCCTAGCGTCGGCGAGGCTCAACCACAGCAGCCCGCCCCCCTCTCCAGGCTCTGGGGTCTGTCCCTGCAGCCCAGCTGGGTCTTTGCTGACCCTGACCCAGCTCACGGCACACGCATCCCTCCTTCCGAATCTCTGGCTGGGCCGCTCCTCACCTCCGCCCAGTGGCCGCACGAATCCTGCCCCTGCAGCACATGGCCCACTCCCGGGATGCCGGCCTGGGCTGGCCTTGACGTGCCCACTGCACTCACTCAGGAGGTGACCCCGTGTGCCCTGTGCCCACCACAGGACACAGCCCCATGCTGGCCACGGCGCTGTCCTCGCAGACTGACAGGAGGGTCAGCCGGTGACCTGTGAGGGATGGGGCATCCCGGGAGGGTGGTTCTCTGTGGCCTGAGGGCATCACAGGCTTGGCCATGACCTGGGGACTGTTTGGGGCCGAGGACTGGCCCTGCTGTCCCAGCTCCTGCACTGTGACCCTCTCCACACCCACGGCCACCTGGCTGCCAGCTCGGCAGCCTTGTCCTGGGCCCCCAGGGTCTGTCCTCTCAGATCTGCCGATACAGGCGCAGTCAGTCTGGGCAGGTCCCCGGGGTGCTGGCCCATCGCAGCTGCCCTCCAGGCGTCAGGCCTGCCCTGCCCTTCAACAGATCTGCGGCAATTAGCCCGGCCCCAACCCTGCTGGCCCAGCCACCTGCTGTGTAAACATCTGACCTGCTGTGTGAACAATCAGATCCCATGCGAAATGACTCAGCTTATCCGAGAAGAACACTTGCTTAAAAAGAGGTGTAATGCTTTTCTTTTTAAATAAATTTCCTTCTAGGAAATGGAAATGTTTGTTCTCATAACAACAGCTGTTAGGAGGGTTGCAGGTTTTCCTTGCGTTCTGCTGTGTGTGTGAGTGTGCGTCACGTGCATGTGCCTACAGGCTGCCCTTCCTGACAAGGTACACCACATACATGGATAAACGGATGACTATGATCTTGATACATTATGGCCAAGGCTTGCTTTTCTCAGTAATCAGCTCACGTGCCCTGAGTTAATCTGCTTAATCTTTCCCATTAGAAAATTTGCTGGAGAAAATTGATGACAAGTGGGAAACTAGGCAGCCTGCGAGAACAGCAAACAGACGGAGGGCAGTGCCCATCCTCTGAGCTCCACGCAGATGCCACCGACCACCTGATGGTGCAGAACTGATGACTGATTCACAGTCAGCCCCAGTGCTACCTGACCAACGCTGACAGCTACACCAGAGACCTTTAAATGACCGATTTCCTAACGAAGGCCTGCACCACCGCCCCGACCGCTGAAGTACATTCTGAAAACTGCTCAAGGTTAGAACGCCAGCCTGCAGGGCTGGGACCATTGAAATCCACGGACCATCACACAGGCCCATGGGCTTCAGCAATTTCCATCTTCGGTAGCAAAGTCATTGTCAAAGTTAGAAAATTGCCATCATGAAAAAAATGGGCGGAGGATATGAACAGAAACTAATCCAAAGAAGAAATTCAGATGGTCAATAGGCACATGAAAAGATGCTCCACATCGCTAATTATCAGGGAAATGCAAATTAAAACCACAATGAGATATCACCTCACACCAGTTAGGATGGCCAACATAGAAAAGACTAGGAACAACAAATGCTGGTGAGGATGTGGAGAAAGGGGAACCCTCCTACACTGCTGGTGGGACTGTAAGCTAGTTCAATCATTGTGGAAACCAGTATGGAGGTTCCTCAAAAAACTAAAAATAGAAATAGCATTTGACCTGGAAACTCCACTCCTAGGAATTTACCCTAAGAAAACAACTTCTCAGATTCAAAAAGACATATGCACGCCTATGTTTATCGCAGCACTATTTACAATAGCCAAGATATGGAAGCAACCTAAGTGTCCATCAGTAGATGAACGGATAAAGAAGATGTTGTACATACACACAATGGAATACTATTCAGCCATAAGAAAGAAACAAATCCTACCATTTGCAGCAATATGGATGGAGCTAGAGGGTATTGTGCTCAGTGAAATAAGTCAGGCAGAGAAAGACAAATACGAAATGATTTCCCTCATTTGTGGAGTGTGACAACGAAGCAAAACTGAAGGAACAAAATAGCAGCAGACTCACAGACTTCAAGAAGGGACTAGTGGTTACCAAAGGGGAGGAGTGGGGAAGGGCAGGTGGGGAGAGAGGGAGAAGGGGATTGTGAGGTATCATGATTGGTGCACATGGTGTGTGTGGGGGTCACGGAGAAGACAGTGTAGCTCAGAGAAGACAAACAGGGACTCTGTGGCATCTTACTACACTGATGGACAGTGACCGCAATGGGGTATGCAGGGGTCTCATAATAAGGGTGAATGTAATAACCACATTGTCTTCACCGTGAAACATTCATAAGAGTGTATATCAATATACCATAATAAATATACATCTGAAAAAAAAAGTTTTTACTCAAAAAAAATTGCTATGATGAATTAATCTTTTTCTTCCTATTAAAAAGTGCTAATTAAAGTGAAGTTGCTCACATGATATCACATGGTCAGCACAAAGGGAAAGGGACAGAGCCCTGGCACATGGCTCAGAACTGCGAAGCACCTCTGAGCACAGGCTGTAAGCGTCCTGCAGGCACCAACGCGCTGTCTGGAAAGCCCAGCTGCAAAGCTGAAGCACAGCCCAGTGGGCCTTTGTGCCCGGATGTGACGTGTGTGTTTTGGAAACACCAGGAGGGAAAACATTTCCTTAATGTAAGTCATTAACCGAATGTACAAAATATTTAGTAATCTCACACACTCAAATTGCTGGGCCAAGTTGCAAGTTAACTCTAGATACTAATATTTTGCATCCACGCATCTGCGGTCCCTTCACCTCCTAGACTGTCAGAGATGTTTTCTAGTGAGGCTGTCTTTGGGGCACTTTCAGAATATTCAGAGCAGCAGACTTACTTCTGCCCAGGGAAGGTACCCAGTTCCATTAGCGTGCTGGAGAACGGCCCTCAGCGCACCCCGGGGAAGGCTGGGGGACGCGCCTGCAACTGCCCACGGCCACCTCGTCTTGGGGCCCCTCCTGAACTCCACCCTCTCTGCCTGCCTGTCCTTCAGCACAGGGACAGGCAGCTTCTTAAGATGGCAGGGACATCTCAATGGATGTGTATGTTTTATGCAATAAAGGAACCAGAGCTGTTACTCTTCAGAGGAAAAGTCTGTGCAAAAATTAAAATTGAAGTACTACTGAAGACTACTAAAAAGCTAGAAATCTAACAATTAATTCTCTAAAATGTGACTGTAAACAATGCCGGTGAGAAATATGTCAACCATCAATTTTAGAATTAAAGATTTAAGTGTGATAGGTGCCTGACTCTCCACTGGGAAGCATGCCCCTTCCACACAAAATGCCCTCCCAGGGACTCAGCACGGGAATCTGGTGAGAAGTTGCACCGCGGGCTCTGTTTTGTGACGCTGTTCCCCAGGACTGCCCTGGGCTTCCTTCTCTGGTGGGGTTCTGGGGATCGCGGGGGGCACAGAAGAGACAGGAACATCCCACAGAAAGCTGTTCCTGATCAGTGATTGAGGAGGCGGGGGTGGAACAAAGAGGTGCCGGGCTGATGGGAAGAACGAACGGAGGAAAAACTTAATATGACATTAAAATTAAAATGGAAGCCTTTTGCTGGTATCTGACCCCATGCCCCGAATCACTGCGTCGGAGGCGTTCAAATCTCCATTTCATAGACGGCAGCAGCAAGGTCAAAGAGGTCAAAATGGAAACACACCAGTGAAGCTACAGAGGCAGGGTAAGAACCCAGGTCAAAAGCAATCTCCCCGAGGGCAGCGTTTTTCACCTGCCTTTTCGGGCTGGGCCGCTGCACCCAGATGGAGCCTGGTGCGTGGAAACGGCTCGACGAACATTTGTGGAATGAGTCATGCTTATTTCAAAACAACAGAGGCACCTCTGTGAGACGCGTCACGACTGTAGGATCTCCGGGGTGAGCGGGAGACCAGTTTCGGTTCGAACCCTGCAAGCACGGAGGCCAGTTTTATTTTGTCTCTTCTGAAGTTCCTGCAGGTTGGCAAAACCATCAGGGAGGCTCAAAGCGGACCCGGCGGTTGTGCTCACTTGGTTTGAAAGGAGCATTTTACCCACATCAGGTTGTCAATACTCAGATTTGCTCACTAGCAGGAAAGGGCTGGTTGTTACTACACACTTCCCAGGCTGTGGGGTCTGTCCTCCGCAGACACACAGTAAGTATTCATCACTGGGGTAACCACTGACCCCTTAAACTCCCCAAAGGCAAGCCCACCTCTGTAGCTACTTCTGATTCAATTTTTGCTAAGTACAGAGCCGTCACTCCTATTTCTGCAGCCCCAGGCCCCTCCTGACTTCATGAGGTGACATATCTAGAAGTCACTACTGGTCTGCAGAAACACCAGTTTCCAAACTGGTGAACTGCTGAGTCACTGAGACACCCAGGGCAAAGGAATCCCTCCTGGCTCAGCTGTCTTGCCAAAGAGAGAAGCAATTGCAAAAGTCGTAAAAGATTTGAAAACTGTAATTTTTTATGATTTTTGAAAACTGAGTTCTGAAACAAAAATATAAGCTTTCCTTTAACATTTCAGATGTCAAATTACATACTCTTCCCCCTAGAGAGGCTTTGTGTCTATCTTGCTGCGGTACCAGCTCTCTGCTCACAAAGGTAGGGCTTCCCTGAGGACGGGAACCCCGCTGCCTACGGAGCTCACAGGGGCTCCTGAATTCAAGGTTCTGCGTGAAATGGCTTGTGGATTCCAACTGCTGAAGAACTTGTTCCAGTTTTGTGCAGTATTTCAAAGTCACAACTCTTTATGAGTGGGTCAAAGTACAGTTGACCGTCCAGTTGTCTGAACCTTTATTGAGACCTAAGAACAAGACGTGGCAAAGGGCCCTACCACGCTGTCACCCTTCCCTCCAGCTGAGGTCAGGCTCACCGAGGGCTGAGTCCCCAGGAGGCAGGCTCTGCTCCCTCCCCACGGGCACTGGGTGACCGCTGGCTGACGCCTCTGTACTTTCTGTTCCCCGCTCCCCTGCCTGGCTCCCCACCCAGTACAGGAATTTATTTCTTTGAGTCAATTTTAATGAGAATGAGCAGGAGTGACTTGGAGGAGACAGCATTCCCCTGGAGCAATGAGGCAGAGAAGCCAGAAGCAGAACCTGCTGCCCATGGGGACCGTGAGTGAGCCCAGGTCCTGCTATGTGAGTCCCTCCCAGGCACTGTCCTGAAGGGCCAGCCACACACCCAGCAGGCAGCTGCCTTTGCTGTTAGTGAAACTTCCCCAGCCTTTCACTTTCAGTTACAGGCAAACAACTGCCTGCAGGGAAACACCTGGATAACTGCCCATCACACGGGGCACAGAACCGCACCCACTGCCCCCTTAACAGCAGGAGGTCCCTGCTGCGCCCGCCAGCCTGCGCAATTCCTCCACCCGACGCCCACCCAGGGCACTGCGAGCCACCCATCCTCTGTGGGTGTGCATGTGTGCATGTGGGCCAGAGCTTGTGTCTGTGTAGTGTCCGTGTGAGCGGACAGCTGCATGTGTCTGTGTGAGCGTAACAGCCTGTGTGTGAACGTGTGAGTGGACGGCCCGTGTGTGAACGTGTGAGCGTGACAGCCTGCATGTGAACGTGTGAGTGAACAGCCCGTGCGTGAACGTGAGCATGACAGCCTGTGTGTGAATGTGTGAGCGTGACAGCCCGTGTGTCCATGTGAGCGTGATAGCTTGCATGTGAACATGTGAGTGGACGGCCCATGCGTGAACATGTGAGCGTGATAGCCTACATGTGAATGTGTGAGTGGACAGCCGCATGTGTCCGTGTGAGTGTGACAGCCTGCATGTGAACGTGAGTGGACAGCCCGTGTGTGAACGTGTGAGCGTGACAGCCCATGTCTCCATGTGAGCGTGACAGCCTGCATGTGCCCACGTGAGCGGACAGCCCGCATGTGTCCATGTGAGCGTGACAGCCCTCGTGCGTCCATGTGAGCAGGCGTCTCACTGTGGTTGGAGCGGACTAAACCCTGAGGTTGCCCAGAGCTCACGGAACATTCCGAGGCAGCTGGGGCAGCTGCGTTACTGTCCCTGTCCCACCCACTGTGGCAAGTCCTATTCTGACAAAGAGTCACACAGCAGTTACAGGGCCACTGGTTGTTCCAGGAACACGAAATGGAACATTAAGACATGAGTTTTTCAAGCAATTTCAATTAAAAAGTTCAAACTAAAGGTGAGCTTTCTGGCAACCTAAGCTGGTTACCCACAAGGCCCTCGGTGTCAGAGCGATGGGGGCCAAGGCAGAGGGGACCTTCCTGTGCGCATTCACATGATTCAAAGAATGAGTGTCTCAGGGCCCTGACACGACCACAGCCTGGATGAGACAGTCAACAGAATGGAGCATTTCACATTCCACGCGCCCACATTGCACCACGTCACCCGGGTTTCACCTGCTGCTGAGCGACATGAACATCTCTAACGGCCCAGTGATTGCTCAGAGCTGCCAACACACCCATGGTCGAGGTTAAGAGCCACCTGCCACTGCCACCGGCCCTGGGATTGTGAGGCCCAGCCTGCACTGCCAGGGCCGCCAGGTCCCTGCCTGGCCCGCACGGGGAGAGGCTCAGGGCCCAGCAGCGTGGAGCGAGGGGTATGGCGACAGGTGTGCAGGGAGCCAGGGTGGGACTCGGGCAGGGGCTGCCGGCACATGGGGCAGACATGAGAAACAGTGACCAGCCCCGGGCATGGCACGTTTATTGCCTCCAAGGAGAAAACTGGTTACTCAGAATGACCTGGAAAGCGGAACTCGGTTGCGGCCGCAGTGTGCAGAGGACGGGGGTCGGTTTCGGCTGGGGGTTAGGGATGGGGGTGCATGTGGCCCACAGCGCTGCTAGAACCAGAGCACGGCCAGGCGTTTATTTCCCTTTTTAATGACTTCATTTCTTCAGTTTAAAGATGTTGCTAGTGATGTCCTGGGGGAGTGAGAGCGGGCAGTGCACCCCTGGGCTCATGGCAGAGACACGGGGCAGCGTCCCTCAGTGGGGCAAGAGAAAAGCACGGTGGTGGCCATCCGGGCAGCTGGAAGGGGGCGCCAAGCTGGGCTGGACAGCTCCCACATGCACATTACAAGTTTGGGCTGGGCGTACAGGGAGGGGAAAGGTGCCCTGTGCAAAGGGAGCCACACACGTGCTTTCAAACGGGGGCCCACGACCTGCAGGCTCGCACGCAGCAAACAAGGCGGTGGGTGCATGGAGAGGGCGAGCTGGTCGCTGCTGCCCACCCGCCGAAGCCCTTCACAGCTGCTGTGCCACTGTGGGGCTGTATTCCCTCTTTGTTCTGGAAATCTCTCAGCTGCCCTATTGTGGCTCCAGTGGCCTCAAGTGACTCCCAGCAGCACATTTTATATTGAGGGCAGGACCAAGGGGTAAACCTAGGGCAGCCAACCCCAAGCCTCTGGGATCTGAAGCCCTGCACTGGCCCTGACCGGACAGCCCAAGCGCTCCCGGGGCCTGGGAGCCGGTGGCGGTTCAGTCCCCTGGGCTGGCCTGTGGCTCCCAAGGGATGGGCTCTGCCAGCCCTAGTGCCCATGGCTGCCCCCGACCACTGCATGTCCCCCACCTGATGTCACCTGGAGACGCATGGAGGAGGGGCTGGGACATGTGAGCCCAGCCCCCTGGAGAAGCCCCTTAAATTTAGAAGACCTGAAGGAAGTGGTCAGCACCGGCTGCCACTGCCACAGGTCAGTGTGGCCTCAGGAGTGACAGGACAGCAGCCAGCTGGCTGGGGGCTGCAGACCTGGCCTGCAGGGACTCCTCCCGTTCCCGCCCATCCTCACAGTCCCCGGGTGTCCGGCAGGGGCCCCGGAAGAGCGTGGCAGACACGGGATGTGCGAGGACAGGCGGACCAGCTCCTCAGTCCGGAGCAGCTGCCGAGAGGCCTGCGTCGGCCGGCAGGGCTCCCGCAGGGGCTGGCACAGTCCTGGGCATCACCACCACCTGAACCCACTCACTGCGGGTCAGACCAGTGAGACTGACTCCAAACCCCACCTATAAACAACCGTTTTCATGAAAATACTGGAATCAAAGTGGTTGGGCAACTCCCAGTTTCAAAGAACAAAAGCACCTCTCAGAATTTCAGAGATATTCTATAATTTGGAATACGTGAAAATGAGCGTACACCCCCACACACGTGCACACACACGCTCTGGTGCACAGCTCCGTGCGGGTCTACATAAGGCTTGCTCAGCAGGAGCTCAGAGGCAGAATTTCTCAGGGTTTAGAGCTGGCGCCTCGGGATGTACATTTTTGGGGAATACAGCATTTTGCAAAGGTGGTCTTCATGGAAGGAGGGGACAGGACTGCAGGGCGAGGTGCTGTCCCTGGTCACTCCGTCACAGGCAGATGCTGGGGGGCCAGGCCCTCGGGGGAGAGGGGGAGTGCCTAGACGCCTGCCTCACAGAGCTCGCCTGCCCTCAGCGGCGGTGGGAGAGGCAGACGGCCCCCAGATCAATGGTAGGCGGAGAGAGCTGACAACAAGCAGCCACTCGCCCTGCCCGTGCTCCCCTCCTCTGGCCCCTCGCAGCCAGACCGGGTCATGTGCCGGGCCGTGTGAGTGCTTCTGGACCCCACAGGGCCTCAGTGGAAGTGCCGACCACCGCTCCCTGGCAGGGTGTGCCACCCTCTGGCCCCCCCAACCCGCAATGCAGGGGAGCACTGCTGGGAGGACAGCAGCCTGACCTCGCTGGGCTGAGACGTGGGTGAAGGTCGAGCCATCCGGTTGGGGCTCTTGGAGTTCCTTTGGTAGGTCGGCGTGGTCCTCCTGTCCTAAGGCAGCTTCCTTCTGAGCAGGCTGGCCGGGGGGACCTTGCTGCAAGTTGACATTTGGGAGTGGACCTGAAGGGGAGCTCTGGACTTGCCTCGCAGACGTCTGCACAGCACAGCCATGCAAAGGCCCTGTGCACTGGGAGTGCAGTGAGGGAGGCAGGAAAGGGTGGGAGGTACCCCAGAGAGGCTCTGAGCAGGGAGGGCATGAACTCAGGGGTGCCTCGACAGCAGTGCCGACAACAGACCACAGTGGGTGTGAGGGCAGGGGCCAGGCTGCCCCCCGAGAGGGGAGGGCTGCGCCAGAGGGAAGACCACCTGCTGGAGGCTGGACAGGGGTGTGCCCGAGTGCCGCCTGGTGCTGTAAGGGGCAGCGTGAATGACCAAATGAGTATTTAGGTTGTAAAGATATAAAGTGCCATTGATATTCACTCAGATGCACAGAGAAATACATGTAAAAAGGTGTTTCACGTTCAACATTATCTGTCGAACACAGAAATGAGAGGAGCCTCTGCTCCCTGAGGGCCCCTGGGGACAAGCCATTGTTTCCTGGGGTTTGGAGCAGGTCCGGGAGAACCGGGCTGCGAGCTTGCCTCTGTGGACATCGGGCTTCTGTCTTAGCTGTCTGGCTGCCAGACCCTCACCTGTACCATGAGGGGTCGGACAAGGTGACTTCTAAACATTCCTTCAAGTTCTCAACTTGAGATTTGGATTCTGTGATTTCTGCCCACCCCAAGGGCACAGACACACAACACTGATTCTACTGCTTGTCCAGGTATGAACAGAGGCCCAGGCAGCAATTGAATCAGAGTAATAAATCAAAGCATCAAATATTCTCCAGAACAGATTGTGCAACAATCATTTCTGAAGGACACTAACTGTACTTGCGAAGACCGTAAAGGGGGCCCACAGGAAAGTCCGGAGGGGACCCCGGGCTTTCCTGTCTCACTGAGCTGAGAGAGCATTTTATGTCAGCAGTGATGGCTGCTTACGAGTTTTGTAGCTTAATCTAGTATCATGATATACTCGACACAAATACCACTTGAAATGGCATCTCAGAAAGATTTCCTCATGGGGGATTCTTAGAAATAAAAAATGCAATGATTTGCTTAATGCTACATGAAAATTCTCAGGGAAAACATTTGTCTGTAGCAGACAGTGTCTCCCAAACGTGATAGAGCATTATCTTAGGCGCATACGATCTTACAGGTCCTCCCCACCGAGAGGGGAGCCCCCCGTCCCATCCCAGGAGTTCCTTGGGGTGTGCATGCTGGGTTTGGCACCTCCAAGGCCGGGTCATAGGCTGGCATGCTACTCTGAGCTGGAGGAAGCTTATCACAGCTGGCATGTGGCATTGCCCCAAATCACACGGCTACACAGCAGGCGCTCTATTATGTCCTATGTAAACGGGAAACCTTAATCCGACGAGGGCTCTTTCCCTTTAGGAGCTGGGGAGCTCCAGGTGACAGGCGCAGTTCACCTACAGCCACTGCTGAATGGCTGACGTGTGCGCTCTGCCCTTCATCTCAACTTGGTCCTTTCTTATGTTTTTTTCTTTGAGTATTTTTCTATTTGATTGTTTCCTTGCATGTTTTCTTACTGTAACCAATTCAAGCTTAATATATATATAATAACAACTGTATGTGTAACTGCATATATACTATATATATAAATCAAGCTTACAATATATATACTTGAGTGTTTCTAATGTGAACACGCTTTCCCTAAGCATTCAAAAGATAATTCTATCTCCATAATTTAAGTAATGAGCTAGTGAACATTTTCCTAGTGACTTTTCATAGCATTTTGCCCCTACGTACAGTGTGCACACGGTTTAGCCACGTACCGTGCTGTGCACGAGCAGTGGGGCGGGGTCAGCGGGAGGGGTAGCTAGGGCCCTGGAGGGGTCAGCTAGGGCCAGCGACGTGAAGGAACTCATCCTGTTGCCCCTTCGACCCGAGGGCCCACCTGGGTGCCTGGGGAGGAGCAGGGGTGCCCTCTCATGGACACTCTCCTTCCTCAGCGGAACAAGGGAGACCCAGGGCTTCCACTTGCCTGCCTTTGTTTAAGCCCCATGACCTGTGAACACTGCGGGGCCCGGGGTGGAGGGGACAATGTCCTGTCTCCGTGTGTGCCTGGTTTTCAAATGACAACAACAGTGTGTGCCAATGTGTGTGTGGGCGGGTGGTTCCATGGAAACTCAGAAACTGGCCTCCGGCAGAATGACCTGCTTCCCCAAAGCTCAGACAGCATGTGGCTCTCTGCACTGCCAGGCCTAAAAATGTTCTCTTCCCGTTTGGGTAACCAGACAGAGCAGCCTGAAGTGTGACCACACGCTGTCAGAAAGAGATGTACCAGGGCACTGTGCTGACTCACTCATCTGGATCCGAGAGAGCCCTTCGGTGGGATTTTCCCCCCTAATGACAATGCAGATAGAGTCCCAGGTGCACTGCGGAGTTGATGCCCAGCGCTCGCCTCACAAAGACACGGAGGATGCCAGCCTGGTTCTAGTTGTGCGCCCGGGGGGCGTGCCACGTGCCAGCCAGCAGCCTGTGGGGCCTGCGCCGTCCTCAGCCCCTGGCCGCACACGTGTCCTGGACTGATCCCGTCCTCACCCGGGACTCCTCTGCTGAGGCCCACACTCTCTCTCCTTCGTTCAGAGGCCGTGGCCCACGTGTCCCTCAGAAGCGTGTCTCGTAAAGGACAAGGGCCTTCCCCAGACCCGCACGCTCCCTGGCCGTCCTGACACATGGACAACATGATCACCAGGAGCTCAGAGATCATCACCAGATAGTGCCGATGACACGCGGCTCACAGAACGCCACGAAGTGTGCGTCCTTATCAGGCCCAGGGTTTTCTGTCCAGTCAAGAAAAGACCTTTCCGTAGAGTGGGAGGGGGCTGCTGCCTCGCCTGCAGTGACACCCGGACACACGTCACGTCAGGATTTAAAAAGGGTTCTCAGACCTACTCTGCAAGGTTACAGTCAAGACCGGCAGCCAAGATTATCTTAGCCTCTTTCCCCTCCTATTCTGTACCTTGAGACGGGGCAGCAGTAGGAGTGGGGGTCTACGGCATTCAGAAGCCGACTCCCCACAGCCTGCAGGGCCCTCCAGGTGTTCGTTACTCAGGATGGCTGAGCACAGCGTGGGCGGAACCCAGGAGGCCTCCGGGACCCCCTCACTCACGTCCTCAGGCGGCGAGCATCCCCTCTGCTGTGACTGAGCCTGCGTCCAGTGCCAGCCGCAAGTGCTGTGCCCCAGGCAGTTAGGGAGCCGCTTCCTGGTCACTGGGATGGGCCGAGGGCGTGGCGGGGGAGAGCCACACTCAACCGTGTGCCGGGCCACCTCCTGGCGCGCCAGGACTGGGTTGTCACGGAGAACAAAGCCGGAAGCATCCTGTGTGTGGTGCTGTTCTCCCCGTGCAAAGACAGATCTGAGCGTGTGGTATGACTGAAAGGTGTGCATTTCCACTGGTTTTCACACTCCATCCCTGGATAATGTCTCCAAACAGTGCCACTATTTGACAGGCTGCAGCAGCTCCTTTGGAAGAGCGTCAGGCATCACTCCCCATGCACAACGGAAGGAAAAGCTGTTAGGGAGCCCCTCTCACGTCAGACCTGGCACATGTTCTGTGTGTCCGTATATGTGTGTGTAGCGTACGTTATCTGACAGTCACACAAGGGCTGACCTGGTGACCCACAATCCTGAAAGCAAATGACCAAGGGAATAACGGTAAAGACAACGTTTGCTTTAAAAATACGTAAGCTTAGCCAAAATAATTCTAAAACTTACTCTTATTCATAGATAAGACCTAAAACTTAACTCTGGTATTCTGTCATTTTCTTTCGTCTGTTTCTATACATACATAGTTAGAATAAAGGAGTAAAAAGATGGTCTAAAGAAACCTTTGTGTTAGAAGTTCACGGATGGATTTATTCCTGAAATCACGGACGCAGACATTCCCCCCTAACTTTCCCTCCGCGCTCTGAAGAAAACACCCCGCGCACCAGGCCACCGACCTGCCGTCCTGTCCGTCTCTCCTCTGCTCTGCCCCTGAGGAACGGAAGCCCCTCCTGAGGGCAGCGGTCGACACTCAGGCATGCCCCCCAGCAAATCCCCGGGAAAATCAGTATGAAGCATGTGGAAGCTGGGGGGCTCCTGAGCGCCCGGTTTCCATCAGACTGATCCCCAGGGCCTCCTGTCTTGGGCCCTTACGTCAGTCATGCTGATTTTCATGGGAAGTTTACGACACTGAAAACGTGGGCAGCAGTACTTTTAGTTCTGTGTGCTGCTCAAGGAGGCTGGAATGAGAGAGACAGAAGGGACTTTGAAAAACTGCAAGTAAATCGGGACAAAATCGGGGTAGATGTTCCTGGCTGACGAGCGCAGCATAGAGAAACCCTTTCCACGCACAGGCAGAGCCCAGCCAGGGAACACGGCGCGGACGTCGGACGCAGCAAGCGGGGCTGCCTGTGTCTGAGGGGGGCTCAGGATGGCAGCCCTCGCATCCCTGCGTTTGCTGGCACTGCAGCACGACCGCGCCTCGGGGCGCAGCCCTGCGGCTCTCCCCGCCGTGGGAAGGCGTGGACGGGAGGGGAGAGCAAGGCCCTGGACAGGCCGGGCTGCTGCGCCGCGGGGCCTGGGGCAGGTCGCTGAGCGCCACCGTCACGTGTGATTTCAGGACATAAGACTCAGATGGGAGCTGTCCACTCACTCCCCGGGGGAGCGGAAATGAGGGTGAACAGCACCATGTGATGGCAACTCACGCCAGCAGGGCACTGAGAAGAGGGGGGCCTCCACAGACAGAGAGCGGCCATCGCACTCCGCCTCCTGAGTCACTCTTCACAGGTCACACATATCTAGGCGTTGGGACAATCTCACTTCCTCCTGAGTCACTGTTTATGGGCTCTGATAGGCTATTACCCGCACACGAATGATCAGACAGGGAATAAGAACAACACCTCACGGCAAAGAAAAGCTGGGAACGCTCTGGGGCCTGCGTGCCCAAAAGTCAAGCAAAATAAAAAGAAAAACAAGAACAAGATGGGGCCAAACAGACCGGGTCACCAGGGTGGCCACATGGTGGTGGGAGAACAGACTGTAAGATGCTAAGGGGACTTAGCCTCCCTGTTACTATAAAGTCCACATTTTTAAAAATGAGAACAGATTCATAGATGATTCAGGTAATTAAAAAACAAAAACCTTCCCCAAAGGAGAATGTATTTTCACACAATGATGATCTGAAATCACATCTCCTAATTTGTACGTTACATACCAAACACGTCGTTGTCTTCCGAGGTCCCCTGGGAAAGGGTGAGAAGTTTTCTCTTTTTCTCAGATTCTCCTCTGTTGGTTTCACCTTCCTGGAAATGAAACAGAACAAAACCCTTTCTTAAGATACAGTGTTTTATCTACAAAATAACTGTAATGCATTTTCCTCTTTATTAATTTTGCAGCAGATAACCACAGTCTCATGGTGCTGGGCCTTGGCTCAGGGGGGTGGGCGGCAGAGGACTCTGAGTGAATTCTGGCTTGTTTCCCTGCCGGAGCACGCAAGAAGTGAATACACAGTTACGCAAAGGAAGCCGTGATCCCAGGAGAAGAGCATTAGCTGACATCATCCCGCACGTCCCAGGAGCGGGCCCCCTTAGTCGCCCTGCTGGGGTGCAGGTGAAAGCTTGGGATGGAGCTGACACTGAACAACTTCCTTCAATCCCCCTTTGGCCACCTAGATGCCAAGCTGCACAGCCCGCAGGAGAACTGGCCCTTTCTGGGGCAAACTGATGCTGACGTCCAAGGGGTGCACTGGCATCCAATCCAAAATGCACCCTGAGGGTCACAGTGAAGACAGCCTGCTCCCCCAGCACCTCCCGTGGCCTGCTTTCTGCATCAGCTAAACAAAGATGGGCTGAGCCAGTCACGTTGCGGCGTGTGAACAGTGCAGGACACATGACATGGTACTTTTTGCAGGATACCCTGGAGGGAAAACCACACAGGGATTGTTCCAACCCCACAGGGCTTAGCAAGGTAAGTGGTGACGTGAACCCTGCATCCTCACAGCAGGGAGCTCCTTCGGAATCTTACATGTCACTGACGGTACCTTAAAAGAAAGGCACCTAGCAGAAATTTCATTATGACCTCTCCCAGGCACATCATTCCTCGTCCACATTTTAGACTCTTGGCCTTCCAGAACACAGGCTCAGAGGCCTCACAGTTTCCCAGCAGGCCCAATAACCCTCATCTAAGGGTCGCGTGTGGGTCCGGTTGCCGCCTGCTGTTTCTCAGAGTACCACATGTCCTGGAGGCTTAGGTCATTTTGGAGGGGATGTTACTAAAAGACAAATATTTGTTTATGGTCTTCATGTCCTGCCATATTCACTGGAGTGGGTAGATTTAATCCACCCAGAGGTTCACTGAAAATTGTTTGGGGGCCTGAGATCAGTGACATAGTTGAATGTTCTATTAAATTGTTATTTGCACAATAGCTGAGAATTCTGGCTCTGAAGCCCACTGCCTGGGCTGAACCTGGCTGCCCTGCTTGACCCATGGGCACTGCGGGGAAACGGTTTAAGCTCTCTATCCTGTTTGCTGAACCGTAACATGAGCATCGTGACACATCTCACGTGGCTTGGAGGGGGAGCATTCAATAAATGTAGCCTACTTTTTGCAAAAATACACAAAACTACTGAAAACACAGATTACTAGCTCATCAGGTTTTCTCTGCTATCCGAATAAGCCCTTATTTTTTCTTAGAACCATGGAACCAACTCTAAGGGGCCCTTTGGTCAAAGATCTCCTGGTGCAGAAAGATCAGGTCGTTGTGGGCCAGACCATTGTTTGGCCCCCATACTTGTATTCAAGGTGGGGTCTTCAGGTGACCTCTTTCTGCCACTGTCCCCAGTTAGGATAATGATCCTCATCTCTTAGCATCACTGAGATGACAGGAAATGTGTAAATTTATGGAGGCAAAATTACACAGTGATTCATTCACATCTTTATAATGCCTACGATGTTTGACAAGGTAAGTACAGAGGATCTGTTCATTAAGAGCAATTTCAACATTATCTATTTCTATAAAGAGGACCACAGCTGCCGGGTGCTAAGAACAGTGAGGAATCCGAGCCCTGCCTCGGTGCAGACTGACAAGCTGGCCTGCCACCGTTTCAAGGATGCTGACAGGGGACACGAGGCTCTGGGTCCCGGACGAAGGATGCTTTGTCACACACAGTGGTCCCCAAACCTCAGGGGCTACCCCTGGAATGGGGAGGGCTCTGTCTCCCAGATGCCCCGTAATCGCTGACGAGGATGTGGAGAACTGACAAG
This sequence comes from Manis javanica, assembly GCF_040802235.1. NCBI lineage: Eukaryota > Metazoa > Chordata > Mammalia > Pholidota > Manidae > Manis > Manis javanica. The sequence continues at coordinate 123,265,653 of NC_133164.1, forward strand.
CCCCACACGTTGATAGTAAAATGCTGCAGCTGCTGAGGAAAACTGTTTGATTCGCTCAACCGTATCACAGAGTCACCATATGACACAAATTCCACTCAAGGGAAATGAAAACCTACGTCCACACAAAAACTCACACATGATGTTGGTAGTAGCGCTATTAGGAATGCCAAAAGGTGGAAATGACCCAAAAGCCCACCAACTAAGGATGGGATAAATAAAATGTGCCATTTTCCAACCATGGAATGTTGTTCGTTAATATAAAGGAAGGAAGTGCTGAGACCTGCTGCAGTGGGATGACCCTTGACAAGAGCCAGTCACCGAAAACCCCGTGGTGTGACCGCACACCACACAAAGTCACAAGAAGTGAGTCCACAGGGACTGAAAGCACACCAGCAGCTGCTAAGGACCGGGGAGGAGTGGGGTGGGACACGGGGCTGACAGTGGGTATGGGGCTTCTCTTAGGGGTGATGAAAACATAATAAGACCAGTTTGAGGGGATGGTTGCAAATGCTGTGAATATGCTAAAAATACTGAATTATACTTTTTAAATGAGTGAATTTAATAGCATGTGAATCAATAAAGCTATTAAGAGAAAAAAACAAACAAACATGTATGTACCCAATAGCCAGGGGCCAGTGAACCTTGGCTGGGCGCACAGCCTGGGGGAGGGGCAGTGGAGGGGGAGGGGTCACTCTTCACAGCGGCTGGCTGGTCACAGCGGGACTGCAGGCAGGCAGCGCCAAGACCCCAGACAGCATTTGAAATGCAGAGGATTAAAATTTTGGAAGACTGACTCTTCTCTCTAATTACAAGGCTGGTGAATTCTGCATCTGGCTAGAGTGATTAACTTAAATGGATTTATGAATAAAGGCACAGACAATGCTTTCTACTTAACACCGCAGATCCCAGAAGGAAAGTACAAGGACATTAGAAATTTCAGTGGGGTGAAATCTCAGTGCCAGGACTCCTTTTCTAGACCTGTTTTAATGGTACCAGAGGAGAACAGAGGAAGCATTTTTGATAACACAAGTTTATGGAAATCCAGGGGTTTTTTTCCTAAGAAAAGAAGCTAAGGGAAATGAAAATACGTCCACACAAAAACTTGCCCACAAGTGTTTGTGTACAGCAGCATTATCTATCTATAAGAGCCCAAAGGTAGAAACAATCCAAATGTTGACTAAGTGGTGAATGGATACATGAAACGCGGCCCATCCATAGATGGAATATTATTTGCCACAGAAGAGAGTGAAGCGCTGACACATGCATAGCTGGTGAGCACCAGAAACATCTGCTACGGGCCAGAAGGGGCCGCACGGCGTGTGAGTGCCTGTGTGCAACGCCCGCAGGAGGGAGACCTGGGGACCAAGTGCACTAGTGGTTCCTTAGGGCCGGGGGCATGCAGGCTGGGTTGAGAACTCTGGTTTCTTTCCAACGCGATGAAAATGCTCTAAAATTGACTGGTGATGGCCCCATATCTATAAATAAGCTAAAAGCCACTGCCTTGTGTACCTCCAACAGGTGCATTGTACTGTATATCTCAATAAAGGTGTTTTTTAAAGACATAAATGCTCAGTTTGCAGCATTTACATGCACGAAAATCAAATGTCACAGCATTACTGAAAGGGAGTTTGGAACTTTATGTTTGAGGTGGCTGATGGAGCCAGTATCTTAGGTCATGAAATGGCCCTCCTAAGCACATAGTTTTAAAGCCAGTCTTCACCCCGACTGTTCTGTAGTGTGATTAAGATCACAGAGTTCTTCAAATAATGAATGCAAAGAAATGAGCTCAGGATTTTATTTAAGCACTGACTTTTAGGAGTCCAAGAAAAGTGTGTTAGCTGGTGTCCGAGTAAAACTGCTTATCAAGGCCTGTTATTTAGCTGGACGTACTAGCTTCTATTTCAGGAACACAAACATCTTAACACAGGAACACAGAATAAAGCAATGGAAAATTCTATCTTTGCCATTTATTCCTGGAAGCCTCTGCTCTATCTGCTTATTAAGTGAAGGAAGAGGGACAGTCACACAGGGCAGGATGTGGGGCGAGCGTGGGGGAGGCAGAGAGAGACAGAGAGAGGCGCTGGGCAAGACAGGTGGATTCTGCTCAGGGCAGCTCTTTCACCTCGAGTTTGAGAGTCGAGCGAACTGCAAGTCTGATGAGAGCCCCTCCCAGGTAACTCACGTGCGGGCGCCCGTTCAGAAGGGCATAAAGCAGAATAAAGCAATGGAAAATTCTATCTTCTTAATTTGAGAGTGAATACATTCCTTCATTTTATGTCATAGTAACCTATCCTACTTAATTTCCCTGAACATATGGCCCTGTGCCTGTACATGTTTATTTAATTGCTTCCTACATTGCACATATGGGGCAAAGGCAATCAGGCCTAATATTTGGAAAAAGATGAATCTTTGCTCGAGAGACAAACATGTTGCTACACCAGAGCATACACCTGAATATATCCCTCAGCTCTGGGACCCCCTTGACCTCTCATGAGCCCCTTCCACGTAAGGCGGACGCACCGCTGCCACCCACCACGCAGGGTGGTGAACAGGAGCTGAGCCCACAGGTACACAGGCTTGGTCTGCTCTGGCCCCCGGCTAGCGGAGTTGAGGCCATGACATCCATCATTGTTTTACTATGATTCATCTGTTTCCCATACTTCAGAAAAGATGGAGGTAAAAATCTTAACTAAAAAACAGGTTTTGAAGTGCATATTAGTGCAATAAGACTAAGAAGTAAGGGGAAAGAGAAGTTTCTGGGAGAACTCCACCTGCGCCCGCACTCTGGCTCCCTGGCCAATGGAGTCAGCAGGACTGCACAACGGGCAGCACCTGCCCCCAGATGCTTCTCTTCAGGCTGGGTTCTGTGCTCCTGTGACCGGAGGGGTGAACCCCCAGAAGAGCAAACTTGCTCCATCTCACCCTCAGCGCCAGGGACACAAATGAGGCACAAATGACCCGTCACCTGAACTTTATTAAGAAACTAAAGACGTTTCAAGACTCTCAGAGTTACGACTGCTGACAGATGACGATCCTCAAGATCAGTAAGAAAAATTCCTCACCTCAAGAGTCTGAACACGATGGTCTCTGCAAATGCATATATTCAGGAGACATTTCAGTTTTTAGGCCAGGCCTTTTGTTTCATGACTGACAATAAACCAAGACAGAGCACAGTTAAGAGAATATACAAGTGAGAAAAAACACTTTTAAAAACCTCTATAGAGGAGACAGCGCATTCTCATCGGTCACGTGGCAACTCGGCCACCGGGAAAGATGCACATCTTATGGGTTTCTCTGTTACTCACGAAACAATACTCTAAGTACTAGAGGAATCGTGACTTCAAAAAAACTCACTCAGCTCCTAGTTTTTACAGCATGATCATGTGACCAAGAAAAAAACATACAACCAAAGACTGATTCTCTTAAATCAGAGTTGCAAGATAAGCCTGAGACGCCATGTTCCTGAACAGAGTGACTGAATGTTTGTATCCCAACAACAAAAAGGATGGGTCTATGTACTGAGAATGTCTCATCAAAAGCAAATAATATATTATATGCACCTGGAATATTCTATAAATACTATGTTCTGTTTTACTCCCAAATGCATTGCAATAAATCACTTTTAAAAAACTAAAATGGTGACAAAGTAGAAAAGATCAGCAAAACAGGATTTCACATTTCCATTTCATTCGAAAAGTGTCATCAGTCATTAGTTTAACAAAAATAGAAATCTGAGCCATGTGACTTTCAGTGCAAAGCATACCCAGAACCCTGCATTGCAAATGGAAGCAGGAACATGTCATGTGTCACCCATTACCCGCAGGCCTGACCCAGGTCGGACCCTCGTGCTCTGGGTCCCTCATGAGATGAGGCGGCAGGACGATGCATGTGGAGTGACGCATGCCGAGGCAGCCCGGGAACTCGCTGGGCGCGCATGGGCTCTGGTTCATGGACACCTTGCTGTCAAAGAAAACCACACATTTGCATATGCTCCTCCCTATCTTCTTCCTTCTTTCCTTCCCCGTGCTGAGCTCAGGCTGGGGCCACCGCACCCCACAGCTATGCTCAGTGTGGAGCCAGCCTCCAGCGTCCCTGCTGGCCTCAGAGAGAAGGCCCGGGTCCCCACGATAGCCTGTCAGGCTCCGGGGAGCCCGGCCTTCCGCCCCTGCAGCCCCCCACACTGGCCTCCCGGCCGCCTTCTGCAGCAGAGGGAGTGGCTGCCTCAGGTTTTTGCCCTTGCTGTGTCCTCGGCTTGGAGCACCCTGACCCCAGGGAGCACGTGGTCCTGTCTCCGCTTTCCTGGCTGTGGTTTCCCTGGCAGCCCCACCCTTCCTCCTGGACCCCAGCCACATCTGAAGCATGTTGCTTGCATGCCAATTTGATCGTCTGTCTCCACAACCACACGCAGGTGGGCTGGGGAAGGGCCTTTGCACGGCCACGCACCCTGGCCCTGGTGCACACGTGTGACTGCGTGAGCACCTGAGTCCATGTCAGGGCCCGCTGCTCCCTGAGTGCGCCCGTGCGGGGCCAGGGATCGCTGGCCGAGGCAGGCCCCGCCTCCACTGCTGTGCCGAGGACAGGCCCCCGGCCCCCGGCTCTGAAGGGCGGCGCGGGAGGCGAGGCTCCACACGGCCCAGCTGGCTCCCTTGGCTTTTATTTTCCCTTGATCAAAAGAGGACAGTTTCTTTAAATGTATCTGAAGAAGTATTCTCTCTCCCAACAGCTGCTTCCAGCAGAAACAAGCAGGCCCAGCAGGACCCAATGTCCGCTTCTGGGACCAACTGACCGGCAAGCGGAGAGACACAGCGAGCCCGGCCCTTCAGGTGGGGATGCTCGAGCACTGGGGACAGAGAAGCCCGGACAGGCGCAAGGGGGCGAGGGCCCCAAGGAGGGATGGGCAGTGGGGGGCGGGTGCAGGGGCCACGTGGGATCCTCACTCACATTCCAAACAGCATGCACGCCAGCCTTCCCCTCTTACATCTCAGGATGCTGGTAGTTTGTTAAGTGCCCTAATGCCCCCACGAGATGGCAGAGTGTGAGCACACATACGTCGGTGAGTGATCTGTGTTGCAGAGATCCCAAGTCACCATGTGTAATTTATGTGATTACCAACTTGCCTTCTACATTTACTTGCATCTTGTGTTTGGTTACATGTGACTTGGGTTGAAGCATCATTTGGGATGCATTAAATAACAGAGCCTGTTTTGCAAGTACCAAGAGCTACAGAAACATAATAATGAATTTTATCCAGGCTTTTAACTATATGATGACTAAATTAATATAGGCACCAAGTCCCAATTGGGAGAATGATGTGTTTAGAGTCATCAAGGGTGGAGCTGGAGCTGAGATAAGGTGTCCGTGGGCTGCTGGTCAGCATCTACACGCTTGTGTGTGGAAGGCAAGAAATATCACACACATACATGTTCACAGACACACCTGTTTACACATACACATGCTCACATACATGTTCACAGATACACATACACAGATACACATGCTCACAAACATGCTCACACATACACACAAACATGCTCACACATACACACACATACACAAACATGTACACTCACACACACACACAAAGATCATTTTTCACAAGTATATTCCAGGATATGAATCTCATGCTTCCAATAAATACCATTTTTAAAAGTGGATTTTTTAGGTTTCACTGCATTTAAAACATTGTAAGAGGGTTTTGTTAAACATAAAATGTTCTTTCTTAAGAGTACAACAAGCACAGGGTTTTCACACAGAAGGACATGCTTTTTACACTGTCAGAGTCTGAAATAAACTTGTCTTCAAAGATAAAATTACACGGTGGCGTTTCTGGAATCACCTGGCATGGATGAGAAACGCTGGCCGGTGACCCTGGGCAGATGCACGGAGCAGCAGCGACTGCAAACTGTTTGGGGAGGAACACAACTCACCAGCCAAACCCCTTCCCGCCCCAGGCAGGCACCATGGCAGGAAGGCACTTGTGCCCGTTCCCCTCCCATGGACCTAACCCAGCCGCCATTGAGGCCAAGAGCTCTGAGTAAGAAGCTGCACTGCTCTTGGCCAAACACAGATCCGCAGCTGGGCTGGAAGACTTCCACCTCAGTGTGTCCATCAGGAGCCCAACTACTTCCCCAACTTAAAAACCCCCTTAAAGCAGTAAGCAGCGGGCCCAGCTCTCTCTTTCCCTCCCTGCCTGTCAGCAGCATAACGTGATTTACAATTACAGACACAGGGTCGGAGTGATTGTCCCAGGGACATTACGCAGTGAAGTAAGAAACGAGGAGGGAGGCTTTGTGCACCCAGCAAAACAAGGTGACAAACAGGCCTGTCTCACAGATCAGCCACCTCCAGGCCCAAGGGCACACGCAGCGGGGCGGGAGAGGAGGTGTGGGTGCAGCCTGTGGGGTGAGGAAGACACAGAATCCCTGCAGGCATGCTCTCCTGTTTCTCTACAGTTACACAGAGAACAATTATACTGTTGTGTCATTTACACTTAACACCCAGTGTTAAATGTATCACTTGTATTTATTGGCTTTTGTGGTCCAAAGTCAGGTGCTTGCAAATTGGGTCGTGGTTTCAGATACAAACTAGCTTTGCCAACTAAATCCCAAACGTAATGAACCCCATGATAGTGAAAGAGCACAGAATAGGAGCCTCTCACAGCCGGGGCCCTGAGCCTGCAAGCCCTGGACCCTTGGCCACAGCCATGGAGGTCCTGAGCCCGGGGGCTGTGGGCCCCTCTCAGCCTCAGCCCAACCCCAACAACCTCAAGGTCCTGAGGCCTCCCCGGGTGCCCCCTGAATGTCACTGAGCAGGAGTGAGGCAGCAAACGCTCCATGTTGGGGTCACAAGCGGCGAGCTCTAAGATGGGGAGTGGGCTAGGCAGGCGGGGGTGGGCAGAGGTGGCCCAGCTCAGGCCAGGACGGAGGGAGGGGGTTGGGGTGCCTGGAGGTGGGCCCACCGGGGCAGCCGGCCGAGTCCATCAATCATGTGCTGGCGTGTTGACTGTGTTGGCTTTAGGTCACATGGGGCACCACTTCATGATTGCCTGCCATTATTTTTATTAAGGGTTGTCGAGCAGTGGCTTTAGCTAATTACACCTTAGGCCTTTAGCAATTACACCTGTGGTTGTGAGACTTGCTGTCCCTGACTTACAAAGGTATGAGTGTTCCCAGTTTATGAGGGAAACACAATACCCACTTGCATTACTGACATTCCATGCAAAGCTGTGAAGAGACTCCCTGGGCCTCTTGCAAAGCAGAGGCCAGGCCTGCTGACACAGGCAAAGCTCTGCTCTAAGACGCTGAGGGAGCCCCTTCTCCCCGCAGGTGGCGTGGCTGCATCTTGCCAACACTGGCCGGGGGACCGCGGCGGTTTCTGGTGGGCACAGCAGCCTGCCCGGCACGCCAGCTCCTCAGGGATGGCTCTGGCTCACAGACACGGCGCTACAGAACCCAACTAGAGCAGGATGTTCCCCATTACATTCTTTTGGTTCCTTCCCAAGTGAGATACAGATGTATTCTGAGTTTTTCCAAACTCTAATCAGGTTTTTGCTTATTCACAGATTTTGGAAAGCCTCTTTAAAAGGTCATGCGTCCAGATTATTTTATTTCTCTCTTGAAGCACATAGAAGTTCTTCCAGAAGCACTGAACAGTCAGGAGGGTGGTCTCTGAGTACGCACTGAGCCCAGAGGCCATCCATATAAACGTGCATCCTCTGAATGCATGGTTCAGACTTCTGCAGTAGACAGCACACTTTAGAGGACGCACTGGCCAAGCAGTGGCTGTAGGACCTTCAAGGCCGAGGGGAGCGAGCAGGAGCTCACATTTTCGCATGTGCACTTCCCAGCACACCAGCACCATTCTTTGAAGGTCTGGTACTTATACGTGTTTCTCAGAGAACTTAATCTTTTAAACTAGATATTAACTTTTCCAAGAAATTGTGTGACTTTGAGAATGACTGGACATACAAGGAGCTGATGGATATCTGGGAGGGTTCTGGGTGCCCTAAGAACGAGGGTGACATACAGCAAGCACCCAGTAAGACCACACTGCTACAGGAAACGTGGCTGTTTAAATCTAAATTTTACAATGCATAACATCAAAATTTGGTTCTTCAGTTGTACACCCCCATTTCACATGCCTCTTAGCCACATGTGTCCTATGCCTACCCTACTGGGGGGCACAGATAAGCAGAACATTTCCATTATTGCAGGAAAAGCTTCTGGTTGGCACTGCAGCAGGGTAACCACATGGCGAGTAATCATCATAGGGCATCTGTTGGCCCCCTGCGCTGCCTTCCTAATGCACCGCTACCTGTGAAAGGTAGTCCAGTGTCCCACAACTGAGGCCAAGAGGAACTCTTCAGGGTGTGTGTGTGCAAGTGTGGGAGACAGAAATAAAGACAATGGGCTCTAAGCTGCTGAACAGACAGGGCAGTGAAGCCAGCCTGCCCTCTGCCTGAGATGCTCACGAACCGCCGTCTGGCTGCTGCCCTGTGCCTGAGTGTGACCCTCGACAGGCATGGCTCTGTGGGGAAATGCCTTCTACTTTTCTTTTTCAGCCCTCTCAATGTTCGAACACACATTGTGTGATTAACTTTAGAATTATTTGAGTTCTCAAAAAATTTTGCTTCTGTGACTTTCCTGATAAGATAGAAATTATATGTTTATGGGTTTAACAACAGCCAACGCCCTGCGGTCAAATCACAAAGGTGAGATTTCCGGGTGAACTGGGTGCTCAAAGGCACTCAGCCCTATGGCTCGATGCTCCAGGCAGGGGCTGGGGGAGCGGCAGGAAGTGACTTAGTGATTCTGCTCCCCACTCTGTGAAACAGCGATGGCGACAGCGGTTGGTTTTACAAGGAACTGTGGGAGGAAGCGTGACACAGAGAAAACCACGATGCTCCGGCGGGAGCTCAGCCGGGTCTGCTTGCGGCTCAGAGGACAGCACCCCGCCCTGGGCTTGCTGGCTGGCATCCTCAGGTGAAGCCTGCTGGCAGTCAGCAGGGAGTGGACATGGGACACTAGGCAACAGGCTGAGGTCAGTAGCCCATCAACAGAGGGACACAGGTCAGGCCCTCACTGAACTGAATCTCCATGCAGAGTGGTGGCTGCATGGAGCAGCAGCAGGTGATGGTTTGCACAGAACATGTCTCATTCCTGAGGACTGTCGAGCGAGAACAGAGCTCACTGACCAAGGGCAGTAGGCTGACAGCGTCCTCCCATGGGCTGAGATGTTCAGGACCCAATTCCCAAGAGGAATGGCCTTCAGGAATGAACCCACAGGTGGAAAAGTCAGCCCATCCCACAGCTGGGAGGCCAGCAGCTTTAAAGGATATCTGCTTCCCCATCAATGTGAAAGACCGTCACCCGCTAACCGGTCAGCACCTCTGTGTACACTTGCAGACCAAATCTCCCATATCTCAGAGTGCCATTCTAATATTATCTGGAGAGTCTCATAAGAGAGCAGGGTTTAGATGATGATTAAATATGCAAATGGCTTCTCCAGGGGCATGATGCTCCCCAGAGAGGTGGCAAGCATATGCCTGCTGTCCCGTGTGGCATGCACGTGGCTTTGAAGAGCTAACCAGCTTAATTTGAAAAACCAGACTAAGTTACTCCCCACTGCAAAATTTAGATGTGAATCTAAATTTTGCAAGCTCTTGGAGATCTTTTCCATAAAGTGGATTAAGTAGGAAAACTCAGAAATATTACTAGACTAGAACCTCCGTGAGCCAGACACACACGCAGGGAAGGCACAGAGGTGGCCTCGTCCTGGCCACCCACACCTGGAAGCAGGTGTTCAAAATTATTATTACTTGTCGGATTCCACACCTTCGTAGCTCATGGCTGGATTTCCTGGGAAAAACTAACCTACTCATTGTCTTTATTTTTCACGTTTCCTAGTTATAATGTTGCAAACTAGCAAAGCTCACTAGTTTCATGGAGAAAAAGAAATCATGAGATTCTAAGGTACCTTTCTTCATTCCTCTGTCAACAGAGTCTGTTTTCAAAAAAAAAAACAAAGCAAATGAATTCAGGTGTTAGGAAACAGGTTATGGCACCGAGAATCACACCCCCTCGCGATAGGCAGGGAACTGGGAGGCGGGAGGAGGCAGTTCCCCAGCAACCAGGCCTGGTCCAGAACCTTCCATTGGCCCCCTCTGGGCTATTCCAGTGAGACGCACACAGGCTGGTTCGGTGGGCGCAGCGGCTAGCAGTTCCTGCCTGGACCACCACCTCCCTCCGAGGCCTGCCTGATTTTCCTGCCTCTCTGCAATAGTCTCCATGGAGGGATCTTCCTCTGCAAAGCAAAAACTCACCCTGAAGTCCTTTCTGCAGGACATTGCTGCTCTGAAATAATGGCATTTAGGGCATCCTCAGGTTCAAGAGGGAAGGAGCCTGCGCTGCCCACCAGATGAGAGAGACCCGTGGCCCAGGCCCCCCTGCGGGGCTGAGTGTCACCTCTGTGCAGAGCCTGGAATACGCCTGGGTCAGTGAAGGGCAACTCCCCTCGCACACTGTTAACAGCGGACACGCCAATGGAGCTGCAGCCACCCCCTCAGCAAGGGCACTCATCACGAAGACCCCGGTTCCCAGCCACCACCCTGAGAGGTATGATTCGACTGACAGGCATGGCGGCCGCTGTGCACACGGGGGGTCTGTGGGGTGATCTGGGCCAGGGAGGTCCAGTCACTGGGACACCCAGAGCCTGCAGCCCTCAGCGAGGCTCCAGGACTTAAAAAGGGGCAGGGACTGGCAGAAAGGGCCAAGACACTGGGTGCCCAAAGTCAAATCTTTTTACAGCACCTAAACGTTTTGCCCAGTGCCCTAATCCTAAGCTCATGGTCCTTCTTCCTGCTTCCTGAGGAGCCTCTTCTCCCGGCCCGAGACGGCGCTCCGTGGGGTTGGCCAGCTGGCCCGGGCAGCTTGACCTGCCCTCCTGTGGAACCCCCATTAACAGGTCCACAGGCAGCACCCCGGAACAGACAAAGCTCTCCTTAGAGTCTCTCCTAGGAAAAAATAGTCCTCCCAGAATTGCACTCAGAAACATACAGAATGATGAACAGGAGGCCTGGAGCTCTGGAATTTTTGTCTGTTTTGGTTGAAGTTTAAATGCTGTGCCACAGCACAGACCCAGGCACCCAAGCGTCAGGTATTTTCTCTCATTACAACAAATAAAATGAAAAGAGCTCTTACATGTAACAACTACCTACCTATAGGGACCACTGTTTTCAAATTACCAAATTTTTATTTGTCTTTAGCTCACCAGAATGTTAAAAATTAGACTTCAAGAAACAAAACCGCAGGCTTTACTGCTGCCTAACAATCATGCTTTGGTATAATTAAACAAATCAAAAATATGTTTGGGTGCTTCACAACGTCGAACAACAGGAAATAAACTGCAAGCCACAGACAGGTTTGTAAAGCAGGAGTCGCAAATTAGTCATTACAAGACCTGAAACACCACAGAGCTAACAAGCCGGAGCCGTTTGAGGGGGTGTCATCCACTTTCATTTCTGGTCAGGGCTGAACCTGTCCAGTTTGGACGCTGCCCGAATCCCTGGTCTTCATGGTGACTGAGTAGCACCCGCTCGCAGATCACTGTGAGCTGTGAGCACAGAATGATGGGTAACGCAGGTCAAGTATGAGCTTCAGGGAAGCCAGGCCCCCTTCAACACTATTAGAACCATTCACGTGTTTATAAAACGGGCTTTCCTTTCATGGGCGAGGGGAAGACTCCAAGCCAGTAGTAACATTATAAAAACATAAACCCCCTCTAGCTCACCTGAAATCACTAAGGTGGGCACTAGGTAACACTGGAACCTTAATTACAATAAAATATGAGCAAGAACAGGATGCCGTCACTCACTTACCATGCATGGATGATTCAAAAGCAAGTTATGGAAATGCACCCACTTAGCTGACACTGAAATTGAGTCCAAGTACAGATCAGAGAAGGACCTACTCCTGCAGAGACCCTGGTCAAGGGGTCTTGAGGCTGGAATTCAATGCAGTTGAATCCAGCGGGCATTTTAAAAGCACTTCCCTGTGTAAGCTGGTGTGGGGGGAGGTGCGGGATCCCATCCTTAGCCTCGTGACATTTGAGTGAACTGTCATTTGCCTTGAGTTATAACACATAAATGTTGAATCGCACTACCAAAAAAATGGAATAATTTCTCTTTTCCACCTAGGGTTTAGGGTGATTTCAAAGTTTCGGCACAATGTCAGGCCTGTTTCCTCATAATCTGTAATGACTCTTGAGCGAAAGAGGAAGCAGTGGGCGTTTGAGGCCATCAGGACCCCTGGTATTGGGTGGCCTTGTGAGCATCATCCACTGTGAATGGCTCAGTAGGAAAACTGCTAAGAACCACTATCTCGAGGCACCCCAAGGGCACTAAGGGTAACGGAGGCAGAACCACAGGAAGCCCAGGCCTGTAAAATAGGGTAGAGAATGACCAGTGCCGTGTTAGAGACGCCAAGATTAATTCTGACTAGCTGGACGCATCCAGATGGTTCTCATTTGCAGTCTCCCCATTTGCTCATCTGTGTTTCTCCAGTTCTCTATGGTCAGGCGTAGACAGATGCAAGGCAGGCACAGCTGCAAAGTCACAGTACGGTGGTCCCGGGTCGGGGTGCAGGCTGAGGAGCTGGGTTCCCGTCTGCGTGCTAAGGACCGCCCTACAAGTTCTAGGGGAAGTGGGTCACAGTCCACTGGTGTAGCAGGACACCCTGGTGGCCACAGCATGTACCCAGAGGTTTTGCATTTAAGCACAGAGGCAGAAGAGACGCTTTGTGGACTGTGAGCAGCTGGCTTCTTACCTTACCGCCTTTTTCTACACCCAACTCTCGCTTCCCCGCGTGGTTCCCCATCCTGGGCCGACGAGCTGCTCAGAAGCTAAAAGAAGAAGAGAAGGCCAGCTTACAACTTGTACTGAGAGTTTTCTGCACTGCTTTCAATCACAACAACAATCCCGTGAGATGCTTTGCCCACTGCGAGAAAATTAATGCCCCCAAAACTCAAGAGATGCGCCACAGCCTTGCCAGTGATGCCCCTGCCTTCCAACCTCATGAGAAAAACACGGAAACAGGACAGCTGCCCCACCCCAATTCCATTCCTGAACGGATGCATCAGGCGCTTCCCCCTCGGCAAGGCTGCCCATCTCAGCAGACCTCGGGTGGTTTGTGCACAGATACAGACACGCGCAGCCCCAGGTAGATGCAGGTGTAAGGCCCCCTGAAAACAGCAGGGTCGTAAGTTCCCATCACTGCTGAGGGGTCGTGTGCACAAAGAAACAGAAAGATAAAGTTGCATAAAAAGCCTGTGCTCCTCATTTTTATATTTTCTAACCCAAACTTTATCAGCAAATTCATGATTGTTCCCCCCAAAAGACAAAACTGAAGAATTCAGCCAAACCATTCCATGCACATTCTGAGGACCACAGCACAAACCAGTATGTGTAAAGGGCGCTTTTAACGCTGCAAGCCCAGCTTGCAGATGATTTGAGTGTCCACCGTCACTAGATCATCCACCTTCCCAATTTGTTCAAATTGGGCACCAAAAAAAAAGCCTTTATGGGGGAATCTCACTGGGAAAATGGAGGTTGGGCACATATGGTACTCTTCTTTGTAGGAATGGTACAAAAAGAAACGAGAGGATTGGCTCTTGTCCTCTTAGGGTCTGAGGTGGAGTCAGACGTCAGGAATGGGGGGCCTTGCAGACACTAGCCTAATGGCTGCGTGTGGAGTAGCTGTGTTTCTGGTTTGACCTCTCTGGTTCCATGCAGGATTTTACTAAATATTGGGAACTTGCCATATGTATACAATACACAGACTCAATGCATCAAACAGCTGTGGGTTGCCCTCCCTATTCAAGAATCCCTGGTCTATTCAAATCTAAGCACAGCCGACCACAGTTCTCTTCTTTGGAGCTGACAACGTGGGCTTGCGGGGTTTTCCCACCCAGGCATGAAGAGCCCCCTGCTACCGTCTCTGAGCTCACCTGGCGGCCCTCTGACCCCAGCCCAACTTCCTGCTGTGTCCAGCTGCTGCTCGCCTGGCTGGTGCCAGGCAAACCCCAGGTAGCATCCCTCCTTCCAGAAAACAAACCCCCCAGGTGTCCACCTGTATCAGCGTGGGAAGTAGGAATATTTGGGGGCTGCTATGGACAAAAGGGGAGCTGTTTCTGGACTCAGGTTTTTCGAAGCACAGCTGAAATCGAGTCACGGATGCCCCACCCCCTCCTGGAGACACCAGGGCCTCTTCCCAGGCGGCTCATCCCGGCGAGCATCACCACACTTCAAAGGCACTCCTAGGCTGTGCTTGGAAAAACTGTTCATGAAGTATTTCAATCAGTATTTAGAAAACTCAAGACTACTGGACCCCCAAATAAGCTGCTGTAAGAAACGCCAGGTCTGAATGCATACAAAATTAGTTATATTTTACCAGCCACTCAGGTTAACAGAGAATTAATTTTATTATATGTGTCATTTCAAGGAGGTAGGCTCTGACCTTAAATGTACAGCAGACATACCAGCAGGTAAAGACAGACAGGAAGTGACAGCTGACATATGATGGCCTTCTCACAGGGGCCCTTCTGCACGGGCCTGGGCACAGGTGTCTGCAGTGTGCTTGTAGTACGGCGAGGGCCAGGGAGCGGGGCGGACGGCTGGCGCTGGTTTCTTCCAGCCTCACTGCCCCTCCGCCACCACAGCAGGAGCTGGAGGCCCAGAGGACGGGTCTCCTGCCGTGACCCTGACGGAGCCCAGCTCCCACCCCCGGTCTCCCTAATATGCCGGAGGGAACATCTGCAGACGAAAGCACTGGGCGTTTGGAGGTCATCTTCCTTTCATTTCATTTTTGCAATTAATCAAATCGGGAGAGCAAGAGAAAAATGTGGTAACTGTGTGGAATGCTGCACGGAAGTCAGGCGGTTCTCAAGCATCTCTGGGTAATTTAATAAGCTTCCTGTGAAATCAAAAAAAAAAAAGGATGGTGGAGGGCCCGGGCAGGGAGAAAGAAAGGCCTTTTGGCCACGCTGGATGCTCACATCCTCCTCAGACTGAAATTCAATTCCAGATATTCCTAAACAGCCACAGGGATTATTGGAAATTTCCATAATGTTTACACCATTATCCACACTTTGTGTTAGCTAGAGGCCACAGTTAAGCATATGGAGTACAAGTGAGTGAGCCAGATTTACTGGAAGCCATCCAGTCTTAACCGAGTGGATTTCATTTTTAATAACATATTCCTACTGCAGCCGACACAAGGTCAGCGGAGACCCTGAAGGAACCGGCCCAGATAAAACCCGCCACGGGTGGGCTGCTGCTCCAGAGCGTGAGGCCGAGCGCGTGGGGCGTGAGGGGCAGCGCCGCCCAGTGTGTGATTCACCGAGAGCTTTCTGCAGGTCCATCTCGTCCTGCCCGTAGCTCTGCCCTGCTAAGGGGCAGCCACGCTCCTGCGGGCGGCCTGGGCCAGCTCCTCCACCTCTCTGAGCCACAGGGCCTGTAACATGGAAGCAACAAAGGCTCGCCCCGTCTGTTGGAGGAATGCAATACCCCAGGGGTCAGGGAGCTCTGGGGCTGGCTGGTCTCTTTCTCTGCCCTGGTGCACGTTACAGGGTGGGAGTAGGGGGTGGGGGGTGGTGAGCGGCTGAGGAAACACCCTCTGGCTACCTGCCACTGCATGCACACTGCAGGGACCCTCACGTGGGCCACCACCTGTGTGCACATCCACTCTTAAGTGGACAAGGTCAAGGAGAGGCAAACAGATAGAAACACCAGCGGCCCCCGGAGAGCCCAGAAGGGCCGTCCCACAACAAGCCCTCAAGGATAGTCCCTGCTCAAACCCAGCACGAAGCACGGAGATACCCCAGCTTCTCACTTAAGGCTGTGCTGGGGCAGGGGGTGAGGGAGGGGGACATGGTGAGCAGGAGACTCTGCAGACAGCCATTCCCCATGCCCTCCACAAGGGGGGAAGCCTGCGTCCGCTCTGAGCGCTGACATGTCAGCTGTGGTGATGCAAGACCCATGTGTGACCCTGCAGGACTGACCTACAATCAGCCTGGCTGGTTGTTTTTATGTCCATGTCACAGGAAACAGATCTCTGTTGTACTATTTTTACAGACTTACAGTTCTTTTCACTTTGGTTTCAAAAGATGTTGACTGTACCAAATTTTTTGAGTCCCTGTTCAAGAAAGCAATCCTAAAATTAATGTTTCCATGGAGATACAGGATTAATTTTACAGTATTTTTTTGCTTTACCCCTCACACTTCTATAAGCCTTTTATGTCATGTAATTACAGGAATAACAATGTAGCTTTATCCCCATTTTACAGTTGAGAAAGTAAAGTTTAGAGGCCTGGGTCTAGCTACAAGTATACCAATGCCTCTAGGAATGTATTTTAGTTAAAAATAGGGATTACTGGACATCACTTACATGACGGGCATGTCTCATGGGGTGAAAAGCATTCCACTAGGTCTGAGACACCAGCATCTCTACATTATTAACTCAGCAGAGAGAAATAAGACCTTACGGGACCAAGGGACCTTGAGGAAATACATGAATGACAAACACCTGCTCCTTGCAAACCTGTACATAGATACACAGGTTCTATAATGAAAACAGCAAATTTCCTACCTAATTAACTCCCGACCTAATACCTTACAACGACATCCGATGAAAAGCGCATATAGGGAATTACCTGGATTTTTAATCCGGCACCTGCCGATCGTTAATTACTATAGAGCTCAGCAAATCTAACCTCTCTTGCCTTTGGGTTTTCATCTGTGAAAATGGAGATCATAAAGCCTGCAGTGTGGTGTTCAAGCCTTGTAGGGGATTAACTAAAATAACAGACTCAGAAGCCACAGCCCTGACACCATACCGGTAACGCTGCCTTCTCTCCTTCATCAGAGAAGGGCAGGCACCTCAAGTAAGGCTCAGAAGGCAGAGGAGATGAACAAGGAATTGATTATGACCCCCCCAGGCTGATCCTCCATGTATCTCAACTGTAAAAGTTCAACATTCTTGTAATAAATCTTTTTCTGTAAATACATTGCTTCAAGATCAGCAGAGAGCCAGAGGGTGGTCTTTTTTATCACTCTCTGGTGCAATTATTTATGTGCAGTATTTCAGAGTGACTTTCTCTTTGTCCTGCAGCCACTTGTGCACACGTGAGTGTGGATGGTGGGAGGCAACTTGCAGGGGGAGAAGGACGCAGGGACTGAGGTCCCCGCTGGGTCACGGAGGTGCAGCAGGCGAGAAGCCACAGACATGCTGAGCACACAGTGAACGCCGGGATCTACTCACTAGAATTCACTCACCGCCATTCCCAGCAAAGCGGAGGACTAACAGGTTATCATGGAGCAGAAATTAAAATCCCACCGGAGGGTAACTTTGCATCCTCTGTCTTTTAAAATCACTAAAGCAATGGTTTCACAATCCCATGCACTTTGCCGTTACATTAATGGAATCTTTGCTTTTTATTAAACTTTAAAGGTAAATGCACTTTACTGTTATCCCGACTACAATTCCCACTTAACCGATCCTGCATCCAATGGCTCTCAGCATCTAGATCCTGGAGCCCAGTGGTGCTGGCACCGGGGAGATGCTGGTGGGCACACGCTCAAAGGATGGACGACTGGACCTTGGGGGAAATATATCACCTCCCTCCTCAGTATTGGCTGAAAAACTGGCAACCTCTCCGGTGGGTTCTTGTACTTTGGAGGTGGCCTCACTATACATTCGAGAAGAATGAGAAGTATGGGAAAGATTAGTGTGGATTTGCATGTGACAGAAAAGGCTCCTTTGACCTCTGGATTGTGTGTTGAATATTGAGAAGAAATCTGTGAATTCAGACTGACAGTGTAGGCAGCGGTCCTAGCACAGGCATAACCTGAATATAGGTAATTAAACAGGAAACACGGAAACTTGAAGGGACATCCTTTCCTTTTTGGCAATGCTAAATGAGGGCAGAAAAACCTCCTGGAGAGATGCAGCCAGACCCCCCACGGACAGCACCATCACCCACCATCCTAGGCCTCTGCCTGCCCTGCAGGCCAAGGGCCAGATTCTCCAGGGCCCGGACCCTGTGCACTGCCCGCACTCACCCCAGCCTCACCCTTCCTGGTGGGGTCTTCTGAGGGGCCGGGACCCCAGTCCCTGCAGATACAACAGGCACCCACACCCAAAAGGTGCGCAGTGACAGCGTGAAGTCAGAAGGACAGACATACATGACTCTGCTTCTGTGACCTTTAATAGGAAACCCAGACAGCCAGTTGAACAGAGCAGGGAAATCAGTATAAAACACCCACGAGACGTCCGGAGGAAAAACTGAGACGAAATAGCAAGGCTGTGCTCCCTGGGCACCTGTGCTGGCTTCTCTCACCCTTGCTCCTGCCCCCGGTCTGCCTCCTCCGCTGGCACCCACACTGCACGCCTGCTCTCTGGAGGCACTGTCCTTGTGTCTCAGGTCATCAGCATTCTTGCAGGGCCCCGAGTTCGGAACACAGTGAGCAGCCTCCAGCGTCCCGGCAGGACAACAGGAACAGGACGTGTGCCTGCACGCACCCACGGGACCCACGGGCAGGCCCCTGCCCGACCTGGGCAAGGGCGGGGGGCTCGGGGAACCACCGCAGTGACAGTCACGTGGGCCAGCCGACCTCCGAGCCCTGCCTGTGGGCCCCAGCTGGGCCCTGCATGGCCAGCATGGGGAGGGTCCCTGAGAGCCGGAGTCACCCCTCGGCACAGGTCAGCGGGTGGAGAAAGGGGCCTGCTGTCCTCTCATCTCCGGTGACCCCCACACCCCCTCACTAAGTTCACCAAGAGCACACGAGGACCAGTCTGATTGTTTCAAACCAAAAGATGAAGTCTTTGTAGCCCAGCAAGCCCGAGTATTGGAAGGATTTTGGGCTACTTAACAAAAATAGAGGCGGGAAGGGAGGGTGGCTTCCTCACGTTGGAAGCTGATTCTCCAGGTGGGAACGGCGTGGGCTCCAGACTCAGTGGCCTGCCTGCCTATCCGAGAGCGCGGGGTACATGGGTGCAGCCTCGGCTCCCGTCCGCAGAGCAGGGCGACTGCACAGGCCTGCCCCACAGGACAGGGGCTGTGACGTGCAGACGACACCCAGGAGCTAGTTATCTCCGGCTCTGCCTTCTCTGGGCTTATCAGATTTCAGTAAGATTCACAGCACAGAACAGTGCCTTCAAGTTATCAAAATCAATTTAAAAGAAAATCAGGGAATTGCAGAAAAGTGGAGTTTGTGGAAACCTGACGGGTCCCTCGAGCTGACCGCTGACAGCATGGGCTGACTGCAGGTAAGGCCACCACGAGAAGGGGCCACAGACCACCTTCTGGAGTCCCTGCTGTGGCCAGGCCGGAATGTCTTGCCACTCCACTGCAACAAGCATTTTCTTGAAGGAAATAAAAGAAGCAAACAGTAGCTTATTAACACTTCAGGTGCAGGACTCTCAAATGTCTCGTGAACACAATCATGAGTGTATGATTAGGGGAGCCGCTTGGGGTGCACAGCAGCAGGTCACAGGCAGCTGGCGTGCTCTGTAATGACTGCAGGCCAGGCCTGCAGAAGCGTGAAGACTGGCCTTCCTGGTGCAGGGAGGGAGCACACTCAGGCACAGGGCACCCCTCCTGAGGGGCGCAGGGGCTGCAGACTTCCAAGTCCAGGTGGCCTAATGCAGTCATGGCAAATGGGTGTGGGGCCCCACCTGCTTCTGAGAGGCTCCCTAACAAGCGTGCTGTGCCTGGAGCCCAGCCGCTGGCACGAGGTGGCCAGGTTTCAGAGAGAACGTCCCTGGAGCCTGAGGAGCAGGGCCTGGGCATGCCCCTTCTCGGAGGCGCTCTCCTGCGTCTCTGAGTGCCCTGGGCCATGCTCCTCCTCACCTGTAAACCCTGACGGTGTCACTTCCGGAGGTGTTGTGGGAAAACAGTATTTCACAGGCACCTGAGGACACAAACCATTCATAAGATGAGCCGTAAAGCTCAGAGGGGCTTTGTCTTCTGACCGGCCCAGGTGCCTTGTCTTCCATGGCATCTCCCTCCTCAGCCACAGCAGAGAGCCAGGTGTGTGCTGCACAACCCGGGACACTGACCTTGGCAAGGGGAAGAAGCATGTCCACCGTGGGCGTTGCTTGTGGCCAGGGCCAGGGATCAAAGAGCAGAGCAATGTTTGGTTGACTCAGTGTATTTTGATCCGCCTCCCGAACAGCTCATACATTCCTAGGCATCAGGCATGACAGCTCCGACAGCTACACGCAGGGAAGAAATGTGTTGACTCAGGCCATAGGTTTGCATGCGGCCTGGAACCAAAAGGGCTATATTCTAAGTCTTGACTAAAATAAATGTAATCTTTCCAAAGACATAGAGGACATCTGAATTCTAGAAATGTTGATCTAAAATCTCCAGATTTAAATCACCAGCCCCAGAGGAGCCCCATAGGAGAGAGCTCTCCTCATTGACGCCTCATCTTCACACAGCCATGAGCTATCTTACTGCATGGCTTCCTTCCAGAACCTTCCAGAACTTTCCAGATTCTAATCAGGGAAAAGAACGCCACGCATGGTCATCAACCCAACCACGGTCCACAGGAGACATAGCTCGGCCCCATGTCTTCACACGGGCGCGCAGTATTTCCTGGGTGAGTCCTTACTTCTTGAGACACAACAGAAAGATTAAAGGATGCTAGCAAGTGACAATTAGACTTGAAGGAAAGGGAGGGAGACATATTCCAAGAGAGCCCAGGGGAATGAGAAGGGCTGTGGATTCGGCTCAGGAAACCTCTGACGACAGCCAGCAGGACAGGGTCACTACACGTCTGGGCCACCCACACGGTTCGGCGGGCCAGAAGCCATCTTCCTTGTCCTCTCCTCCCTAGGCTGTGGTGGGGGCTACTACTGTGCCCCTCATTTTACAGAGGATGGAACTCCGAGATTCACAAAGACAGGGTAACACAAGTTCACACACCCGTGGCTGGCAGGGTGGGGGCAGCGCGTCCTTGTGGGGTAGCGGCCGCACGGTTCCCCCCCTCCAGAGCCTGGGCTTGAGCTCGGCCACGAGTGGACTGCACGGGCTGGAGGCAAGGCACTTACTTTCTTCAAAGGGAAGCTTCTCGGATGCATTGAGCCTTGGGTTTACTAAGGAGAAGAGCTGCATTGAAAGGTTTCCATCTTCAACACAGCTTCTGACGACTCAAAATATGTGAACAACTTCCACAAAATCTTCACAAGTCAGTTCCTTTTACATGAAAACCACCTCAGAGCAACAGTAAATAATGAAGTGTTATAGGAATACGTCATGAAATGAAGTCTCTTTTAGAACTGTTACTGAAAAAATGGTATTTAAAGAACAGAGAGTGCATAACATATTAAGAGCATAAGACTGCCAACTCACATTTTGAAGTTGAACTTTTCAAGTGTTTTTTTTTTTTCTGCAAGCCATTTACTTTCTAGATATACCTTCAAGGTCTAAAAAAAATCAATATCCTCTCAGAATGCAATAATTTATCACCACTAGGTTAAGACGATATAATTTTATGGCTCCATCAAAATCAAGATTATCCAAGAAGGCTTTTTACAGGACAAAAGGGTGTGATGTGAAAAGTGCAAAAAATCTCCACTGATAACATTCACAATGTTGTGCTTCTCTGATACACCGCGACCACGCCGAAGTGTCTTAAATCTCATATACTAAATGCAATAACATACATATATACTGAAGTCTCTTAATCATATATAATGTTCCCAAATTACATTTCTTATCTGACCCCAATCACAGAACTCAGATGAAGGGTGGTAACACCTAAACATGGCACAGAACCACCTTAAAGGAGGAAGCTCATGAGGAGTGGGCGGCAGTGGGTCTCGGCGGGAAGCCGGATTCTGGTCCCATCTCCCACAAGAGGCCGGTGGCCGTGGAAGCGTCAGTTGGCCTTGCCAGCCCCATGTGCTGCCTTTCTGGGGAAAGAGGCCTGGACCAGGCGGCTCAGGGCCACCAGTCAGCACCAGCACCCGGCGGTGCACAGACTCGGCTCGCCCACTCCGCAACACCCAGGACCTTCACACACCCGGTGCTTCCAGGCAAGGCTTGAGCAAAGCTGCCCAAATTGTCAGCCAGCTGACAGATGGAGTCCTGACGCTAAAGGCCAATCCCAGACGAGGCGCGATAGTGCCCATTACCGGAGCATCTAGTGGGTGCTGGTGCCAGATAGAGAAGGGAGGGGGCAGAACAGGGGCTGGGTGCCACCGGGCATGCACACAGAAGCACACATGTACAGGTAAGCACGGGGAAGGTTACACATGCACACATGGGCACACACGGGCACACATGCTGGGTTCCCCTTCTGTGTTCTCAGGGCACTAGGAGGGCAAGTAAACACACATTCTCCAACATGTCCCTTAGGGGGAGAATCCTCATGTCTGCCCTCAAACCCTTTCTAGAGTGAGGCAGACGATACACAGGGAAGTAGAATTCCCAAGGGCTGCCCTCAGGTACCTGGAACAGTGACAGAACAGAGGGTGCTCAGTAAGTGCTCAGTGAAGGGAGAACTCAGGATGCAGCACTGGTGCGGCCCCCTCCCCCAACCGCGGGTGCACAGCTGGCAGGGCCACTCCCCCTGGAAGCAGGGCACTGAGCTCTGGGGGCTGCAGGCAGTGTCGCGGTCCCTGGCCTGCAGACAGACCAGCCTTCCTTGACTCTGGCTGACACCACCAAGGCCTGGGGACCAGGAGGGGCTTGAACGCCTGGGCATTAAACCTAGGACCCCACAGCCGGGGCCCAGTGCCATGGTCAAGGGCAAACACAGATCCTCTTCGGGCTGGCAAGGGGTGCAGCACGGACACAGGGGCTGCATCAGAGGCAGGGGTCTTGGGGTCACATAGCAGGTGTCTGCTCAGCACACGAATGATCAGTGATGACAAGTCTGGGTTATAATATGTAGAAATGATTCACTAACAGGTTTGGGGAGGGTCCTCACATGAACTAAGCACCCTTTGCAAAGTGCTGATTTAGAGATTACGCTCTAACACAAGCATCCTCCAAGTGCTGTTAAAATGGAAACATCGGAAACCAGGTCAACCAGGCTGCAACTGGCTTCCAGGTGGGGGTCAGCCTGGTTACCTAGTTACCAGGCTGGTTACCTGCGCAGGCAGGCTACCTACCATAGGGTCTCAGTAGGGACCGTCTCCGAGAAAGCCAAGCCCACAGCTGGCACCTTGCAAAGCCCTTGGCGTGGTTTCCCCTTCTGTGTGTCACGAAGCCCACAGATGGTAGTTTGGGTCAGGTACCCACCTGCTTTGAGGAATGTATGGATACCACCTCTGTCCTCTGCATATTTTCACACCCTCCTCTCCGGGGTCCCCGTAAGAACTACCAAAGTGGGCAGTTAGACACAAAATCCCTGACATCAGCTCTGTGCAAGTGCTAGGAAGACTAATCTAAGAAAAGGATGGGGAAGACACTGGGGTTTGGACAAAAAGCCCCTGCCTGGTCTCCGAGTCGTGGCAAGCTCTGGAAGAGGCCAGGGGCAGTCTCTGTGGTAGAGTCCGGGGCACATTCCTGAACTTCCTCTTTGACACGTGTCATGAAAGCAAACAAAGTTAAGTGTCAGGAGATTTACGATTCAGTGATATGACTATCACATTACCCCACATAAAAATACCACCTAAGGCCTCTTCTACCTTCATGAACAAATGTTTTTTTTTTTTAAACTGTGAAATTTTGTCCAGGGTTGAACCTACTCTCACATTAAAATTTACTTCAAGTTCCTGTAGCATACACGTGTTCGCTGTTACCAATCCTGTGCAAACATATACATTTAGTGTTTGGACTATTACCTAACGTGGCTTTAAAAATGACCTTTCACACATTTTCAGAAAGGTCGTCTTCTAGGTCTGCACACTTCTAGATCCTACCTCCCCTTCACATAACAATTTTCAACTGCCAGTCTGTAATGAATAAGTTAGCTTTTAATATCTGGTTGAAATCCTTCTCTCCTCAAAAATAGGTCTTGACATATGAGAACAGTGACAGCATGAAGAGCCGCCATCCCCCTTTCAGAGCCACACCACCTTGTGGGCAGCGATATAAACGATGCGTGGCCTGACGCTGAGGTACCACCTGTCCGCTTCGTGTTTCTGGAAAGACAGCAGGGGCTGAGCTTACCCTTCCTGAATCCCAGGTCTCAGCCATTCCAGGGCCATCACATGGAGACGTCCAAAAGAACCAGCAGAAAACAAATAAAGCACCCCCCCCACCCCACAAACTAAGAGACCCGGAGCTCCGAGACTACAAATCATTTTTGTTTTATTAAACTTCTGCTTTAATTTGTCCTTAGAAGGCAGCAGGGGAAGCTGAATACACCATGTCCCACAGGCTGCGACTGGTGAAGAACAGATGCAGGTGTGTTACCTCCAGGAAGTTCAGGCTCTGCCATGCGACCACTGCATGATGATGGCCAGGACCAGGGGACTCCCCCCACCCCCAGGAACCCTCCACACTGTGGATACGGCACACACATGAGGCTGACGTGAGCATGAGTAATACCTACTGTGAGCTTCCCAGAATGTAAGCATGGTGTGACACCAAGCCCTTTATTAGCAGGATCCTGCCAAACCCAGAGAAGGGGCCACTCTCGCTGACCCCTCCGCACAGGAGGCAGATGTCCTGGACACAAGGTGAGGGAGCAGCCCCAGGAGGGCGTGAGCGGAGAAGGGGCCAGGGATCCCAGGAGGAGCCCCTAGAATGCCCAGCCGGAGAGGCAGGGGGCTGGAAGAGACTGGCTTTAAGGTGGAACAGCCTGTCAGCCCAGTGTCCCTTAGACACAGCTGCTGAGCCCCCCTTACACCAGCCCAGCCCCTAGCGGGAGATTGGCAGTGGTCCTCCGGGCACGCTGCGGCTGGCAGCCAATGTTTGACCCTGGGAAACTTGCGGGCCTTCAGTTGCTTTTTAGCACTACAAGGCGCTTCGAGCACAGGGACCGCATCTGCCCTTCTCGGTAAACCTGCGGGCGCCGAGCAGTCAGTGCGTCATAGCTGACGAGTCTGTGAAACTGATCATGCATCTGCTCTATGTGGGGACCTGCGACACAGCGCTGAGGCTTTTTTTGCTTTCATCGCAAGCTTGGCAAAAATGTTAGTTGCCAACTATACAAGAAACCGGAAGAAGAAAATGAGTACCCATAAATATTCCTCGCCAGAGATGCCAGCACTCGCAGGCAGGAAATGGACTGTTATTCTCAATTGAGGAGAAAGTGCCAAAAACAAGGAATGCAAATAAAAATATATTGTCTGGATGGAATTTTACTTTCCATGAGTCACTGTTACTAAGGTAAGGTCGGTTCATCGGTGAAGCGCACAGAATTTCCGGGTCTCACTCAAGTGCGTGCCCGTGTGCCCAGGTGTTCAGACAAGCACGTGCCGGCCCTGACATACATCCGGCGCCTGCTTTCCCTCTCCTTCCCTCCCTGAGAGCAAGGGGTCCCCAGGGCTTACTCAGGAGCCCGTGAAGATGCACATTCCCGGGCACATCCCCAGGACCGTGGCCCTGCGTCACGAAGGCGTGCACTGGGCTGGCATCTCCCCAGCATTAAAACCAGCTAGAGAACCGTGACTCGTGCTGGTTTCTTCAGGAAGCGGTGCTGACTCAGCCATGTCTCTGCATCAGGTGTCACCTGGATCTGTGGTCGGCACTCAGAGTCAACCTGCCTGACGCTTGGAGACAGTATCTCAGGCCAGTGCGCCTCCTCCCTTGACCAACACGCGTGGGCGCCCCTATGTTCATGGACCGCACTGAATGGCTCTTGCAACTATTTCTATTTTTGCATTTTCACAGTTACAATCCATACCAAGGAGAAGTGTTACACCCTCAGGAAAAACAGCTGGGGCCTCTGAGGAGCAGCTCGGTTCCTGTACGAGCCCCCTGGCTCCCTGGAAGGTGGCGCCCCTCCGTCTCCATCCATCAGCCACAAACCACTTTTCAAAAGCACCATGTCCTGATGTGCCGTGTTCCACTGCCATTAAGAGGAATGCCATTATGTCCCTGTATTTTAAAGATGTGAGCATTTTCCTATCTACTTTTCTCCAAATCGAGCTGTGTGCAGAGGCCCGGGGTTTTGAGTGGTCCCCAGATGCTTGTGTGGGGCTGGTGGGGGCCAGAGGGGCCTCTGACTCAGGAGGTAAAGGCCAGGATGGCTGGAGGGATGCCCGAGGGCAGGGCAGGCGTGGCCGGCTGTCATGCCTCAAGGGTCCAGGTGGAGAAGGCACAGGATCTGACACCCTCACCCAGGCCTGCAGGCCTGGGGACTCAGGTTTCCCCACTGGGGAACCGGCCGCTGAGGGGCCCAGAGAGATGAAGGTGGCTGGACCCTGGCCAAGCAGCAGGCCGCTCTCACTGGGGTCCAGTGTGGACACCATCACTGTACTTCCCTGTGTCCTTCTAGAAAATAAATGTTTGTAGGGAGTAGGGACGTTCGGTCTTTCATGTATGACATCGTATATGTCATAAAAAATATATATATGTGAACCAAGATGTCACATAAAAATAAACCCCTGTGGTGAGAAGTTCAGAGGATTAAGCCTTACTTAAAATAACATTTTAAGGGGAGGGGCGGGGTGTGTGTGTCAGAGGCGTGTGTCAGAATGCGTGAATGTCAGGGTGAGTGTCAGGGTGTGTCAGGGATGTGCACGTGTCAGGGGTGTGTGTGGGGAGTGACCAACGCCCAGGCCCTTAGCCACTGGGAAGGCCTGCCTCCCCTTCTGCCCCTCCCCCACCCCTGCCACCTGCCCCATCTTCCCATGCCCTCTCTCCTTTGTCATCTGCCTTGTGATATAGTTTACATATTAGTCTTCACTATAAAACCAAATACGTAATTTGGTTGATTGCTTATTGTGAATAAAGCCTCATTTTTCCCTTTGTCTTGGAAAATGGGTGAGGTGAACGTTAACCCCCTCCCTCTCAGAGAAAGGGGATTAATTTAAAAGGAAATCAATTAAGGACCCTTTTTCTGGTTACTTCAATGTCCCTGCCCTTGGCCAGCCACCCCTGCAGACAGACAAGTCGCAGCCTGGGACATGCTGGGCCCTGGACACCCGGTGCGAAGCCAGTGAGGACTTCCTGCCTCGCTCTTACCTAATTTTAGTAACTGAAACCCAACACCTACTTGCAGGTTCTCCTTTGTGGCCATTGACCTGCCCAGCTTTTCCCGTCACCTCACTCCCCAAACTTTACATTGGTCTGTTTAGTGTTAATATAAACTATTACTAGAGCAATAAAAGTACAGAAAGTAATACACAATTTGTTTACCTCTTCCCTGAAAAAAACGAACACATTCTCTTGTCTAAAATTTCAAAAATATTTTTAAAAAATAGAGCAACAAAGCTGTAGCAAATCCTCTGCCTCCTGTACAGACGAGAGAGCGGCATGCAGCCCCCCTGGGCCGGCAGGCAGCCCCCCTTTGCTGGATTTCTGTATTCACTATATACGCACGGGATCACGACTGTGTTCTTTTGTTCTTCTAAAATCTTCCAGTAAATAGAATGATTCATTCATTTGCAACTTGCTCTTTTCCACTCGACACAGTTCCTTTGAATTTTACCTATGTTACGTGAAGTTTTGGGTAATTCACTAACTTCTGTGGCTTTGTCATAGTATATATCCATAACCCTGCATGTGGGCAATTAGCCTGTTTCTCTCTCTCGGTTTCTAAAGCTTTACTTACTCATTAAAATACTTGCATAGTGCCAGTCGTGCTGAGAGGGGAATATGTAGCACTAAATTCTTACATCAGAACAAAGGAAAGGTCTCAAGTCAACAATCTAAGTTCCAACTCTGAGAAATAGAAAAAGCCTAAATACATCCAAAGACAGTGGAAGGAGGGAAACAGAAAACAGCAGAAACCAGTGAAAAAAGAAAACAGGAAAACAGTAGCGAAAAATCAGTGAAATAAAATGCTAGTTCTTTGAAGAAAATAAATAAAATCGGCAGTTGTCTAGCAAGACTGACACATAAAAAAGAGAAGACCGCTCTCAGGAAGGAACCTAGGGGAATCACTACAGACTCTGTGGCTACTAAAAGGATAATGAGGGGCTCTATGAACAGTGTTACACTCATGAATTCTACAACAAATAAGCCAGTTCCTCAAAACACACAAACTACCAAAATTCAACGAAGACGGAATAAATAAGCTGAATAATCTCATAACTACTAATGAAATTGAATTTGCGATAAAAATACCCCCAACCCGAAAATTTCCAGGCTCAGATGATTTCACTAGAAAACTCTATCAATCATATGAAGAAGAATTAATGCCAATTCTAGTCTATTTCAGCAATCAGTACAGGAGAGAAAACTTCCTAACTCATTGTATGCAGCCCATATCACCCAGGCTACCACTTAAAGAATGGGAACCACTGACCAGTTATCGCTCATGAACTTAGAAGCAAAATCCTCAGCAAGGTGACATCAGCTCATGCGCAGCGTCCCAGCGCCCCACCCGCCCACAGGCCTGCCCTCCCGATGAGAGACTTGCCTGGTCAGCCCCAATTCCCGCAGTAAGTCACTTACGGGTATCTCCTTCCGTTTCTGTTTCTCTGGTTAATGCCTGGCTGCCACACATTTGGGTGGTCATTTGAAGTGGCTCAGCAACCTGGACCAGCCGCTGGTCCAGCACCCATGCTTAGCGGGCACATCATGGTCTCCCTGTATGTCTCCTATTCTGTTAACCCAACTCCTGGGGCCCCCACATGCAGGCCAATTTCAGCTTCCTTCAGTGGCTCTAATGGACCAAAAGAAGTGTCTCAGTGCTTAATGACTATGTATTAAAAATTATACTAAGTGATCAGAATATTTTTTCTCCTTATTGAGAACTAAGGAAGTCAAGGAGAGTATGGCAGACACATGACGGCGGTGCCCCACTGTCAGGTCATTCTGAGGAGGAAGCATGTTCTCTGGGCGTGGTCACTGGTCGGTGCTAGAATTTTTCAAAGAAAAAAGAGAAAACGGAAGGTGGCTCTGCCAGGTCGGCAGAGTGTCCCAGTCACAAAGCGTGCAGGGGAGCAGCTAAGGGCTGGTGGCGGACCCCTGGGACAGAATCCTGTGCGTCCCAGGAAGTCTCTGTTCCGTGGTTTCGTCTCCATATAAATCTTTTAGAACAGAGCCTAGCAATGCAATATGTACACGGTCAACAAATGCTATCTGGGTAGAAAAGGCAGTTGCTAATCCTAAGAGTGTCAAATGGTTAAAGAATCTAGAGAGAAAATATAAACCTAACAGAAGAGCCTTCAATTAGCATTTTTAATTTCAGGCAGCAATAGGAAAAACGCAAAACAGGTGGGTCTCTGCTCTTGTTCCACTTTCAGGGGACGCTTTCACCAGGAACCTAGGCGCCGCCCCCACTCAGAGGACGGCGGGGCCGCCAGCCAGAGCCCGATGCGGCCGGCCGGTGCCAAATCAGAGGACGGGGGACTTCTCTTAACCTTTCTTAGCTTTGGGCAGAAAGAGGATACTTGAGAAAGATTTTCAAAGTAGATTTGTGCAAATAGCTTTTGTTTAACAATGAGTTAATAGAAGTAGGGATCCTCAGAACAGTTAAATCCTTGGGAGTGACAGTTAACCAGTATTTCACAATAGTTTTTAACTGGACTCTTTCACTTCTGGTTTTTATTTATCCCACTTAAAAAAAAAACTTCCGATGGGTGCTTTCTTTTGGCTGTTGGAAACCTGTGCTTTGAGGCTGCTGGCCTCCTTGCCGACCACTCAGCCCACCTCCACTGGAGGCCTCGATGTCTACGGAGGCCCCACCACACGGACAGGTGGCTGGTGGTGCAGGACTGAGCCCCATTCAGGATGGTGCCTGACTTGTGGGACACAGCGGGTAAAATGTCTCCCTGAACTTGTTAGGCTAAAATCTCCCAAACCCGCAAGTCTTAAATAGGATGCATACTAAAGCTTCCTTCCTCCAAAAACCTCTCCTGCTTACCAGGTGTTGCCAGAACAGCCAGGGGCGCCCCACACCAGAACCACATTTACACTCTTCACAACCCATTCCGGCTGCCTCACAGCCCTTCCACCAAAATTCAGAGACAAAAAGAACACGGTGTTGATTCCCACTTTGTCACAACTGGAAAACAGAGCCAGGAGCCAGAACGCGCTGATTTCCTGCCGTCTTACCCAAACCACCGAAGAAACTTAGAACTGTTTTCCCAAGCCCTACAGCACCTTCCAAAATGGGGGTGAAAATAGACCCTAAACTAAAAGAGATACTGCTGCCCCACCAGCATTCCCCCAGAGCTCCAGCCACCTGGGCTCAGGGAGTGAAACACGGCACCCTCTGGTCCACCAAGCCCGACTGGCCCACGGGGCCAGGCACTCAGGTGGCTGCACTGGGGCCCAGGTGGTTACAGGGAGGGGCAGGTGACTGCAGGCAGGTCACAGGGGACACAGGTGGCTGCAGGCAGGTTATAGGGGAACAGGTGGCTGCAGGCAGGTTACAGGGGGCACAGGTGGCTGCAGGTGAGCCCAGGAAGGGTTCACAGGGGTGCAGGTAGCTGCAGGAGGCCTACAGGGGGGCGAAGGGGGCTGCAGGAGGCGCGAGCCAAGCCCAGACAGGCCCTGCGAAAGCGGAAGCTGGGCGAGTCTCGTGTCACTGCCCTCGGTGCTCAAAGGGAAACCACTTGTCCACTTGTTCTGGGGCGGGGGTCGTCCCTGGGCTCGGTGTGAATTGAGGAAGCACTTTAAGCTGGTAGGGACCCCAGCCTGCCCTTCAGGTCGCCGCAGGCAGCCATCGCCTACCGCCCGGGGCGGCCTCTTTGACCTCTGTCACCTCCCACCCCTTTACTCCACTCCCTCCCCCCCCAGCCCAAGCCCGGGCCGTGCGCTCAGGCCGAGACCCCGGCCCCAGGGGTAGCTGTGGGGGCCCAGCGCCCACCCTCGCAAGGAGGCCGCCACCTGCCCGCCACCTGAGCCGCCGCCCGGCGCCCGCCCCGGCCCTGCCCGGCCCCCCCGGTGCCCGATCACCCGGTCCCGGCCCCGAGGGCGCGGAGACAAAGCGCCGGCCACCCGCCGCGGCGAGGCTCACCCACCGCGCTCGCTGCTCCGAGGCCGCCCCGGGGTCCAGGCTCCCTCCACCGCCCGGGCCCGCGGCGCGCCGCCGTCCGGGGGGCAGACGCGGGCCGCCGGGGCCAGAGGCTCGTCCTCGCTGGCGCGCGGCGCGGGGACTGGCGGCGGCGCCGGCTCCTCCGGCCCTGCGCGCGCCCCGCCCCGCCCGGCTTCCTGCGGGCCAGGTGAGCGCGCCCGCCGAGCCCGCCCTCCTGCCGCCGCCCGGGGCGCCGCCTCCGGACGCCTCGGCCGCGCGGGGCCGGGCCTGGCAGCATCTCCTCCCGCCCCGTCCCCGTCCCCGTCCCCGTCCCCCGCGGCGGCCCGGCAGGAGCGCTCGCCCAGGGACGCGTCCGCGCCCCCGGCTGCGGCCTTTGGGAACGCCGGTGGTGGGCTTTGCGTGCACGGCAGCACCTGCGACAGGTGGTCCTCTGCGCCCAGAAAACCCAGACCAGAAAATGCCCAAGTGGTCCGTGCGGCCGCGAAGCACCTGTTGGCCGTGGTCGCTGCCATCTTCTGGGTCTAAGGAAGTCCATGTGGACATCGGTCACTTGGACACACATATTTGGTGGCCTCAGATGGACCTTTGTCCTGGTTCTCAGCCTCCTTCTGATGGAAAAGCAGGAAAAGACGGGTGGGAGGAGAGAACATGGGGATCCCAGAGTTTGAGGGGGAAAGTTAGGAAGGGCCGTGGAGAGGGGTGCTGGCTGAGCCGTTGCTCTGCCGCGTGCCTTCGCACCCACGTCCAGTAGTGGGTAAATGTGGTGGTGGTGGGGAGCCACACAAACCCTGAAGATGTGCAGGGCAGTGGCTGGAACCAGAAAGCTCCCAGATCCCTGGCCTTAATCCCCCCAAACTTATTAAAGCTCAGGCCAGGGGGCCCCCAGAACTGGGTCCCATTTGGATGCCTGTTTTGGCATCACAAACACCGCGGCCTCCCCACAAATGTCTCCTTGCTTCCTTCTGGCAGCACTGGGAGGCTGAGGAGACTGGGTCCCTGCCCAGCAGATGGCAGGCAGGCTGGCACTGGGGGTCACAGCCGCCCTGAAACAACAGTGTGCTACCCACCTCACGCCAGGTCTGCTGATTTTTCAGTGGTTTTGGGAAACTTCACATGTGCCCACAAGCCTTCTCTGCAGACTTCAGGCTTGCCAGTTAAAACTTTTAAAAGTATTTATGAAATCACACCATGTGTATTTTTGGGCATATAATGCTCCCAAATTCACAGGTACCTCAAGGAAAACGAACCTGAGGGGGTATTTAACAACGCAGTGGGGGCCTGTGGAAGGTCCTGTCTTCACCACCTCCTGTCCCTCCTTGTCCCTCTCACCTAGGGAGACCCCAGGCACAGACGGCGGAGGCCAGACCCTCCTAGTGGAGAGTCACACTTCACCCAAGGTGGCCGGCCATGCACCCTTTCTCAAAACAGAAATTCATTTTGCTAAATCAAATTGAAAGGGGTCTTTTGACAAGAAAAGGGTGACTGATCTAAGCTTAGTTGCCTCTTGAGTATTTCTAAGAAAATCACTCTGCAATTCCCTCCATCTCTCGCACACTTCAGACAGTGGGGGCAGGAACCTTCAGCATGTCATATTGCAGCAAATAGCACAATGTCCTGTGCGTGACACATGCTCAGTAACTTTTTGTCTGTAGATTTAAATTCTAAATTACACAAGCGAAAGGAAGGAAATTCATTTAAATAACTTCCAGTAGACAAGACTGCATGCATTTTGAGTTATCCTTATTTTCGTCATCAAGAGACTTACCTTTGTAATTATATTCTTGCTTAGACAAGGACTGAACTTTGTTTTCATCCCAGTCTGTAATTAATTTGCTGGCATATTATATTCACAAGGCAGACAATCTACCGGTACAAGGTTGATGGTTGACTATTTCAGTTAGCAGGGGGACAGACTCTGCTGAGGTCACAAATACAAGAAAAGTAGGTGCTGAGCTCCCGAACATGCAACATGAAGCACAACAGGTGAACACAGAACACGCTTCAGGGCTCTAGGGCACAGCTCCCCCGCCCCCATGACCACACACACCTCTGCATGTTCATACATACACACAGCTACACATGCAACCTCACACACTCACTTCTGCTGAAACACCAGGGGAAAAAAAAAAGAAAACTTTAGGACTGGTTAGGTGGGATAAAACAAAATACCTTTCACACATATTTTTCTGTCATCAGTTTGTTAATATTGTATTTTAAATTGTTTTACAAAATGTGTATATATACATAAAATATGCATAATATTTTTCTTAATGCTAGCTCTGTAATTTTATTAAATACTAAATTAAATATTAAAAATAAAAGTAAATGTCTACCATAATGAACTAAAGAAATAAACTAACAGTTCACAGTATTTGAGAAGAAAACGTGTATAATTCAATAGGTTTCATACTGTGGTAGATACATACCATTCCACTTCTGTTCCGAATTTCTGTGTTTTCCAACAAGATTCCCTAACTCGTTGGGGTGGCTTACTTTTCAGTACACCTGTTACATTCCTTGGGCTCATCCGCGCTGCCAAGCAGATACTGTGAGATCACGTTTGTGTGGTGGTCTCATTTCCCACAGCTGGCCCCCTGCCCTGCCTTCACCTCCACTGATGCTGTGGAGAAGGGGGTCTGTGTCCTGCCCCCTGGAGTCTGGGGGGCTCTGGTGACTACTTCCACCAACAGAGTGACGTGATCAAGTCAAGAGGGGCTTTAGGGTGGCCCTGACCCAACGTCACTGCTGCTCTCACAGGAAAGGGAGAGAAGGCACCGGAGGCCGTGTGAAGGCGGAGGCCAGGATCAGAGCCCTGCAGCCCGGAGTCAGGGGGCGCCCGGGCTGCCAGGAGCTACAAGAGACAGGAAGGACCCTCCCTGAGAGACTCAGGCTTCCACCAGGGTGGTGGTGAAATTTGGCCAAATTAGAGAACGTCAGGGTGGTTGGCTCTGGTGGAGAGAGGGGGTGACAAGGACTCCTCACAGGCAGGCTGGATGCAGGCATGGGAAGCTCAGACAGCCCACTGGGGTCATAGCCATGTTGCTAGGGCACCTCAGCTGGGGTGGCCTCGGCCTTCTCACACCCTCTCGTCGCCCAAAGCCCATGCTGAGCACCCAGGACTCCTTCCCCAGTGAACGGTCCCTGACGGCCAGGTGGGTGTCCCCACGTCCCAGTGAGGGGACTGCTGTGCACACGAAAGGGGCACACCAGCAGCCAGGTCACTGGTAGCCGGAGGGCACTTCCGCAGGCTGCCTGCATATGGGAGCTGCTCCCCAAGGAGTACTGAGGAGGGGGCAGGCCGATGCTGGGGGGAGGCTGGTGCTCCGACATGCATGGGAAGGAGGTGCAGGCCCTGTGCATGGGGGCTGCACTGCAGGATAGGTGAATGGTGAGTGCGTGCCTGGGCTTCCAAAACGTCGTGGGAGCCCACTGTGCCTGGTGGAGAGAGGACTGGAGGGGGCACTCTAGGGGGAGACCAGAGATTCGGGGCTGGGGATACACCCACTGGACGACCGCTTTGGTTCCGCAATGGGGAAGCAGGAATGGAGACTGTTAGGAAGCAGCTGCACTCATCCAGGGCAGTGTGGGGGGCACAGCAAGTGCTAAGTGGTGCCTGGCGCTGGGTGCTGGCACCTGCGGGGCAGGGAGGGCTGGCAGCACACAGGTAGCTGGGGAAGCAGAAAGGCCAGGTGACTCGAGCAACCAGAAGGGGGGCCTTGCCCGACAAGGAAGAGCTCGGGCTCGCCCGTCAGGTGTCCAGGAGGAGACTGGGGCCATGCTTTAGTTTGGAGGGCTAGGCTGGGTGGGAGACAGAGGGGGAAGTTTTCTGCCGTACAGGTGGCATTCTGGATCTTGGGACTGGAGGACACTCCTTAGGGGTGGCAGCAGCTGGAGAGCAGAAGCGCTATAGGGACCCAGCCCGGCATTACGGGGAGCCTGAGGGAGAAGCCGGCCATCACCCGGGGTCCCATGGGGAGCCCCAAGCAGAGGTGTGGGCACCAAGTGGCAGTGCACTTGGGGCAAAGCAGCCGGGAGGACCTGGGTTGCCTTCACCGGGACTGGGGGCAGCCTGACTGGTGGCCGCAATAGTCTCGGGAGTGGAAGACACAGGGCCTGCGCACCCTCCTTCTAGGAGCTTGCTGCCAAGGGGCTTGAGGAAATGGGGCACCTAGAGGGGGTCAAGGACTGGTCAAGTTTTAGGGCGAGAGAAAGGGGGCCCATTCGAACCCTGGTGGGAATCTTCCAGAGAGAAGGGTCCCGAGTTCCCCTATGTTCATGTTTGCAAGTGTGTCTTCAAGGCTGTAAATGTCTAAAATTAACTTCCCCTTAACCTTGTTGTGCTTGTGGGCACAGGTTTTGTGGGGCCCAAGCTCATAACATTTGGGAGCCCTTTTTAAGAGGCAGAACACAGCCTCTGAGCGTGCAGGGCAGCACCAGAACGGGCGGGACCTCCGTGGGTTCCGGAAGCCTTCTGCTTCGCCCCGGAGTCCCCGGGGGTAACAGCACTATGGACAAGCCCGTCCAGGCCCCTCCTGTTCGTGTCTCATCGGCTGAATATTGATGTTCCTTCTTGGACCAAGAGTTCGGCATTTCTGTGACTTCATTTCATCCCGGTGCACGTGACGTGGGCCAAGTGATTAAGACTTTGCAAATCCCACCAGCCCTCAGGGGGCACCACCACTTCCACGAGTGGCTTCGATGCAATGACCACGTGACACCAGGACACTGGTCTGGCATGTGAAGCTTCTGGCCAAGTTGCGCAAGACCAGCGGAGCCCAAGTGCGACCCGAAGTGTGAACCCTGTGACTTCTCGGTGTCTGATGCCACTTGGTGGGGAAAGCGAAGGAAGCCAGGCTGTCTTATAACTGTTCTTACGGCAAAACCGAAAACTTCAATTTCAGAGTCTCCTTTTGGTTAGGAAAATAGAATTTGCTTCTGTTTTTGCAGATGGATATGTAGCCAGGCTGTTAACATACACGTCAATGAGCCTGGGTTCTGTGGTATCATCGGTGACTTTATCTCTGTGGAGACATAACATACAGTCAGGTTTACATCAAGAAAAGCAGTCTCTGCAACGGGGTATGGGTGGGGACTCAAAAATATGGGTAAATGTAGTAACCACATTGTTTTTCATGCAAAACATTCATCAGAGTGTGTATCAATAATACTTTAATAAAAAAAAAAAGAAAAAAAGAAAAAGGAAAAGCAGTCTATTCTACTCCAGGCTTTAAAAAAGGTTTAATTTCCCTAAGACCTGTGCCCTCAGGCCTGGCATCACTAATTAGCTCAGGAGCAGAGGCTGGGGCCCCGCAGCCCCACTGCCCAGGCGGCTGCTGGCCATCTCGGGAACGGCTTCACTGGCTCTTGGGCCCGCGCCTGCATGAGTAGCACCCAGGATTCTTCACGTCCCTGAGTATCTGACTCGTGGGACAGCAGCTCCCGTCACTGTCCCCCAAGACCTTCAGCTTCCCTGCCTCTCCAGGCCTCAGTCTGGGCCCAGCTCCCTGAAACTGGCCACCACAGCTGTGGCCTCCTGGGGGGTCCACACCGTTGCTTAACATCTCCCGTGGTGCCTGTACGCTTTGGAGTCAAATCCACACCCCGTGCCCTTCCCTGGTTGGGTGCTGCACCCCTGCCCTCCCCCCTGCTCCTCAGGCCCACACCTCTACCCCCCGTTTCCATTAGCCAGGCTCTCTGCAGGGTGGCCTTTCTGTGGAGCAACCATCTAGTGGCTGTTGCGCATCACACTGTTCTAACTCTGCGAAGCACACATGACACGATGTGACATTTTCTGGCTCATTCACTGGTCACTTCCGGCCATCCTGACCCACCCACGTTAGCATGTGTGCGCCACACAGGCAGGGGCTGAGTCCCTCCGGCTCCCCTGAGCAGTGCCTGGTGCACGGTGGGCCCTGGGCACACACCTGGTGGTCCTTGCTGGGCACCTTGAATTACAGCCAGGCCCCACGTGGTCCAGTCTGGCTCAGGGTTGCACTCGAATGAGCACCATATCAGCTCAAAGTAATTGCAGGCAATTCCCATGCACCTTGCTTTCCTTCGGAGCTCTGCATAGGGAGGGGGCCATCCCAGGGACCCCAGAAATTGAACTGCTCTCTTTACAGGGCTGCTGCTCTCCCCACACTGTAGCGTGGATGGCTGCTCCTCCCCTACACTCTCTTCTTTGAGATTTAATAAGTCATTTTATTTTATTGTTTAATTTAATTTAATTTAATTTAATATTTTATTTTATTTTATTTATTTTATTTTATTATTATTTTATTTTATACCCTGCTTATCACCTGCTCTGTGGACGGGCAACCAAAGCTCATAAAGGCATAGCAAGGCAATCGCAAAAAGCCTAGTGTTGGCAAGGGTGTGGAGAACAGGGAGCCCCTGTGCCCCGCTGGTGGGATGTAAACTGGTGCAGCCCCTGGGAAACAGTGTGGAGGGTTCTCAGAACGTTCACGGAACTACCCTGTGAGCCAGCGATTCCATGTGTGGGCATTTATCCAGAGGAAATGACATCAGGAACTTGAAGAGACAGCTGTTTTCCCACATCAAAAGCACTCACAATGGCCAAGACATGCAAATGACCCGAGTGTCCGTCCGTGCTGCCCAGGGTTGAGCAGTGTCCTCCCCCACAAAATCTGCATGCACCTAGAACCTCAGAACGTACGGGCCCGGGCCAATTCAGTCATGTCGGTTAAGATGAGTGGCACTGGAGTGGAGAGGGTCCCAATGTAATGACTGGTGTCCTTGTAAGAAGACGGCCGTGTGAGGACAGAGACAGAGGGAACATGGCACGTGACGACTGGAGGGTGCGTCCCAAGCAGAGGGGCACCAAGGACCCCTGGGCCCACCAGAAGCCGCACGAGGCCAGGGGGTGCCTCCCTGCACCTTCAGGGGCAGCAAGCTGCTGACGGCGTGACTGTGAGCTCCTGGACTCCCGGACCCTGGGAGAACACATTTTGGTTTTAAGTTTTTTTTAAAAAAAGGAAAGAGGCTCAGTCACTATCCCAGGTGGCTTGGCTAGTGAGCGCAGAGGCGGGATCTGAGCCCAGTTTTCAAGGAGAATGAGAACGCACAGCCCCACATGGGTGGAAGTGTGGGTGCCCAGCGGGCATCTGGGGTGGCTTGTCCCTGCAGCTCCCGACCCGTGACCAGGACCCTGCGGCTCTCTCCCTCCCTCCATCCCACTCAGCTCCTCAGAGTGGGTTCCCCGCACCGTCCCACGGGGCTGCAACAGCTCCTGGGCACCCAGCTTTGCTCTGCTGATCTAGGGCCTCTGTCGCTGGGACCCTTTGCAGTCTGGGGCCCACCCTGACCTGCTGGCTGAGGCCAGGGAGGTGGGATTCTGGATTCGCTTGAGCTTCCACCCAAGCCCAGGCCCTGGGCCAGTGTCCCTGGGGCACCAGGCACTGTCGCTGAAGAGACCAAGCACGACTCTGCACAAGGGGCGCTCGCGGGCCCCAGTGGTGGGAGGGCAGGTACCCCGGGCCTTCCTCACACAGGACCCATGCCCTTCCCACAGCGGGGTGGCCCCATTCTCCCCAGGCAGGCCGCTGCCTTTGCTCAGGGCGGCACTGCAGTGAAGTCTTCTCTGCCTGCCTGGGTGCTGCCCTGGGCCTTGGGGACCTGAGCTGCCCATTGCCTGGTAGAGGGAAGGATTGCCTGTCCCGAAGACCCCTGTGGAAAGAGGGTCCAGGCACTGCCGTACGAGGCTCTGTGCCCCTAGCCCTGACCTCTGACGGCAGAGCAGCCCAGCCCCCGGACCAGCTGTCTGTCTGGGGGGCATCCCTCAGGCCTGGGCCCTTCTGGTGCCACCATGAGAGGCTGCTCTCCCACGAGGGGTGGGGGCCCAGGTGTTCGCCTGGGCTGAGCGGCACCCCTGTCCATTTCAAAGCCTCGTTGGCAGCCCTGCATCCTGACAAGCCGGGCTCCTGCCTTACCCAGGGCTAGTGACCCAGCCAACCATCTTACACAGCTGCAGGGTCTGAGCCCAGAATGTGGGGAGGCTGCTCTACCCCCTCTGCCCCACGTCCCACCCAAGGGCTCTGTCCCCGGGCAGCACTGGTGGACACGGAGGGGCTTGTCATGAAACTACATGCTTTTCAAGTGAGTGAGAAGCGTCCTCTGTCCCCCGAGAGCTGGGAGCTGGCTCTCGGCCAGAGCCCCACGAGGGGCCCAGATGTCCCTCAGCTGAGCCGTGCCCCGCCGGGCTGGCGGCAGGCCTCAGCTGGCGCGGGCCGGGGGTCGATGCAAACTGCTGGCTGGGATTCGAGGAAGAGCTCACAGCTCTTTGTCCTTCTTCCTACACACTTGCTCTGAGCTTGTGCAAATAAAAGGCCGATCAGACAAAGCCACTCCCTGGTTAAAAAGAGGCTGCATTTTTTAACACACAGTGGGGAGTTTACTGGCTCAACCCTGTCTTTTTCTATGTATAGATCTACATAGCCCGATGTGGATTCATAAGGCTACCTCACACATGGGGCTGAAGGCCTGTGCTGTGGGATGGGGACTGAGGGCCAGTTCTTGGCAGTGGTAATGCCACTGGAGGCTGCTGAGCCTGAGTAACATGTGGTCTCTCAGCTTAGGAGGTGTTCGTGAGAAAGTCATCTTGCAGACCAGGAGCAGCTTTGTAAGTGGGGAAGAAGCCTGATGGTACCCAAAGGAGCATCCCGGTCACACGGCATCCTGCTCCCTCCTGAGCCCGGTGCTGGAGAGGGGCAGGAGGCTGGTGCCTGGGGCTGGAGAGGGGCAGGAGGCTGGTGCCCGGGGCTGGAGAGGGGGCAGCAGGCTGGTGCCCGGGGCTGGAGAGGGGGCAGGAGGCTGGTGCCCGGGGCTGGAGAGGGGGCAGGAGGCTGGTGCCCGGGGCTGGAGAGGGGCAGGAGGCCCGGGGGAGGGTGGAGCTGCCCCGTAAGTGGCTAGCTGAGCACTGCCTCTCGCACACTGCATTACTCAAACTCTCCCTACTTACTGGTGAAAGTTAGAAAATGCAGAAAAAAGTTAGAAAAAGCAGAAAAAGCTTTTAAAATAAAAAGCTCCAGGTTACACTGCTGATAAACAGTTGCCTGGACAAGTGGGCATGCTCACTTTCAGACATTCTCACTGCCTGTATTTATAAGCTGAAATTACTACTTTGTGATCTGCTTTCTCCACTTAGTAGAGCGTCATGAGCTCATCCTGCCATGCCAGGGGGCAGGTGTCCCCACCTTCCGTTCGCTGCCTCACTCGCGGGCAGGTGGCGGCCTTGCTGCAGGGTCACGTTCTTGCATGTGTGTGAAAAGGCCCCCGCTCTTCACATCATCAGCCTCTCTTCATTCTGACTGATTTTCAAGGTGTTCCCAGAGACAGTATGTGTGAGACGCTCGAGCAGGACCTTGTACACGGTAAAGACTGAATCAGTGTCGCCACATGCCCGGAGGAAACTGGTCACTAGAGCAACACCTTGAACCAAACAGAATAAGGTCGTATGTTTGCATTCTCCTCTGTCCCTGGGCAAGAAAGATACTGCTCTCCTGACACGGCACAGATGACACAGAAGCCTCGGGCGGGGAGCCGGCAGGTGAGCGGCGGGAAGAGCGTGGGAGGCATCAGGGCTGTGAGACCTGAGATGGCGTGAAAGGGGAGGACCCGCAGGACGCGTCACGTGTTCCCTTTAAGGCACAACTTCCTCACCTGTGAAGTAAGCCTATGGCATGACGGGAGTATTAAATGAGAAAATGTGCATGAAAACACAGTGACAATTTGAAGAACCAGTAGAATTATGGCATGCTTGTTGTTACGTAATAATGACAAAAAGTCTAGCGCTGTTTTACTTAATCTACATAAGAGTCCCAGCTGATACACCAACTGTAAAACTAAGTAAATGCACTGATGGTAATTTTGGCAATGATTATGGAATGAGTATTGCTAGAATATTCTTGTAAATTGAGTTAGAAATCACTGGGCTCCTGGAATAGGCTTACGTACTGGTTCGGTTAGAATGGACATGCTCCCTGCTTTGAGCAAAGCCAACGAAAATCTAGAATAACAGAGAATTAAAGAAAACATAAGATTCTTTTGAAATGAAAGTTCCCCTCATTCATTTAAATGAATTATTTATAATTCCACTTATGATTCCAAACTGCCTTCATAAAATCATAGGTACCATGGATTTGGACCCAGAAATCACAGTGTTTTTTAGCGTGCATACGCACACATACGTGATGAAGGGGACAGGGCTGGTGTGGGCTCAGGGGTCCGTTTGTCTTTACAGGAGAGTATTTGGTGCCTCCACCTTCTAGGAAATGGAGGGTAATGCCCCTGGGGACGATCCACAGCTCCCACTTTTCATTTGGCATGTTCACAGGCATGAGCTCGAGGGAGAAAGTTTTGGGCAGAACCCTTCTGAAGAGTCGAAGTGGCTCCTCCATTGGTGCACTTGACTTTGTGATGACCCGCCCTGGGAAATGAGACGTGTACTCATCAAGCTGACTAAGAATTAGGTGCTAACCCACCACACCTTGGAGCACCCTAAGGCTGACTGGGTGCCTTTGTGTTGTGTTTATAGAGTGTAGATTCCACGTGCACGGCTCTGACTTCTGCAGAGAAAGTACGCAGTACCAGAAACAATGAACTGTACGCAGTACCAGTAACAATGAACTGGATCTTTAGAGTTATCCTGGAAATAAAAGAGGACCCTCTGGAAGCCGTCCTTCAGGACACTGGAGTCACTCAGGCAATTTGTTTAGGGCCCTAGGGTTTTGGTTTGAAAAACTGATTCTTGACACAAAGAATCTATTCACTAAGACGATATATCTAAATATATTCACAGGGCTTTTATCCTTGAAAAAATTAACAGATATGGTATGTAAATTAATCATTACTATCATATGGGAAGGTACATAAGTCAGGGTTTTCCCTGAACAGCATTAGGTGGAGGTATCTATCTATCAATCCATCTGTCACCTACGATGAGTTTTATTTTAAGGAATGGGTCTCATGATGGCGGGGCTGGTAAGTCTAAAATCTCCAGCGCAGGCCAGCAAGACTCAGGTGGGAGCTGGTCCTGCAGTCTTGAGGTTTCCTGTTTCCTCCAGGAAACCTCAGATTTTGCTCTCAAGGCTTCCAACTGATTGGATGGGTTCCAAGCATATTATAAAGGGTAATCTCTTTAAAGTCAACTGATTGAAGAGATTAATCATGTCTACAAAATACTTTACAGCAACATCGAGATTAGCATTTGACTGAACAACTGGATAGTACAGCCTAGCTAAATAGACATATAAAATTTTCCTATCACTGAGGCATTGACTGTTTCATCTGAAAAATCTGGAAATTTGTGCAGACTTCCTTGGCTAATATAGATTTCCTGTTATTGACTAAAATGATACATAGTCCCTTTTCCATACAAGTTTTAGAGTTGCAGTGCAATTTAATGCTTAACTTCTATGGCCAGGGGACAAACATACACATGTTAAAATGTGTTTTTCTTTTGTCTTGACTCTTTATGAGCTTTAAGGAAATAATTGCCTTTGGGATAGACATCTGGATGCTTTTAAAAAATAGCATTTGGAAGAGCTGAAAGATAAAGTGCTTGAAAAGGCCTCTAAGATATGCGTGCCTGACACTCTGGGGCGTGATGGCCTTTTTGTGCTAATGTGCGCCTCTGAACTTCTTTAAAATGTCAAATTATCCTTTTCTTGGAGTGATGCAATCAGTTCTCTCCCGACTATTATAAAAATACAGATAAAAGCAAAATTTCAAATGCTGTTCTACAAAAGTTATTTTATCATCTCGGGACCATTGTGGAAATTTACATGAGACGCATGTTGCTGTGGGGCTCTGCAACCCCACTTTGGCAGTTGCAATAATAGCCAGTTTTATGAAAAATTCAATTTATCCATCTATGCGATATATACTTGCAGGACGCCAAGAGTGCAGCCTTACAGGAGGGGAGAATGTAGTTTGAACTAGGAGGCATTTGAAAGGAGACATCCTCTCCTGCCTTCTCAATAATACCAATTTTGTACTGGTTGAAGATGGAAACTCTAACATTACATCGGTATATTTTAAAGCTTTGAATCATGATGAAATGCAAAGGCCACTGAGAGAGGTAAATGAAATGGCGATTATCAGTTATTTCCATTTTGGATGAATCCGTTTTGGGTTTTCCCTGATCCAATTTCTAGAGGCTGGAGCAAAGATCACCGGTGTCAGTGGGGAGGCAGCCTTCCTGTAAGCTTAAATGGGCTGCATGCCATCTTTTGCCTACCTCCTACCTCCCAATTTTGTCTAGAATGTACCTGATGGCAAATGTTTTTAAAAACATACAAAAATAAGCATTTCAGTGTAATTTATATGCCATTAAGTGCTAATGAATAAAAAAATAACTACAGGATGTAGAAGGGTCTAGAAGTGGGGGAGCTTGTAGAGAAGGCAAGGGGTGTCCTGAAATAAGACGGGGTCCACAAGGAGAGGCCAGATCACTGTTGAGACTCTGAGGTTTACACTGAAGAGAACTGCTAAACGTTAAGGAGTCAGGGTGGGATAATATGAGATTATATTTGCAGGGATATAAGTAAAACCTCTTAAATATTTACATAAATGATTGAAGCAAACACCACCTTCCAGACTGATCCTTTGGGTCCTTGGATTCTGTAGGTGTGGCTGTCGGTCTGCATGCTGTCCTGGTTCTCGGCTCATCTGCGTCACCGCCCAGGGCACTCGCTGCCGCAGGTACCTGGGCTTGATGACTTTGGCTGAGAACTTGGGATCGGAGGGGAGTGCACATCCCCCATCCCCTGGCGGCTCCCCCACCGTCTAGCCCACCCATGTGCTGTTTAGAATTCCTTACTAACTGAAGCTCCTAAACCAAAGTTGGCCTTGTTCTGTCAACTCCTCACAGATTTATTGTCCTGTTGTCTGAAATGTATAAAAACTGCCTGCCTCAGTCCTTTCTTCTGTCTCACTGTCATTACTGGGTCTCTGTACATAATGAAACTTTGATTTTTTAACCCTGTTATTCTG
This sequence comes from Manis javanica, assembly GCF_040802235.1. Lineage (NCBI taxonomy): Eukaryota > Metazoa > Chordata > Mammalia > Pholidota > Manidae > Manis > Manis javanica. Next base: position 123,309,769 of record NC_133164.1, read on the forward strand.
TCTCAGTCAATTTGATTCTTAGACCAGCTTTGGGAGCCTTGAAGGGCAGAGGAAGATTCTTCCTCCCCAGCACGGGGATGTGACCCTGTAAGGGGCAGTCAGGCATGTTCTGGGGCAGCGCAGGTGAGGTCATCCGTCACAGCCCACCCCGTTAGATGGGGTCGTCTGCCGGTAAGACCCCTGGTCTTCCCCTCTGGGGGGGTGACCTGGCCTGAATCAATCCTCTTTTCTTTTGCTAAGAATTTCCTTGTCCTTCCCTCCTTCTTATAAAGCCTTCCATCTGTACAATTCCTGAGTCTTTCCTGAATCCTGAATAAAGCCAATTAGATCTTCAAGTTCACTTGAATTTTTTAACATCTGTTTTTCAAGTTGTCCTTATTTTCCCACCTCCTTTTCACATTTAGTGGCATTTGAGGCTCAGCGGGGTTCCTGTAAAATCAGGCGCCCAGCCTTCTGAGTCCCGTGTGAGTCGGCTTCCTGAATGCCACGTGCTCCAGAGGTGACCTCCACACCGTCCCCTCTCCGACCTCAGGTATCACTGACACTGTGGCTGCCTCCCCAGACCCATCGATCAGTTATCTTCTAACCCCTGGGGCTCTCAAAAACAAATAGGAAGGCAGAGTTTGGGCACGAAGACTGACAGATGGCGCCCCTGCATACTCGTGCGTATAAGCCTTGCTGGCGGCTGGCAGCTGGGTTTACTCATGTCCTCCAGTGACGATCTCCGGATTTTTTAAGGAAGCCTAACGTGACACTGCGCCATCTGTGGGTTCTTTTATTCTGTCTTCTGTACGTGCTCCCGAAACTGTGACTAACAAACACCTACAAGCTATCTGTTCTCACATTTTCACATCCTGAGGTGCCTAGAAGAATGGCTTTGTGAGTGGGAGTTGGAAACGTAGTGGGGAATTTGAATGGGGCCGACTGACGCAACTCAGCCCCCAGGCAGGACGGAGGCGGGAGCCTTGAGCTCTGATTGTGCTACTATGTTACTTGGATACAATTTCATCCACTTACTTCTGACTTAAGTCCCCCAACACCCAGAACTAAACGGATAGTATTCACAACGCAGTCATGTGACTGCTCATGCAAGGCTTTTAGAAGCTCATTTATTTTAGGAATTCACAGTATCATCCGGTGATCTTGAGCCGTAAAAGTCACTGAATTTTTTTTCTACGCCTCAGTTCCTATCATTTAAATGATAGGTTTGAACCTGATTTTCTCTGCAAGGTTCTTTGCAGCTCTGAATTCACATGACTTTACAACTCTGAACAAGGAAATGTTTAACCGTAAGGCACTGTGATCACCACTTTCTGTTTTATTGTGTAATTATGGCCGTGTAAGAAAAATGCTTCCTTTTTTCAGGCAGGCCTTTTTAAAAGGCAGATTTAAGTGTCCCAAGTTACTTTTCTTTAATCTTATGACTCCTTATGAAGTCAGGAACTAGCAGAATATGAATCATGTTATGGATCTGGGTGCACTTTGAGCATTGGATGCACTTAGAAATAGTAGACAAATAATGGAACGCAAGTCCCACACAAGCACGACACAAGACAATGCCTTCAAATAATGTGCTGGCTGAATTGTTGAAGGTCCCTCAGCATTTTGGCCAGAATAAGTAATTACAAATTGAGGAATGTAAATAGTATACAACTTGAAAAACTGTGAAACTCAAGACACAAGTTCATTTTGTATTTACACAAGACTAGACAAAACTTGAATTTTATTCACAAATACTGGTTATTGTTTAAAAACTTATTAAATTCCTTTGCATTATAAACATTGGAAATACATGACAGTATAGAATCTCAGTTTCTAGACTGTGAAAGGCCGAGGGAAAAGTTGATTCATGAATAATTACGCACAGTTGATAATCACAGGAGACTCTCCTCGGGCCTCGGCACCAGAACAGGTCCCGCTGAAATCAGCAGACTTCCGGGGTTCTGAGTCCGGAGTCCCAGTCTCGGTCTTCCTCTCTCCTGGACCTTCACTACCAGGGGACAGACTTAACTGCTGCACCCAGTGCGTTGCTTAAGTCCCCTTGACAATGTTGAGCTTCCCCAGCCCTGTTCCGCCAGGTGACAGTAATGGTTCCGAAAGCCCCTCAGCCCCCTGCAGGTGGGACATGTTCTGGGATCAGACCGACCTCCGCCTTCTTCAAAAATTCTCTGGTTTCACAAACCCCAGCGTTTCCTACCCCTGTGTGGAACCTTCCTCGTGGAAACACCTCTGTGCCTAAACAAAAGCAACTTGTTAAGCATTGGTGCATTTTCATTTCCACACGAGGTGCTCTGATCTGGGAGGGTCGGACTTGTCCTGCATCCTGGTTTCTCTGCCTGCCTCTGTGCTCTGCCTTGGCTGGGGATGAGTTTTCCTTCTGGCCCTGTGCTCCTACCCCTTCCCCTGGTAGCCTGGTGTGGCTCTGCGCTTGATTCTCGTGATTATGGGTGCCGGAGGGGTGCCGGATGGTTCTGCTTTTGTTACTGATGCCGGGGTTCTTGTTCACAGAGTTGAAGAATGAACTTCGCAAATGCTCAAGGTAGGAGAGCAAGTGAGAGGCTTTTATTTAGAGATAAAGTGAGGACAGAGCTCCTGGCTCTGGCCAGGAGGGGACAAGACAGTCCCTGGTGGTGCATTGTCCAGGGGTTTTATAGGTGGTTGAGAGACAAAGTGCTAGGAATGAACACCTGTTAAGTGGTCCCAAAATGTTTACCTTTGAAGAGACATGAAGTTTCTTGGTAGTCTTTCTGGTTATTTACAAGAATTTTACTGCTCTGATTTCCTCCCAGGATAGCAGCTTCCTGGTCTGGGAGCATATCACTCAAGGCTGTTTGCTTTGCTCCCAAGGTGGGCTAAGTTATTGTCTGTTTGTTAAAGAGTATGTTAAGAAACTTTTTAACTAATTGGGTTTTAAAATGCAATCTTATTTTCAAGATAAAATCCTTCTTGTTTTTACTATGTTGTTTTGGGCTTTGCCTGCTCCCTTGCCCAGGTTGCAAATCATTTGTTTAGGGCTGGAGGAAGAAAAGCAGCATCTGGCTGGGTAGTCAGAAAAAAAGCTGGGGGGTGGGGGGCCCAGCAGGCCAAAGCAAATCCCACATGGATTATCTTGCTTTGTTCATTCCAGAGGTCCTCACCCTGCTCTGTCCAAGCCCAGGGTCCCTGTCTCATTACCAGGCCACTTCGAGGTCTCTGCATGGTTAGTGGCATTTGGAGAGCTCGTCTTTTAAGTGAAATAGGGGACTCTGGCCTGTTGCTCTTTTCTCTTGTCAGTTTTGTGCTCATACAGTTTTACACATTAGGTATATTTTACTCAGTCTTCTTTGAAAATGGGGCTCATCATTATTTTTATAGATATTTTGTGTAAAATTCATTTGAATTGACTTTTCATCTTGTGTTGAAACCATGAAACCCACTAAGCTCCTGGCAGTGGTGACGTTCACACAGGAACTCACCAGATCTTCACTTGCCAAATTATCAGTGATAGGTGAACCACGCCATTTTAAGTCTTCTGTCATCTGTAAGCATTTTTGTTTCGCTCTGATGCTTTCCTGAAAACGCTTGCAATTGACTACCAGCAAGTGCTCCATCTTCCCGAAGGAGGACGTCCTACAGTCACAGAAATAGCATCAAACAGCAACTTTGGGGCACCGGCTTCCGACTGTGTCATTTCAGTAACTTGGGGCCCTACCAGTGGCTGAGGTCGGATTTCCAAAACTCTAGCTAAAAAACAGATGGGTTCCTGAGCCTGTTAACTCAAGATCAAGTTGAACATGGGTTAATTCCATAGAACTGAACCAACTGATAAGGGACGATTGTGGGCGTTATGGATGCTTCCCTGTTCTATTTTCTGGATCTACAAGGAAGTCTTTTCTCTTTACTCTAAGTCATCCAGTATTCAAAACAATTTAGTAGACTGCCTCTGTAAACAGAAATGAACATTTAAAAATGACACCTTATTCTCCCCACCTGGTGCCTCTAGAATTCTGAAAGTTTTACTGAATCTTCCTGTGTTCATGGCCTGCGGGGACAAGCACTGCCCCTTGTAACCTTTGGTCCCAGAAGAACCGTGTGTCCCCATGGCCCCCTCCATCGGGCGGTGCGCTGAGTCTACAGTATGTTGGTAACCCGGGGCCGGCCAAACCTAGGCCCACCTTATCGGTGGAAACATCTTGCTGGAATGCAGGCTCCTCTGGCCAAAGCTTCTTTCCTTGGGGCGCTGCCCATACAAGAGCCTTTCCTCCTTGCAAAGCACATAGCATAGCTGTGAATCACGCAGCGCTTTGGCATGCATGCCTCCTCTGGCCCTCACCCCATGCGAGCGGTTCGCTCCCAGTCCCGGGCAGCTGTGCGCAGCCTCGTCCAGCCAGCACTCCTCGACACCCCACACAGAAGCCCCAGGAGACCCTCAGGTCTCCTTCCTGCCCCTCGGTCTTTCCTTTAGTCTGTTCTGTGCCTTCCCAATGGACTTGCGATCACGCACAGCCAGTTACCTTCCTAGGTTCCAGAAGGGTCTGTCCTTGGTTAGAGGACATGCCTGGAAATTCTGGTTATGCAGCCAAGACTGTGACTGGAATGTCCTGTTTGGGACCGGTGCTCTCCTCATTGACTCGCATAGGACCAGGTACTTGCAAGGAGCCGAGGCTGGCTTTGGGGACCTCACAAAGTCCTCTTGGGGAAACCCGTCTGGTACTTGGCTTACAGGGCTCCTGGCCTTATAAGTGGGCCAAAACGGTCACTTCCTGGCAAAATCACGAAACTTAAGACATTTTGGAGATCTCAGGAAGAGAGGAATTCACCCAGATCAATAGGAACTGCAGGGAACATCTGATGGTGAATTCTTGGCCTGGCTTTTCAAGCCTCAAGAGGATTTTATGATCCAGTCTGAGATTCCTAATGAAAACTTCCAGCAAAGCCATTTTAAGAAGGCCTATGTGGTAAATTATGATTCTGGTAGCACCTATATAAACAAATAAGCCAAGTCTAATGAGAACAGCCTTATTCTGTGCACAAGAGTAATCTTTCAAGATTACTTTTGATCAAAGGCAGCAGAGAGAGATTGTGCGTTTCAGTGGGAAATTGTACATCATCTGTAGACAGCACACCCTTCTGACCTGCCCGATTCTGGCCTCGTTCATTGTCTTTGAACCATTTTACTTTTTCATGGATCATGGTTAGCTGATGGATATGCAAACTCTCTTCTGTGTGGTGGGGATTTCATTGGCTTTTCTCTTTGCAGAAAAGCAGCTTTAATATCCTCTGCAAACTGGACCGGCTCCTGCTGCCTTACCCAAACTGTCAGCTCTTACCAAATTTAAGGTTTTCCCAGTTTTCTTCAATATCTGGCTACCACTTTCCAACTCCTTCATTGTACTCACTTCCCCTGATTTGAAGTCACTTTGAGCTAAAACTTGACGGCCACCTCTCTCCCAGTAGCCTTGCCCGTCTCCCCAGGATCTGTAAAGAATTGGAATAAATTCAGAGAGAAGAGGGAAAATGGGGCAACTTTAATCCATCATTGTTTCTGCTTTAAAATTTTTGATTTGTTATCTTATTATATACTTGTCCCAAAATCTTTTTCTTGCAAGAGGACATATGTAAATAGGTAAGGATAAAGCATTTAACAAACTGTGGCGTCGCCTTCCCAGGGCTGTGTGCTGGTTTAGAGAATATGAGTAGATCTGGCTCCTGGGGTCTTTTGTGCAAGGTCTAGGACTGTCAAAACTTGGTTTTGGTATTTGTGAAAAATGTTTATTTTTCTAAAGCAAATGAATACAATTTAATACTTTTCCAAGAAACTGATTTATCTGTGAGCTAATTGCTTTAGTTGTATAATAATTTTTCTCAGACAGGATGTAGATGCTCCCTGTAAATGTCTAGGAGAAATGCTTTTAAAATATTGTGACTTAATTGCTTCCATGCAATTTTCTGTTGACATCATCACATGAAGAATCAGAGGCACAAGTGGGCATTTGTGTACAAGTATCCATTTCAATTACTCTGCGCATAGTAATACAGACTGTGATGCATCTTTTTGCGCTATTCAAGGATTTCAACAAGCGATACCTTTAACAAGAAGAATTTTCTCAAAAACATGTAGCTACATTCAATATCTTTGCTTAGCTGAGCCCCATCAATAGAATATTGAAATTAGTGTCTATCTCTACTTTGATCCATAGTAAGAAATAAATGAAAACACTGCAGAAACATAAGGTCTTTATGATGTTATCACCAGGAGTTTATAGGAATAGTCCCTATAAAACTAAAATTAAAATTTAAAATTTGGGTCCCTCCTGAACTATTACCTCAGCGTTTATAGGAATGTGAATGTGAATACAAGGTTTAAATGTGAAAGTAATTTGAAAAAACATATTAAAATTGTTGACTTTTTATATTGCTAAGGGAATGATAATAGGAAATTTTAATTTTATATGTCATAATTTTATTGCTCAGATTTTAGTTTTAATGGGAAATTATGCCTTTTTTTATGCATTTACCTCTTTCTGATGTATATCCCCAACTACCGTAACCTCCATGACACTTCTGTGAGGATCTCGGGGCCTCTCTCCCTCGGCTCCACAGATGTGCCTTAAAGACGGCGAAGAGCCGGTTTGGGCCCTTCCTGAGCTCCTCCACGTGTCCCTCAGCTCCCAAAGGGGGAAGCTCTCTGAGGGTTCACAGGACACTGTCAGGGCTGGCGGAGACTCTCCTGCGTTCATGGCACCTGGGCCCTCGGGCGGAGGCACTGGGTCCCGGGGGGAGGTACTGGGTCCTGCAGGGGAGGCACTGGGTCCTGCAGGGGAGGCACTGGGTACTGTGGGGGGAGGCACTGGGTCCCAGGGGGGAGGCACTGGGTCCCGGAGGGGAGGCACTGGGTACTGGAGGGGAGGCACTGGGTACTGTGGGGGAGGCACTGGGTACTGTGGGGGAGGCACTGGGTTCTGGGGGGGGAGGCACTGGGTCCCGGGGGGAGGCACTGGGTTCTGGGGGGGAGGCACTGGGTTCTGGGGGGGGAGGCACTGGGTCCCGGGGTGAGGCGCTGTGCTGCCTTTACTTGTCCCCACCACATCTGTTCAGAGGTACCATCCTCTCCCCACAGGACAGTAAGGGTTTCCGTCTTCAGTGCACCTTCCCAACCTGTGAGCAGCCTCTGCCACGTGACATGTTAGCCCCGATTTCCTTTCCCTCGGTTTGTTCTAGATCCGCTGTGTACTCCTAGCTTCTCAAAGAGGCCATCCAGCTTGGGTGCACCCTGTGGGCCTGCGAATTAGCGGGATCTGAGGCACTGGACAGCTGCTTGCACTGTGGCTGGTGAAATCTTGGCAGCCGGGGCCTCGGGTGGGGGAGGAGACCGTCCTGTCCCGTCCCAGCCTCCTGCCCGCCGTGGTTGCGCCTGCCGTCTGACCCGGGGGGAGGCCGCACCGGAGGGCCCTCCCTGCCCCTGGCCCCTCCACTCTGGGCTCGCAGACCCCTTTCTCTGCTATTGGCTGGTCTGTTTCCTCCAGCACTCACCCAGCGCCCATTTCAGCTTCTCCCACCTGGGCACGTTGAATCGGGGAAACCACCGTATGCCCCTTGGCGTTTGCGACCATTCTCTCTGTCGAGCGCAGCTCACTGCCAGATTCAACACTTACGACGCCTGGGAAGACGTCACCATCGCCACTGCGTGGGTGACACTGAGGAGCACGTGACTCTGCCCCACGGTCACAGAGAGGGACTGATGGAAAGCACCTGGGGCCATCTGGGGCTCCCCCTGGCCCTGCGCCTGGTCTACGGCGTGCTGTGCTCTGCCCATTACCGTGGACCATGACCGAGCTTCAGGTCCCTGCACACCCGGTGTCCACACCAGCCGGCCTCTGCCGCAGGACGGGCTGGGGGCCAGCGCTGCTCCCTCAGCCCCTTGCCCAGGGGTGGGGGTCCTCTCGCATGACCGGGAGGCAGGGCCTTGTCCTCTCCTGGCTCCGACACTCAGGCCAGGTGGCCTTTTGCTCCGTGTGCTGGCTCCCTCTTGCAGGGGGTCCATGCAGCTTGGAACAGAGTCAAACGTGCATTTGGTTCAAAAACAGACTCTTGAAATTGATAGTAGAGATGATGGTTTGAGAACTAAAAGGCTTTGATGAGCCGCCACAGGCCTTTTGAGAGAGAAGACGGATTTTTTTTGAGCCATAAAAGGCTGAGAGTCCTGAGGATTCAGAACACAGATTCCTGCCATAAACAACGACGGGGCCACGGTGGGGTGACCAGAGCAGGAGTCCTGCCGCCGGAGAGGAGAGGAGGTCACGGCGGGCGGCGCACTGGCCCCAGGCACACAGCAGGCAAGCACGCGTCTGCCTCTCGGACCCTCACTGAAAACCGTTCCTCAAGAGGGGCAACCCAGGGCGGAGGCGGGCTTGCCGAGGAACGTCCTAGGAGCCTATGCGACCTGGAGGAGTGGCCTGCGTGCAGGTGGTGCCTGAGGTCAGAGTGGAAATGGCCCTGCGTGTCGGGGTGTCTTGACAAGGGACCTCAGGGGACCCCCGTGCTCCTCTGTGCCACAGAGCAGGGAGAGAGGCAACGAGAGCCCTCAAACCCTGGGGGGTTCCGCGTGGTGGGCTCGTCAGGCCTGTGTCCTGGAGCCCCGTTAGCAGAGCCGACAGGGACCCAGCCTGCAGCCGTGGACTAGACACGGTCCTCTCCCAGGAGCGTTGTACCCCAAACAGGGGGACAGGATGATGGGGGAGAACCTCAGCTGACCAAGTGCCCAGGGAGGGTTTTAATCTGAAGAGCGAACAAGGTCCCTTGGTGGGCAAGCATCCAGTGCCGCTCCAAAGGCCCTGAGACCTTTGAACAATTTTTGGAGTAAATATTTTCATTTTTGCAAACCTCAGTCGGTGGCAAAATTCATCCTGCACCCTGGACACATCACTCAGTTAGTTTCTCAGGACAGCTTTATGAGCTTGATGTTCTTTACACACGAGGGAGAAGGTGCAGAGAGCTTCCCCACCTGCCGGGCATCTGCCCCCGTAAACAGCCCCGCTGCTGCTTTGCGGGTGTGCCTGCCTCCTCGGTGCTGGCTGGCCTGGCGTGGTGACTCTCCCCATTTACTCATTCCTGAGACCTCATCATCCCGGGAGCCCCACCTAGGGGCACATCGAGGCTGTGCAGAAACTGCAACGCTTGTGTACGGTCTCTATAGAAACAGTGTGGCGGTTCCTCAGGAAAGCTGAATAGACATCCCACACCTCCCAGTTAGCTAGCTAAACAGCTGCGGTATTTATCCAAAGAACTGCAAACAGGACATTGAAGAGCTGTCAGCGTTCCCACGTTCACGTAGCACCTTCCACACTAGCTTAGGGGTGGAAGCAGCCTGAATGTGTGCTGACTGACGTATGGATGGATAAAGGTGTGGTCTACATGTGTGATGGAATATTAGCATTAAAAAGGAAAGAAATCCTATAACATGCAGTAACATCGGTGAATGTGGAGGACATTATGCTGAATGAAATATCCCAGTCACAGGAAGACCAGCTCTGCATGATTCCACTTAAGTACTTTAAGTTGTCAAATTCATAGAAACAAGAAGTGGAATGATGGCTGCCCAGGCTGGGGAGCGGGAAGGGGGAGTCACTCAGCACAGGGCACATGTTCTGCTAAGCATGCTGAATAAGTCCAGAGACTGGCGGTGCCACACCGTACCTATGGTTGGTGATGATACACGGCACCCGTGAGTGTTTGTAACGAGGGTAGAGCTCACATTACATTCTTCCCACCAGGAGAACATAGCAGTAGTCTCTGGGACCTTGAGCCGGAAGCTCTCTCTGGGACCAAGGGGGCTTTGGGTCTCTCTTTTCAATGCTTCCTATGCTGCTCCGGTCCAGCCACCGCCCCAACCCTCACTGTCCCCGTTTCTTTCTATGCCTTCCTGGGGCTTTGCGTGTTCTCCTCTCCAGTTTGGACCTCAGCGAAGTATTCCTAGGACCTCTGCTCGCCTCTTCCCCAGAGCCCCTTCTCCTTGACCTCCCTCCAGTCCTGACCCCTAGGCGAGCCCCCCTGTCTTCTTCACTCCTTCAAGGGGTGTAGCATTCCCAGAGAATGTCACGGCCACAGTGATGCAACTGTGTGTCCTTGCTGAGGGGCCTTGCTCTGCTGGGGGTGCTGTTAGCCTCCAGGGGTTCTGTCCTGTATTCTCCAGAGCATCACAGGATCCTTCAGTTTCCTGACTTGCAGGCTGAGAACCTCTTAGGTCCCAACCCCCTGTCCTCCCCTCTCTTGCTGGGCCCCCACCTGCCCGGAGCTCAAAGGGAGCAAAGTCTGTAAGAAACCCTATTCTCAGGACTAGGTCATTGGACGTCGTATCCTAAGGCAACATCATTGTCACCATGACTAGCCGCTTGCAGCAAACACCCCGACTCCCCGACCCTTAGGGGTATTCAGGCAGCGTGCTAATGGCAAATGAGTGGGACCTGGAATCAGGATGGGTGGCTGGTTCAACGCTCAGCTTTACTACCAGAGGCAAACTTCACATCTAAGAATCCCGGTTGCCTCCTGGCTCCCAGGGCCAGTCTCAGAAACAAATATGAGAAAATATGAAAAAGGGCTTAGTACAATTCAGGGTGCACAGAGGTAGGTACTATTCTTACTAGATTCTAAGTTTCTTGAGGGCAAGACTTGTGCACATTTCACTGTAGAGCATCTAACGGATGCCTCGGGCATATGTCAGGAGCTGACTGGGGGTCTGGGGAAAAGCACGCACGCTTCTGACTCCGCTGCCACCGCCCAGGAGCAAAGGGGGGCCTGATGTCCAGGGTCATACACCACCTCAAGATCCTTAACTTTGTCCCATCTGCCATGTCCCTTTTGCCGCAAGGTGACACGATCACAGGCTTGGGGGTTTAGGATGCAGATGTACTTGGGGGCTTTTGATGAGGGCAAAGACGAGGGTCTCTGTCTGGATGTGGGACAAGGACCCCTGGGGTGGGGTTGGGAAGTGTAGTGCAATCACTGTCCGCTGGTCCCCACCAGCTCCAGCTTTTCCAGTGTGCATGACGGGGGAACACAAATGCTCAGGTATGTCTCTTCCGGGCCTCAGATCTTTTTGAAACTTCCTGTGTTGTGTCAAACTTATGTTAAATATACCTGTTGTCTTTTCTCCTGTTAATCTGTCTTTGTCGGTTTAATTTCAGACCCAGCCTGGGACCCTAAGAGGGCCTCCCTCCTCCTGTGCACTCCCCCACCCCACAACCCCCATTCCCCCCACGAAGTCCTCCTCCAGTGGCTCCGAAGAACGTGGCCACCAGGGCTGAGTGCGTCCTGGAGCTGGACTTGACCAACTGGGGCCTGATGCTCACTAGTAACGGGCATGGCACAGAACCAGCCGCATGAGCCCCGCAGCAGGGACGGGTCGGAAGGGGTGGGTGAACGACAGTGAGGGGGCCGCCCCCGTGCTGGGCGGGTGGAGGTGAGCCCCCGGAGGTGAGACGAGGACGCTGTGGGTCTGCGAGCTACAACTTCTCAGGGAGTTTCAGCTTCATCCCGAGAACAGGAGGGGTAAGTGCAAAATGATGTTTAATATTTTCTTTCATAAACATTTTCTTTTAGGAAAATCACTCTTTCCTCAAGGGAGCAATTAGGTCAGAAAAGGGCTAAAACTGGAAGCAAGAGAAGACAGTTTAGAGGCATATTCGGCAGTAATGAAACTGAATTTGTTTGAAAATGATTTTCACATTGTGTCTTTCTGTAATTCAAACTGAAGGCATCATCGTGAAAATTTACAGAGAACCATCTATAACACAGTCTTAGGTGAAATTTCAGTCTATGTCACTGGCAAAGCCATGCGGGAAGATTAGACTGGATCTGGTTGCAAAGCTGTGTTACCGGTTCTGCGATGGTCAGTGTGAGGGCTACTTCTGGGCCGGGAGCTCTGCATTGCCTTGCAGTTATTTACAGATAAGGCTGATACCAATTTACTAACTTTATACAAACATTAATTGTGGAAGAAATCTGAAGAAACGAATCCTTGCCAGAGGTGGAACTATTCAGACTGCTTATATGCTCACCTTCGAGGAAAGCTCTGGTCCAGGGCAGTTTTTGTTGAAGCTCTTGCAAAAGTTTTAGTTCTCCAATTAGAAGGCATGTTGCAAGCGCATGGGCGGCAGGGTCTGGGTTCAGCCAAGAGCAGTTAACCGGAGGGAGCTGGTGGCACTGGGGCACCGGTGGAGATGGTAAGGGGTCAACTGTTTGATACGAAATACCAATTAGAAAGTACTCACAATTAAAAAATAAGTATAGTATGCATTTTCACCTCCCCCAGCGGAACATGGAAAATGGGAAATTTTGTCTTAATATAGTACATGTGGGGAAATCTTAAGTCATAACTTAGAATTAATAATGAATAGGTCAGCACTCCTTAAGAATTTCTGTGGCAGGCAGATTTAATGCACCGATTCAGTTGTGTAAGCTGTGGCCAGACAATAAAGTAGAAGGGTTGGAAAGGGATTAACTCCCTTAAAAAAGTAATGAGATGGGATGGCCCCCCAGGTCAGCGGGACCCTGAGGATGAGCTGTGGGCCAGCAGCAGTGGTGTGGCCGGCCGGGGCCGGGTAGAAACGCAGACCTCAGCCCAAGTCCACGCTGCTGGGTCAGACCCTGGGGAGAGTGGGGGGAGCCTCAGTGGCCCCCAGGGCATCTTGATGCACCCCAAGTTGGACATGCCCTGCTGTGTTTTGTGATTTCACTTTCTTTGGTGAACCTTATCTTTCAACTGCCAAAAGATATTTTCACCAAGGTGCTTGTTGACTGTTAACAGAGGACTGTGAGCAACTTAGAGCAGATGCTGCACGGAGTTAAATTCGAATGGCAGAGAGTGGCTGAGATCTTTAACAAGTAAAATTATAGAAAATCCGATATTTATTAATTTATTAATACACGCAAGACAATTGTTGACCCTGTATTCACCTGAGCTCACTGCTTCCGCTTTATTTTGCTGGAGAATGAATCCCTCAAAGTAGTGATCTGATGCCAGCAGGCCGAAGGTGCTCAGGGAAGCCTAGCTCGATCAATAAAAAAAAGAATATTTGGTGCGCTGTAATTTCCATTAGAACTGTCATTCAGCGCATATTTGAAAACTTTATAAAGCAATTGTATGCTATATTTCAACTTATTCCAGCCTATTTGTGGTTGGAATGAATAAAAATGATGTTTTGATCGAAATCTTAATAATTTTCTGTGGATATTCACTGATTCATTAGATTTTTCATTTTAGTGCTTACAAAGCTTGGTATGTATATAAATAAATAAATAAATAAATAAATAAATAAATAAATAAATAAATAAATAAATGTCTTAAAAAGTGTACAGAGCGGTGGTCCCAAGATTTGTGTCACCATGACCCACACTAAGAAGTAAATTTTTACGTCGCAACACATACACACACACACCCGTGTACACAGTGCTGCAACGAAACGGAACGATTTCATGACCGTGCTACGCCCTCCAGTGAATCACCTCGCCTGACTCAGTCTACTCCACGGTAATCCATTCTAGTTCTGGCACTTACCAGCCACGGATCACAGCGCACAAGACTCATGTGCAGCCCTCCGGTGGGAGTCATGCTGGGCATTTCCAAGGGCCCCACCAGGCCCCCTCCGCATCCTTCGCACCTCTGCTGGGGCCTGGCCGGCCAGACTCACCTCCATGGACTACATGACGGGCATGTTTGTTTGAACTTTGGGAGGGTTTGGCAATGGGGACCATGCTGGGGAATCTCAGGGTGGTAGGGCTGCCAGTGCCCCACACAGTCACAGTGAAAGGGTGGTGTTCAGAGTGTTCTGAGGTACCAGCTCTGTAATGGCTGGTAGGTCACTGGATTCCCAGGTCACAGATGCAAGGGAGACTTACCAGGGTGCCCCTGCCTCGTACAGGTGGAAACACCCTAGGCGTGTGGGTGCAAAGGCGACTCCTGTCCGCACGGCAGGGCATTTTCTTAAGAAAAAGCACGAGGAAACCCGGCCACAGCACAGTCGCATCAGGAAAGGCCATGCCCCAGGAAATGGGCACCGATCTGACCGGAAGACAGCTGACTTCCTGTGACACTGCTGGGGTGGCTGACGGAACGACACTCATAGGACACCTATTTTCAAAGTGGTTATGATCTTAATGAGATATTTTAGTATGACCAAGTACTGTTCAGCTTACATTTATTCAGGATTTGCCGTATTTCTTCAGTTCCCAGAAACAAAAGGATTTTTTTTATTAAGGTATCACTGATATACACTCTTATGAAGATTTCACAAGTAAAACAATGTGGTTATTACATTCACCCTTATTATTGAGTCCCTCCCCACACCCCATTACAGTCACTGCCCAACACTGTAGTAAGATGCCACGGAGTCCCTATGTGCCTTCTCTGAGCTACACTGTCTTCCCCGTGACCCCACACACACCATGTGCACCAATCATGATGCCCCTCAGTCCCCTTCTCCCTCCCCCACCTTTGGTAACCACTAGTCCCTTCTTGGAGTCTGTGAGTCTGCTGCTATTTTGTTCCTTCAGCAAAGCAAAAGCATTTTTAAAAGTTAAAAACCAAGGATGGCATAAACGAGCAAAATGGAAATACTTTTATTTACTCATTCTCAACATTTTTATCTCAGGAGAGTGGTGGGGGTCCTCTCTCTTCAGAGGCACTGAACCAAATCTCCAAGAAGTCTCCCTATAATCCTAACAGCTCAGGTACCATAAAACCTCTTGGCAGATGGACAGATAAGTAAGTACAATTTCTTCCCCAAAATAAACTTCTCAATTAAGAAATTTAATAGTATTTAAATAACCGTTCCTGATGACTCAGATAAATATTTTTGACGGATACAGTTGTCTGAGTTCTTGAGACACACCCAAGGCCCTCAGTAAGTGTTTCAGGGTTCTTGCATTCTCTAGACATTTCTTCAGAAAAACTCAAGGGGGAGCTATAGAGCCATGATCTAAAAACACGAGGATGGTCTTGGTGTGTTTGGGCATCTCACAGGTGTATTCTGGAAAATGAGGATTACCCTCTGCTGGCTTCATTGTCTACCACAGACGCAGGGGCTTTTAGCTGTGAGGTGCCTCAGCTGTTAGTCAGACCCGGCAGAATCACCAAGTCACAAAACAGCCACAAATGGCAAGTGACTGTATCTGAATACAGGAAAATGTTTTACAATTATTGAATACTTGAACATTCCCATTTTATCATTAAAAATCTACAAAACATTCACCCAATGAATGCAATCGACCTACGCAAAATGTATTTAGTGGAAAGTGAGAGATTTCCCTTCAAATTTTCACTCACGTTCACTTTCCAGAGTTTGGCGTGGGTCCTGCTATATTTTGCCACCCACATACAAGTCTGAGTCCATGTGCAGAAATATTTATGTTCATGCAGAAAATGATTCTAAAAGGTATGATCAGGCCACACCCAGTGTTCTGTGCTTTTTCACTCCTCAGCACGTCTCTTCCCGCCCGCCCTTCCCCGGGAGCACAGGCTTGGAGGCATGTTGGCTCAGGACGGTCAGAGCACCTCACAGGCAGGACGCTCCCCGGTGGATGGATGGAAGACCGTAGAACAGGTTTTCATGATTAGTTCACCCAGCACAGTGTAGACAGGCATTTAAATAATCAATAATTCTCTTGCTGTTAAAAAATACAGCAGGAGCATCTTTTTCTATGAATCTGTTGAAATACATTTATTTCTACGGAATGGTTCCTGAAAGGCAAGCAGCCCACGTTAAGTCCCTGAGGTTATTTCAGAAAATGTCATGGCCTTTCTTATAATTTACTCTTCCAGATGAGTTTTAGAACTGCATTTGTCAAATTCCCCCCTCCCCCTCCCTTCTCCAATTGTAATGCAATTTGGACTGAAAGTGCATTGAGTTTATGGATTAAATTGGGGGGGATTTACTATGGAGTAGGTAGGACATTGATGGTTCTTCATCATTGACTTTTTACACAGTGTGTCTACGCACTTTGTGTACACAGAGAAATGTATCTAATTCTTTGATTAGTTCATAGGGACCTTACTGCTTTTCCACGTTAACCTTATGTTGATCTGTGTTATTTAATTGGTTTTAATAAATTTCTAGTTGTTTCCTCTAGATGTTTAAATAATCACTCATATGCAGAAAAAAATGACAGCTTTGTTCTCCTTTTCAGTATGTTTTTTAGTATTTTATTTATTTTCTTGCCATATTCCATTAGTGATATTTAACATGAATGGCAACAAAATCATTTTATAGTTTCCTTTTGTGTCCAGATGCCATTATTGCCTACCTTAGTCCAGTGGAAATAGTCCAGAAAGTTTTGTTTTTCCCTTTGTTCTGAAAGAGTTAAAAGAAAAAGAACAAAGAGGTAAGGTCCTTTGGATCTTGGTAGATTGAATGCCTTAGGCTTTTGAGCATAAAATGAGTATTTCATTTTCTCCTCCTCATTATTGGCTTGCACCAATTTATTTAATCTATTAAATTAACAGAATAACATATGGATTTCTACTCAATATCCTTTCAAAATTAATACTTAAGTATCAGTAAGTACAACAGTTCTTAAATTATTTCAGTCTTATATAATCCAGTGGAGAAAAATGGGCAAAGGCCTAAAAGCTATAAAAGACAAGATGATAAAGAGAGGGAGAGAGAAAATCAGAGCCTTTAATTTTTAAAAATTACAGTAAGGAATTAAAAAACAATGTGGGCAAATCCATCTTAGGAACAACAAGACTTATTCACAAGAATAAAAAGAGTAGCTTTAAAAATATTAAAACTGTCTATTTATTTGAAATAAAATGTTATTTTTGAATGTAAAACAACATAAGAGTTTAAGTAAGTGTCTCAAGGTCTTTGAAACAGTAAAGGGCAGAGCTGTAAATAGTAAAAGCCAAATCTAAACGCTTGGACCCCAGATTCCGTGCTTTATTCTCAGCATATCACAGCAGGCCAAGTACTCTGTGCTCATGACGTGCCTTGTCTCTGCAGGCTGATGTCAGGAGAGCTGTGTCGCTAAGAAGATAATGTTCAAAGTGTCAACATGTCATGAATTCTTTCCCTTGAGAAAGTTTTTGCATCAGGTGCTTAAAATTATGTCATGATAGAGCCTTTCTTCTTTCCTGTGCATTTCTAGTTATTTTTTATTTCTCATTGACAAGAGAAACATGTGCCTCTAACATATCCTCAAATGCACCCAGTGTCTCATTTATACCATGTATGGCACTGCGTCTTGGATTCCTGAGGAAGATCCCTTTATGACATCTCCAAGCATTTTTATTAAAAAAAAGCTACAGTTTCCGAGTTATTCCACGTGCACGGGTGTCTGCCTTAGCTGTCCCTGCGGCTGGTAATGCAGCTGGTGTAGGGAGTCTCAGACGGGACCGGGAGCTACGAAGGAACCGCCATGGCCAGTCCCCTTCTTGGTCACAGACACTCGGCATTATTTTCTCTCTGGGGGTTGCTGTTTTCTCTTGCTGATCTCAGAATTGTCAAGAATATTTCCAAAGATGATTCTTTAAAAACTCATCTTACTTGTCTTTGAAGGGATCCTTTCTACCTGGAAACGTGTGCCCCTCCAGCGTGCCGGCCGGTCTCTCCCACACCCCTTTGCAGCTGCTGCTCCCTGTCTGCTCGCTGAGGTCTGCGGGGCTCAGGCTGGACGACACACAGTTTGTCTCGGCTCTACATTCCCTCCTGCTTCCCATTCTTTTGTTTTTTGTTTCATTCTGGAATACCTCCCTGACTCTATTTTGCAATACTGCTATATTTTTTTTAAGGTTGGAGTCATATTTTAATGTCTAAAAGCCTTTTTATTCTCTGATCCTTTCATCTCAAAGTGAACTAATTTTGTGAATATGCTATCTTCTTCAATCTCCTCAAATATTAATTAAGGTTCATTTCCCACCAATCCCTGTGTCATTTCTTTGTTCCCTGTATCAGTATTTATCTATCTTTCTCTTCCAGGGTCCTCCTTTTCTCTACATGTCCGATGATCTTTGACGACCCATTTATACTGCATAGATTGCTCTCGATAGTTTTTCCTCTGATATTGTAGAGGGTGTTTACTGTGATATTGCCAGTGTCTCAATCTTGTGATGCAATTTTTCTCTTTACTCAACCGCGAACAAGAGGAGACGTGCTCAGCCGGTGTGTGAGCGCCCTGGGTCCTTGCTGACCACCACCGGGTCTGGGCACGTTTCTATCCCCACAGCTGCCAGTCCGGTTCTGAATTTATCTTAGCTTTTCCCTCTGTGGTTTACTGCGATGCACCGTTTCCAAACTCTAAGGTCTGTGTCTTTCCCACTCTAAGTGTATGAAGATTTTGACAATTAAAAATCCCAGGCTGCTTGTCCACACGTTGTTTCAGAGCCTGGTCCCCGCCTGCCGACTCCCCTCTGGAGGCTCCTCCTGCCCATCTGGAACACACCACACCCGTTTGCCTTCTCCTCACTTGCCATCCCATTTCTGCTCTGGATTTTTAGTCTGACATGTGGTCTGTCTGAACACACTGAGATGGAGTCTGATGCGTGGAAGTAGCAGCCAGAAGGGTGTTTTGGGCACAGTACTGCTCAGCAGGTGAGGGGAGGGACACCTGCCCAGATTTCTGGTTTGTGTCCCCTGCAACTGCTTTATGTCAGGAGCAGTGTCTTGGGATTTAGGAAGACTGTCAGCTCCACTTAATCTTTCAGGTAGTATGAAGTTTTTGAGGGTGTTTTCACAAAACGTTGAGATTTATGTTTATTTTCATGTCCCGCAAGATTTTTATATTTTCTGGCTGCCAGTCTTCATTTTTGGTGATATTAAAAGTTTGACATTCCGGAGCAATTTGGGAGAGACTTTATTCGAGTCTGCCAATGAGATGCGTGTTCTGTGATACTTGAGAAGATAACAGCTTTTTGCTAAGAGCACAAATCTTGAATGTCAAGATTAATCATGTTGTTTATTCATCTAAGTTATTAACCAGAACTTGTTCTGAAATAAAGATGCTGCACTCTAGCTGCTCTCTGCTATGGCTTGTTAAATCTGTGAAGGGGGAATTACAGGGGCACATGCAGCCTGGCTGAGGGGCAAGGAACTCACGTAACACGGGATCATTATCTTTGGGGCTGAAGACCCCTGCTGCTTATGGGGGTTTGGCTTTGACTGTATAGTTTGACTGTATAGTTAGCTCCGAGGCAGCTCTTCCCTGGGTCTCCTCCGTTTCAGTAAGTGGCAGCTCTGTCCTCTGAGTTACTCAGGCCAAGAATCTCAGCACGTCCAGAGGCCCTGAGCTTCAGGCCCCCCATGGCTCACCCGTCAGTAGATCCACCTGGCTCTGCCCTTCAAGCTAGTCCAGACACTGACTAACACCTCTGGGGTCCCAGCTACCCACCCTTTGCCTGGATTATGGTGACATCTTCTTACAATGCTGCTTCTGTCTTTGGCCCCCGCAGTGCTTTCATAAAACGACAGAGGGCCTGTTCCTGAAAACCTATGCCGTGTCATGCTTCGCTGCTGCTGAAGATCCTCGACAGCCCCCATCTCACCCGGAGTGGGCGCTGAGTGCTCTGCCCGCCTTTTTCAGTCTGCACTGAGACCCACTGGCAGCCGTCTGCTCTGCCCTCCTGGTCCCTGTCACTGGGACGCCGGGTCCGTGGGCAGGGACACCTGGTACCCCCACACCTGGGCCCGTGCAGAGCCAAGACAGGACCAGCCTCCTAGGACACCTGCCAGGCATCTCATCGGCAGTATCCCATCCGCCAATCATCTTGTATAACTTGGCGGTGATGCATTAGGCAGAATGCAAGTTAAATTAGAGGAGGTTGGTCTAAATTAATTGAGAGTCCGTAGTCATCAGGGGAGCAAAGATCAGGAGAATCCAAACGACCTGGAGGCGGGCTGTCTGCCTGCCTGAGGCACCTTCTTGTCCAGAAGCCGTGAATTCTGCTCCCATCCCGCAAACCTCTCTTCCCCTGCTGACTGGCCCGGCCAGCCCCGTCTCTCCCTGCGCCTCCCCACGGCGAACGCCTCCCATGTCTCTGCGGTGACTTCTGACTGGATTCGAGAACCTGCCTGAGATCGTCACTGGATGTCCAGTGGCATCAGACACCGACCATGTCCGAGTAGGAGCAAGTGACTTTCCCCTTCGAATCTTCATCCCGTATCAGCTCCATTTTAGGAACTGACACCACCATCCAAATCCTATAAACTAAAATATTAGGGACTGTCCTGCTCTTCTTTCCAACATACTCAAATCTCACCATTTTAGCTTCTTCACTGTTAATCTTGATATCATTCATCTGATGTCCAGCCAGTGTTCTGTGTCTCCTGGAGCCAGGGCCCAGCCATTCTTGCCCTGCAGCCCACTGTCCACAGAATCACAAGAATACATTTGAAAGTATAAACTCTTTCTGTTACTCCCCAGCGTCAACCTTCACAGAGGCATCCCTGTGCAGCTAGAGGGGGACCAGGAGCCTGTCCAGCGCCTCAGAGCCCAGGAGACACCTGGGCTCACTGCTCGGCTCTCTCCTTTCACCTGTTCCCACGCCGCTTCCAGGAGAGACATTCTGGGTCTTGGGTATGTCAGCTGAGGCTCAGGGCCTTGGCCCTCACTCTCTTTTGCAGCACGTCTTTCCAGAATGTTCTTTGTACCACTGCTGTTTCCTCCCTGAGATGTCGCAGCGCACCCGCCACCTCCTCAGGAAGGCTCTCCGGTTTCCCACCTGAGACAGAATCCTCACAATCCACCCTTGGGGTCACTGTTCATACTCTGTCTGTCTCCTGCGCTTGGAATAGAAACCCCTTCTGGCCAGACTGCATCCTTTTAAATACTATAGTTCTGATCATTAGGACCCAGACAGACACACTGTGGGCACACAATCAATACTTCTTATTCTATTGACTGAGACAGAAACAGAGGAAGCCTTGAATGTGATCAGCTGCTTCTCGGCACCACGTTGCATGAAAGACTAAATAGCCACTTTCGGAGATGACATTCTTGCTGTCATAAACAGCATCAATTGAATGTCAGCATTATTACAATGTTGGCATCATCATATTTAAAACCCCTCACAAGAGCAGCTTGAAAACATCTATCATTTGTCCCAATCCTGTCGCTGTCTGGAGGAAGAACTGACTCACAGACCATCATCAGCGGACTGGAGAAGCCTTGTTAAAAAACTGTGACTATTCGTGTAATAAGCAATAACACAGAGGATATAAGAAGTATAAGAGCTTTTCATTTGCTCATGGTGAGAGATTTTCAAGAAATATGAAGTGGAAAACAAGTAAAATCCAGATCTTTGTATTATGCGATATTCCTACTCATGCAAATAAAAATGCTCATACTGCATATCTCTATGTGAAGGACTATGTGCCTGTAATTTTTTCCTCAAAGGTTACTTGTTAAACCTTTTTAGTGGTGTTTTGGGGGCAAGGCAAAGACAGAGGAAACGGTTTCTATATCCATTTTTTCCTCTTGTTGCCAATGTTTTGAGTTTATTTTATTTTGGTTAAAGTTACGTAGCATAAATGTTACTGTCCGAACCACGTTCAAGTGCAGTTTAGTGGCACTCAGCCATGGGCCATGCCGAGCAGCCGTGATGACCATCCATCTGCAGAGCCTTCTTGGCATCACCAGCTGGGTGTCTGGCCCTGTCCAGAAGCCCCCCACCCCACTGCCTGGTCTACGTCCCATCTCGGGGAGTGTGCCTGCACAGCCCGCTTTGCGCCTGTCTTTACCATGTGGATTTTCTGACCATGAGCCTGTATTACTTTCATCTGTCATAAAAATGTCAAGATGCTTATCAGGGCAAAGGGATCATGGGCCATTTTTATTCCCTTTACACTTTCATGTTTTAAAATCATCGCAACAAATGTGCTTTTACATAATCTCACGGCGAACAAAGTCACTGACTATACCTGGGTCAGAAAATGAAGCGATGTGCTATTTCTTTCAGAACCCTCTTTTCTGTATAATTCCCAATGATACTGTACTTTATCAGGCAATTTACTGACCGTATCATGGAAAGGGGTCATTCCTGCATTAATATGCAATGACTAATTAAGTGGAACTTTCTGTAACAGGCTGATTAAAGCATTAGGTCATAAACCATGAGAGATTTACTTCACAGCTTTTGATAAAATTGTTAAACTACCTTAATAAATAAAATAACTTGATATATTAAATAAGCAGAAAATAATAGAACTAGTTTAATTTTTGAGGGCATAACTGCCACTGGCTCTAAGCACCCTGAATAAAATTACCATATTTCTGGGCATTTATCCTAAGGAGGATTCGTTATGCTGTTTACATGTCCACAACCACTGTTGTTCTATGTCCATACATGTCACCATTGTAAGCAAGCATGTAGAGGGTTGCACGTTCCTGGTCAGATTCCATGATGCCCCACAAGGGTGGTATGCATGTGGCTTTGATCTTTTTATCTTGCATCTCCCACCCGAGGCTGCCATGCGTACTGTGGGAACTTAATGATACCCCGAAACAGGGCCAGAATGAATCAATCCTTAGGCAGTAAGTCATGGTGTCAAGTAAGAGATTCAGAATTCTGTCTCCTGGGGCTTCTCATTCATGGACAATAGATTCAAGAAAACAGTAATTCTCAGTCAGATGTCCTTATTTTGTCATCCGTCACTTCCAGATTCTGTATGGGCTGTGGGGGATTGCACCCCTGTGGGAGGGGCGTCTTCTGGGCAGAGCTCCCATCCTGTGGCCTGTTCATGTGGCACTTCGGCCAGGTGCTGCGAGCGGGCGAGACCCACGTCACACCGCACAGATTCACTGTGCTTCCAGGGCTGGCTTCTTCTCTCCTCTGCCCGGCAAGGCCAGGCCCTGGTTGTTCTCAGCAGGGTCCTACGCTGAGGGCCTGGAGGGCCAGCCCAGAGCAGCAGGCCAGCTGGTGAGGGATGCATGCTTCCTGCAGGAAGACTGAGTTTTAATGTTTTGTGTTGTGTGGGATTAATGTGGCAAAAAGCTGGCTACAGTCAAGGTTAATGGTGTTGAGAAAATACTGCACGTAAAGATACCAGCCTACCTGGTGAGGACAGCTGGAAAATCACCCATGACTGGGGGGCAACTGGGCTCAGCGTAAGCATGCGTGAGCAAGGAAGGTGGCAGGGAGCCCATGGCCTTGGGGGGCCCTGGAGCCTGTCCCCTCTTCCTGAGCCTTGCTGCAGTAAGTCCTAGTCAGTCTGAGGCTGAAAAGAGCAGGTGGTAAGCCAGGGTGGGTTTCAAGTGTAACCCACCTGTGGGAGTGCTGGGTTTGGGGCAGGGGCGTGTAACCTTTTGCTGGGGGTAGAGAAGGAACTGCTTTTCAGTCCCTAACCTGGGCGGGAGGTCTGAGAGCAGAGAGGTGCTCCAGACCAGAGCCTTTTCTGCAGGAAAGTGGGAGGTGCCTGCAGTTACTGACCCAGAGGAATAGGCCCTCGGGTCTCAGGAACCTTGACATTTTGACCTTTGTCACCAGAGGTGCCTAAAGGATGCACAGGCCAGACTGGGATACTGGCTGTTCTTCCCCAGTTTAGGGCAAAGTGAAAGGGAAAACTCTGTCACCATCAGCCCCGACTGTAGTCACCCTGGGGTGTTCCTTCATAGTTGCCAAATAGGGAGAGGCCCCAACATTCATGGCTTTACTTTGGGGACAAGTCAGGCTTTATATTATTACCCACAAGTTTCAGTGTTTTTAAAAGCAAATAATTATTTTATTTTTTATTGTTACAAAGATAAGTTGACTTACTTTAGGGCTTAAATTCTTCTAAAAGGTTTTTTGAGACTTTCCGTCTGGAAGTGTTTCTCCCACTTGCTGACTATGGGATGCAAAAGCACCCTGACCTTTGAAGCCCACTCAGAAGCCACCTTGATGGGCAGCAGTTCTTACTTCAAACTACAGAACAGGAAATACAATGTGGGGCAACGGCAGAGCTTTTTGCTTTGACATGGACCCAGTATGAGGGGTGTCCCTTGTGCATTTAGACGTGAACAGGTAGCTGCCTCTCCCGGACCACTTGCCCCCACCCGCAGGCACATGTGGGGGGGCGAGGGGAGAAGCAGCTGACCTCTCCCAGCTCGGCTGTTCCGTGATGTTCTAAAAATCCAAAAGTAGTTTTGCTATTTGTTTCAGTTTGCCATTCCTTCCATATTCCATGTTACTTTCTATAAAAATATTTGTTTGTCCTCATGGAAAACAAGTTTGAAATATGTAACTGTCACAGAGCCCTTGCATCTAGGATTTACATCACTGTAAATACGCATTCAACATTCAGGCTGGTCAGGGAACAGGAGGACAGACCGCCGCAGGGAAACTCAACCCTAGCTTCGGCCTTCCTGCTGGTCAGGAGAGGAAGTCAAGGCTCAGCACGTAGGTGCCCGGTCCAGGGTAGTGTGGTCAGTGGTGGGCATCGACTGGTACCTGGGATTAGCTGCCTTCTCTTCCAGCCTCTCTGCCCATCAGTCCCAGGTGCCAAGTACACAGAACAGCCCTACACTCCAGGGACTGCACGCCCGGTGACCCTCTATCTCTTGGTCTGTTTTCTTCTCCTTCATAACAGTTACCACAGGGCAGGATATATTACAGTTTTATGTCCTTTCTAATGTCTTGTCTCCATAACAAAACATACCATGCATGAAAGAAGGGACTTTATTTAGTTCATTTTTCCATTTCCAGAACATAAACTAGTTCTTGGCAAGTCGCAGTCACTCAAGGGAACCAGTGAAAGAATAAACACAGACCATACTCCTTCCTCTCATTTTAGGTTAGGAAGAAAACCATGTTAAAATGCAGCTCCAAAGATGTCAAAACAGGTGAAGCTAAAGGAAACATGGAAATAGAAGATGAATTGAAAGTTTAAAATAAAATGTTAAAAATAAGTCCACATAGATCAGTAATAACAATAAATGTAAACAGACTAAGCTCACCAATTAAGAAACTAGAGACTGTCAAATTAGATTTTGAAATGATCCAGTTATGTGCTTGTCTAAGAAATACCCCTAAATCACAGGACATAAAAAGATTGCAAAAGATAGAGCAGGCCAATATAAGGCAATGGACCCTGGTTTATCTATAGGAACACCAGACAAATCACACCGTAAGGGAAAAGTAATTCCAATACCAACAATGTAACATTAAAATAAAGCAAAAAACCCACAATATATTATTTAAGAATATGTGCATATGCCCAAATGCTATGTCTAAAGAAATGACTGGTAGACAATACATTCAGGTTGCCTGGAGCCAGGTGGGTGTGAGGCTCTGAAGAGCATATAAAGATGGTTTCAACTCTATTGATTATTTTTGTATTATTCTAAGTGGGGTGGTGGGTACATGGGCATTTAATAGAATTTCATCATCTCATCATATCTGTTCCATGTTAAAAATAGTTTATAATAAAAACAAACTGTCTCAAAGAATACAACTTCACAGATTCAAAAAGACATATGCAGCCCTATGTTTATGTAGCACTTTTTACAATAGCCAAGAAATGGAAGCAACCTAAGTGTCCATCAGTAGATGAATGGATAAGGAAGATGTGGTACATATACACAATGGAATACTATTCAGCCATAAGAAAGAAACAAATCCTACCATTTGCCACAACATGGATGGAGCTGGAGGACATTATGCTCAGTGAAATAAGGCAGGTGGAGAAAGACAAATGCCAAATGATTTCCCTCATTTGTGGAGTGTAACAATGAGGCAAAACTGAAGGAACAAAATGGCAGTAGACTCAGAGACTCCAAGAAAGAACTAGAGGTTACCAAAGGGGAGGGGTGTGGGAGGGTGGGTGGGGAGGGAGGGAGAAGGGGACTGAGGGGTAGTATGTTTAGTCCACATGGTGTGGGGGATCACGGGGAGAACAGTGTATTACAGAGAAGGGACATAGTGGATCTATCAATCATACCTTAATAAAAAATTAAAAAAAAAACAAAAAACAGAAACAAACTGTCTCTAAAATCTTATTACAAATAACTTTCAAATACAATAGAGCTGCCCAGCACAGGATACCATGAACTGGCTGGTCACAGAACCCTCTGGAAAGAAAGGCACTCGTGAGAGGCAAAATATTTAAGAAAGTTTGGTGGTATCTTTGCAGGGAGCATAAGAGCATTCTTGATTTGGTGAGATACTCAGGCAAATAAACTCAGTTTCATCCTCTGGGAAATGTGTGTGGCTACAACAATTTCCTTGCAAGGAATTGTGAGTGTTAAAAGAAACAGTGTAGGGAAAGTACTTGCTGCATAGTCAGCGTTCCTTGAATTGCATCAAAATCTTTCTGGAAACGAGACAGAAGGGAAAGAGGGGATGGAATGAAAAAGAAATGAGATGCTGCAATCCCCCCACGCCCCCAGGCGGGCCCGCCTTGCTCCCCCTTGTGCCTGCTTCTGCCCACTTGCGCTGTCTCCAGGCAGCGCTGTCTCCATGCTCAGGGACACCGCACCGCAGGGACAGCGCACCGTTTGCATTACCCTTCCCAGGAGCTCTGTATCTGGCATAATGGACTCACTCATTATTTGGAGAATGCTGGGAATGTACCCCTTTTTGAAAATGAATAGAGATAAATCATGTAAACGATGCAAATGAATGACAACTTCAGCTTCAGCTCTGTAGTGGGAACTGGCAAATTTTAGACTAAATGTTGAGTGACACCACTATACTACGTTCAGTTTCCTGTGGGGTATTCTTGTAACAGGGATACCATATTAACCGTGCTCTTTTTATTTTCAAGTATTTCGTGTCAGTGCGCGGGCTGATGTCACTCGGATGAGTAGGATAAGGCGAAACTGATCTGCGCCCGGGCGATGTCCACATGACACCTTCCCTTTCATGTTGAGCAAACAAACCCCGGGCAGGCCGTTCGTTTTCCTTCCCTGCTCACTTCTTCCCTGGCGGCGGGCACGGCGGGGGCGGGATGGGGGCTTTTACAGAGCCCCAGGCAGCGGCGCCAATCAGGAGCTCCCGGGGTTTATTCCCGGGGCGGGGGGCACTCCCACGGGCAGCCACCCAGAGGGAAGCCCGAACGGCGCTGCCGGGGCAGGAGGCCTGCGCGCCCGCCTCCCGCCCCGCGCTCTGGGGCGCGCTCCGCGGCGCTGTGCTCGGCTCGCCCGCGGGGCCGGGCTGCGTCCGGCGGCCGCCGCCTCGCGGGACCCAGGCAGCTCCGCCGCGCTCGCTGCCCGCGAAGAGGTGGGCGGCGACCAGGCCCATTAGGGCTCGGCCAGTCCGCGCGCGCGCCGGGACTTCCGGGGGACGGGAGCCCCCAGGGGGCGCGGATTGCAGCCGGGCGGAGCGCTCCCGACGTCTCAGTTGCCACAGAGAAGCCGCGGAGCACCGGTCCGCCCGCCGCCGGGAGAGCGCGCGCCCTGCTGCCGCTGGGAAGCCCGCGGAGGCCCGGGAGCGCGGCGGGAAGGAGCGGCCGGAGCAACAGGTGCCAGTCGGAGCCCGAGCGAGCGAGCCGGCCGGCAGGGGCCGGGCCCGCAGCCGCACGCGGGCGCCCCCGCCTGCACGGCGCACGGGCGGGCGGTCTCTCCTCCCGGCTCGGGGGCTGCGCAGCGGGACCCCGCGCTCTCGGGGCCGCCGCCTCGCTCGGGAAGGTCCACCTCGGGGCGAGCCCGCGCAGGTCGGTGCCAGGGGGCGCGGCCCCCCGCCCGCGCGCCTATCCCGGACGCCCAGGCTTTCAGCCTGCGCTCTGGCTGCTCGCTCTGGGGACCCCCGGCGACCCCGCAGCCTCCTTCCCCGCAGGTCCCCTTCCCAGCGCGACCCGGGCTCCCCCGCGGGCCATGGAGCCGGCGGCCGGGAACCTCAGCGAGGGGAACGCGAGCGGGCCCGAGCCCCCCGCCCCGGAGCCCCGGCCGCCCCTCGGCATCGGCGTCGAGAACTTGGTCACGCTGGTGGTGTTCGGCCTCATCTTCGCGCTCGGCGTGCTGGGCAACAGCCTGGTGATCACCGTGCTGGCGCGCAGCAAGCCGGGCAAGACGCGCAGCACCACCAACCTGTTCATCCTGAACCTGAGCGTCGCCGACCTGGCCTACCTGCTCTTCTGCATCCCCTTCCAGGCCACGGTGTACGCGCTGCCCACCTGGGTGCTGGGCGCCTTCATCTGCAAGTTCATCCACTACTTCTTCACGGTCTCCATGCTGGTCAGCATCTTCACTCTGGCCGCGATGTCGGTGGACCGCTACGTGGCCATCGTGCACTCCCGGCGCTCCTCGCTGCGGGTGTCCCGCAACGCGCTGCTGGGCATGGGCTTCATCTGGGCGCTGTCCATCGCCCTGGCCTCGCCCGTGGCCTACCACCAGCGCCTCGTCCACCGGGGGGTTGGCAACGAGACCTTCTGCTGGGAGGAGTGGTCCAACGAGCGCCACAAGAAGGCCTACGTCGTGTGCACCTTCGTCTTCGGCTACCTGCTGCCGCTCCTGCTCATCTGCTTCTGCTACGCCAAGGTGGGCGCGGGCGCGGGCGGCGGGGCCCGGTGGCGTCCGTCTCCCGGGTCCCCGCAGCAGCCCGGCCCCGCGCCCGCGCCCGGCGGCGTCCTGGGCGGGTCGTGTTGCGGTTCGTCTCCACCGCTTGGGCCTGCGCGTGTGAGGCTCCGCGAGGAAGTTGCTGGGGGTCGGGGAGATGCCCGGCGAGTCCGCCGCGTCCCCTTCTGGCCACCGCAGCCCTTGCGCCCACGGCCCCGAGTGCGGCTCACGCCGGTCCTCCGCGCCAAGCGCTCTGCCCTGCGCGCCCCCAGGGCCTCAGGGTAGCTCGGCCCCTCCCAGCGCTCGGCCGGCATGGAGGGGGCCGTGCGCGGCCAGCCTTTCCGCTCTGCGGGGACCTGGCTCTTACCAGAAGTTTAGCTTTATAGTAGAGCAGTATTTCTTCACAGTCCCTTCCGGAGTCTGCAGAGAGTTTAGGATGAATGGGTTTCAGTCCTTCTCAGGAAGGCTGTGTAAAGAGTATGAAAGGATTCCGGGTCACGTCTAAGCCCCCAGCTCTGCAGACACCCCTGCCGGCGGCGCCCTGCGCCTCCACCTTCTTCCCCTGCAGAGCCCGACAGAGCGCAGCCATCTCACGTTCTCTTTACTAGCAACACGTGGGCTTGAAGATTCTACACTGGTCAAAAAGTCCTAAACCTTTTAACACAACTGATTTATGTTTAAAAGTATATGCTTAATAATCATGGGATGGTGACTCGTGGGGGAAAGTCCATTGTCATGACATGCTTTATCCAGGTTCCGTCATGTTAGAAAAACATGTTTGTAACCAAATTCTGAAATTTTCACCATTTATTCTTCATCTCTCTCTGTTTCTCGTATTCTTTCTGATAAGGCTGTGGCTACAGGGTGGTGAGTAACCAGGTGAAATACAATAATTTCTTATATTCAATTCACACAGTATTTTTCCCAGCAAAAAATGTTTAAGACAAGCCTCCTCCCATATCATCGATGCAGTTATATCTCTTTGAATGGTTGGTAGTAGTGTTGGATACTATCTGAGCGCATGGCCAGAATCAAAGAATTATATGTAAAGAAATAGAATAGAGATAGGGAATTTGGGCAATGACCAGCTTAGGTCTTTGGAAAGTGGCTGGTTTATTCATTTATTCTTCTGAAAATGTACCACACAGCTGGCTGTACGTCCCCGGGGGGCTGATGCGTGCACTCTCTAATTTAATCTGCACAGCACCTATGGATTGGCATTTTGTTCTTTCTTTTTAAACTCAACAAGGAAATTTTATTCCAGAGTCACCTTCTGCTTTCCAAAATCTTATGAGTTTTTAGGGGAACAGTTATTTGTATCTGACATTCCCTGGGGAAGCAGGGAGAACGGCCCCAGAGCCCTCTGTGCCTCTGTGGGGCTGTTCGTGTGCAGGGCTGGCCCCTCACACTCTTCCCTGACAGGGCCTTGTTGTCCTGGACCCTCTCTGCCATGAGGATGCACTCTTGACATGAGCCTCCTACACACACAAATTCCTCCACATCCTCACAGAAGTTTGGCTCAGGGTTACGTTTTACTACACACACTCCTAAGTGTACAGAAGGATGGAGAAGTGCCTCCAGGCCATTGTCATCTTGCAAAGAAATGCAACCTGTCATGATACTTACGTTCTTTCTCCTTGGACGGCAAGACCTCATTAACTGTAATCACTATATGCATCATAGTGCATCTATATGTGCTCATAGTACTGTCTACAGAAGGGAAACTTGACTCAGAAGAATATACGCGGGCATTTCCTCTGTTGACCACTCAACAACCTTCCTTGGGCCCTTGGGGCCATTCAGATGTGGCCCTGGGTCTGTTGGCAGAGGGCATAGAGACTCCTGGTCAGCATCACGAGGCAGGCACTGTTCGCCTTTTCTGGGTGGGCTTCCTCCCTAGGTGAGGTGTCTCTTTCTGATTCTTGTTTGCTGTCTCTGCCTTGCTCTTCTGTCCCTTGTGCTCAGTGGCTGGGGAAGGGCTGCCCCCAAGGACCCCGGCCAAGGCCTGTCTTCTCCTGGCAGGGTCCTGTTCCCAGCCCTTTCCTTCCGCCTTGAAAGGCTTCCTCATTTACCTCTGCAGAAGCTCCTCTCTTTGCTTCACATGCAGTGTTTGTGCCTCAACTTCTGGAGGCAGAGCAGTGAACTGACCCACTGACAGTGTACCGGGAGGGTCCCAGGTGTCACTGTGACAGGTGCAGGCCTGGCCCTGAAGGGGCTGCCAAGCCACTGCAGGGAGTGGGGAGTAGTTCAGGGGGGGCTGGGAATTCGGAGCCAGGAGCTCACACTCCTGTGATGGCTGCTGACCTGCAGACGGCTGGTGGGGCTGGTCAAGACATCCCTGCCTTCTTGGTGAATAACTGGTCACTCCAGAAGAGCTGTGTCCAGCTGAACAGTGCAGGCCATTGCAGTGAGTCCAGCGTGGTTACATTGCTTCCATTCTGCGTGATGGACAGAGGCAGGAGTCCAGAAGGCGGCCTCCGGTTCTTGGACAGCCTCACTGGGCAAGCTGTGCTTAACCAAAGGCCTCGTCCCCTGGAGCCTAGTCCGCCCTTAGACCTTCACTCAGACGGGATGTGAGAAGGCACTCCAGCCCCCGTGTGCAGGGCTGGCTCTGTTGTATGAGTCAAGCTTAGGCTGCAAATTCCTATAAATGACCCGCGCGCTTCATGTCCTTTCTCCTGAGTGTCGCACTGTGAGAAAAGACAAACACTGCTTCTCTAGTGAGCGGAGCCTGGGTCTCTGGGAGGAGACTTCCTGATAGGGGCCTTCGTTATAAAACCTTGCTACAAGGTCTCCCAGTCCTTGGTGAGGCTGAATCCCCCAGATGCTGGTGGTCTGAGAGCACAGCCCAGTGGGCAGGGCCAGAGGGAGGAGGCTGGTGGGCAGACAGCCTGCATGCCCAGCAGAAGGCACAAGGGGAAGCGCGGTGGCCGCAGGGGGCCAGGCGGATTTCCGGTCTTCACCAGCTGCTCTCTCCCTGCTGTTGCATGGAGGGGGGCACTAGTCTCCCCAAGGTTCTAGGATCTCACACCCTGTCTGACGTAGAGTGGGGACCTGGAAAATGTTAAAAAGTAGAATCGTGGGGGAAACCAAGGTGTCGGGCAGTGGCAAGGCTGCATACAGGGTAGCGGGGTGGCTTTCTGTACGAAACCCCAGAGCCCTGGGCACACAGGTGCTGTGACCACGCCCCACACCTGCGCTTCCCTCAGTGTGGGGAGACTGGGTTCAGCTGGCCGTTCACAGTCAGTGGCACCTTACCAGCTTATGTGTGTTTCCACTTGGGTGGTTCGGAAATAATGCTGTGACCATTTCAGAATGTCCAGAATTGTCAATGCATATAGACCATGCATGCGGGGGCCTCGCCACCTGGCTTATTAGTCTGTGTTTTGCAGGTCCTTCATCATTTGCATAAAAAGTTGAAGAACATGTCAAAGAAGTCAGAAGCATCCAAGAAAAAGGTAAAGTTCACATATATACATATTATATTTGTCAAGCTTATTTTTATTCCTAATTGTCCTCCCATTCACCCAGTGCATGTAAACTTTAGGTCCGGTGGTGCAAAGTTTTGAAATGAACTTCGTAGAAGCAGGTGGAAATGGAGCCAGCTCATGGGGGGCATCTCAGGTAACCACGAGTTGCATTAAGACCTAGACAGAGGTCTGGGGAGGTGAGGAAACACACACTCTTTGGATTCTGAGCCTTTTGAGGAGGCATGCTCTAGGTTGAGAGGGAGAGAGTGAGGGGCTGTGACACCCACAGTTTGCATGGAGCAGCAGTCGTTTTATTCTACATTTACCTTCTGGAATGATTCCTGAAGGCCGCGGCTTCCTTGTCTTCCAGGAGAACATTGTTATTATCTCTCTCTTAAGCCCCGGGAGCAGATGCTACCCTTCCATCTTCCTCTGGGACTAGGCTGACACTGGCCCCAGGGGACAGAATCAAAGATGGGAGGAGATTCTCCCCCATTTCAATCATGTCTCTGGCCAGAGGGAAATCCTGATTTAAACAAGCTTCTCCTGAGTAGAGGAAAAGCATTATCTCTCCTCCTTTCCGCATTTTGAGGAAAAAGTGTTTTACAAATCAGGATTAATTATTTAACTCTTTTTTCAGATAATATCTATATAATTTCTGATCTTAGAAAGTAAGATGAGATTATTAAATAATATGAATTAAGGAGGAGGTGATTATAACCAGATGTTTTACCCACAGATATTAGTCACAACATCTCAAAATACCTTGTTTTCTCTTCTAAATAGGTATTATGATCAATGGCACATTATTTGGAGAAATTATAATTTAATATTTATTTTAAAAAATTCTACTTAAATAAACCTCAGCTCTTCTCGACTTCTCTTGTTTATAAATAATAAAGTGGCTAAAAACACATCTGTTCCCAAAGTTGGTGAAAAGGAATTGTAGACAGTTGGTTAAACAGCACATTTCTCATCTCCAAGAAAATGATTCATTTAACTCCATTAAGGGTTGTCTATAATTTCCCCTAGGACAGTTATTTATGCCTACCCTGGGATAGGACGGAGCGGACCCACGGGATTCTAAGAGGACCCGGCTCCGTCTGAAAGCCAGCACTGCCGCGAGGCGGGGGAGACAAGTATTCTTCCCCGAGCCCAGCGTCTGGAGTCAGGGCAGGAAGAGGTTAATGTCCCTGGGAGGGAGGGGGCTTGCTGAACTGTCATAAGGTGGTGCCACTGGCACATGTTACCTGCTTATTATTGTTGCAAAAGAGTCTATGTTTATAAGAAAGAATGAAATAGAACATCTCAACTGGCTGGGCTGTACTTGTGTGCAACAGCTAGTTTGATCTCTGTATCTGCAAAGTATTGGATACAATTTATGAAAGTCCCAGAGAATAACAAAGTAATTAAAAGAATGAAAATAGGTCTTACAGCAAATGACTAGAAAAACTTCTGTTTTACAGTAAAAAGATCTAAAGATAAGTGTTTAATCAATTTTGGTTTTAGAGATGTCTGTGTGTATGGACATGTATGTAGATCTGTATATGCATGGATATTACATATGTGGGCAGTTACGTTGTACATGCTGTGTGCATGCAGTCTTTCCTAACATAGGACACGGTTTTAGCATTTTGGGGAGGGAAGATTTCCTCCATTTGCACAGCTTCTGACCATAATGGCCACTGAACAGATGTCACAGCTCTTTTGATATATTTAATTGCCTCCTTGTTTGCAGAGAACAAATCAAGTGTGATGCTGGGGGTGGGGCGTGTGTGTGCACCTGTGCCTAAGAAACAGCTAAAGAGAGGAGCGGGGGAGGGGAGGAGGCCCTGGGGAGGCAGGGGGCGGGGTGGGGCTAGGATGGAGCGAGGGTGGCTGCACACGCCTGAGGGCAGAGCCCGGATCAGCCCACTGCGGGCACTCCCAGGTCTTGGCACAGAGGAGTGGTGCCCGTACAGGTATTCAGTCTGGTAGGTGGTGGACAGACGTGATGTGGATTTTGACAGTTTGCTCATTAAAACTTCATTTGTTTCCAGCTCCTCTTCCCATTGGCCAGGAACCTTTCTCTTTCCGTGAGCTGTGTGCTCCACGCGGGCACTCCCTGGTCAGGCCCACCGCGGTCATGGGTAGAGAGGCAGGCCTTCGTGCAGAGAGTGCCGGGCGGTCAGCCTGTGTGTCTGGAGGCAAACACGGCAGGCCCGGATCTCCGCCGCAGAAGCAGTTGTACCGGCACAGACCCTGCGGTCGGCTGAGTGCCTTACTCAGGCTGTGCTAGACATGAAGAAATGCTGGCACAAGGCCAGTGGAATACTAAACCAATATGCTGAAATAACTCTGGAAGACTTCACAGAGTGGGATAGGCATCTACACTGGAGGGTTACTGCTAAGAGGAAGCCACGTGAGAGGCCCTCGTGATGCCCTGTCAACCCCTGGGTCCTTTCAGGGCGGCTTCTTGGCACCCCCCTCTGGCTCAGAGCAGGTCAGAGCTTTTTGGCCGTCATCTACACAAATTACAAATGTTTCTTATTATTCTCATCCTTTAGTCACTTTTTCTTTCCAGCCAAGTTCCATTAGACACATTGTGAGTAAAATTCTTTGAAGAAAGAACAGACATCTCAGATGACCTGAAAAAGAGCATTTCATAGGAAGAAAGAGGTGAATATTTTTCAGATGCTTTCAGCACGAGGAATGAAAAGAAACCAGACTGATCAAGGACCCAATGTCAAGTATTATAAAATTAGAGATCTGGTGCATGACTTTACCCAGTGACGTTTTCTCTATCAAAGATAGCATTTGATTCTGTGGACAAAGGGACACTGGGTGTGTAGAGATGCTGAGGGTGACTCCATCTCCGATCGAGGCAAATAATAGTAGAGGAAATGAAAAACGAATCCGCCACATTCTCCGCAGAGGGCTCTCTTGGGGGCATCTCAAGGGGGATTCTGGCATCGGAGCGGGAAAGGGCAACATCTCCTCCAAGTCTGTGGGAAGAGCCTGGTGCAGCCGTGAGCACCGTCAGTATTGAGAGAACACTTAGCCTTCATTTTGGGGTGGGTAAGATAATTTGCTTCTGTTGTGGCTTTTAGGTGATTCATCAGTGGTTCTTCAACACCAGTTAAGCTCTTTAGAAAGGCAGATTCCTGGATCAGCCCCTAATAACTATGGCCAACTGCAAGGGGCCATGGGGTTGAAGTCTGGATGAAGTTTGGCCAAGCGCTGTCCTGGGTGCTGGTCTGCCTCAGTCCCAGGTTGGGGATTTGTACAACATATTATTTCGACCAGATCTTTTAACTTGGAGCCAGCTTATTCTAGGTACACAGTTCTCTGTGTTGGTGGGAGGCAGGCTTGAGTGAGCAAGGCCTCTGCTGAGCCAGGGATGGGCTTCTTTCCTCTGTCAACTCCCGTCATCTTGACTCCCCAGCCCTGGAGGCCTGGGAGCATCCGCGCAAGGGAGACAGAAGGAAAAAGCCAGCTTCTGTCTTCAGCCACCCGCATGACGCGTTGACCCAGGTCAGCCCACAGTGCAGGACTCAGTGGAAGCCGGAGCCTGTGTGCAGGGCGTCGACTTGCAGAACCACCAAGAGAAGGTCAGCACCGGGGGGCCCGTGCGCTCCATGAACAGGGAGAAAGTACTAAATCCTGGGAGGTGCTTAGCTGGCAGCACAGTCAGGGCTGACAAGTGCTCTACGGAACTTAGGGGAGAGCCTTAGGTAAATGTTGTAGTTCATGTGAGTCCCTGGTAAGTATTCTTTCCCGATATTTTTACTGTCTGTTAACCCATTCACATTTCAAAGCTCCAGGTAGCCCAAGTAAAAGAGGCTTGTTCATGGCTGTGAGACAGGTAGAGTCACTAAAAATAGAAAGGTAAATTTTGAATGAACTACAAACACTCATAGTAGCAAATACTACCTAGGAAACATCCCATACTGCTGTGGGTCTTGTGGGCTTGGCAGTAAGCTGCTGTGGTCTATTTCTGCCCTAAATTTGGTATTCGGTAACATTTTCCTAACAGACGCTATGAAACGGAATATCCAGGGGTATTCATTTTGCAAAGTAGATGTTCTTATTGTCTTCGAAGAAAAGATGATGTTTTCTGTTTTATTTGTAGGTGTAATCGTGTCCTGATTGTTTTGATATATCACCTGGGAATGGGATCTCACAGGCTAGCAGAGAAAGGGGTTGATGGCAGGTGCTTCCCTCGTACATGAGTGGGTGGTTTGTTTGCTTTTGGGTGGGCAGAGCAGCTCCATGTTACCCCACCGCCTTATGACAGCCTGTCGCCACGGCGATGCCTGACTTGCTTTACATGCTTGGATGGACAAGGCAATCAGGGAACCATATCTTGGGGTCATCCTCTCTGCAGACCAGGAAGTCAGGGTTGAGGGCCTTTGTGTTGTTTTTCAAAGGTTGTACAACCTGTCCGTGGTTACTGTCAGTTTTGGGCTTTTGCACTGGCCCTGGTGCCTTTTGTTGGCTAGCTGCACCCTCAGGTCCTGGCCCTCCTGAACAGTCCCCACCTCACCCCAACCCTCTCTGCTTCCAGCTGGTGAGAAGCTTCCTGCCTTCCATCCTGTCTCTTTGATGGTCTTCTTATGCTGTGGTGTGTTACCTAACATCAGTCCTGAAGAGCTGGCGTTCTGGACATTGTTTTCTCTAATACTAGGAGTCAATCTGATTCATGGGAAGGAACAGAAAGGTCATTTGGGGGTGTGGGAATGGCCCTGTAGCAGTGTGGAGGCATGGCTGCCCTCTGTGATGGCCCCGCTTTGCACACAGAAGGCTTTGCATGTAAACGGATCTCTGCATCGTGGACATGAGATGTGTGAGCCTCGGGGGTTGTCTCACTCTCATCTTCTCTGCTCTTCTCTCCTCCCGGTTCCTCCCCTGATCATTATTTTACCAGGACTATTTCTGTATAGAAGGGAAGGGAGATGGGCCAGCAGCTTAACCTCCTGCTGCATTGCCACGTCGGATAAGGGGACATGTGTACTTTTTGCTTTCCTTGTCTGAGACGTGCGGTAATGGCCAGTGGTTTCAGCTTCACGTCTCCCTCTAGCAGTTCAAACACACTCTTTAAAACGTTGCAACCTGAGCGAGTCAAAAAGAGAGGCTATTTGATTCTGAGCCTGCAGGCAAGGGGCAAGCAGGGCATGTTCAGGCACACTGCAGGCGTGAAGGGCAGAGCGTTCATCTCTATGCATTTCTATTTCCACAGCGCAGAATTCACCTGCCATAATCCCCACGCGCTTCACGTGATGATCAAATCCGTCCTATAGTAGGTCATGGCAGGTCCTGATGTTTTGAACAGAGCTATTATACCAAGTAAAGGTGATGCTTGAAGCAGATGTGCTGTCTCTTTGACCCCATGAGAATATGCTGATATTAGCTTCGGGCGTGCCTGGGATGCTGCATGTTGTCCTATTGTCGCTGATGGGCGTCTTTCTCCCTGCAGACGGCGCAGACCGTGCTGGTGGTGGTCGTGGTCTTTGGTGTCTCCTGGCTGCCGCACCACGTCATCCACCTCTGGGCTGAGTTTGGGGTCTTCCCGCTGACCCCCGCCACCTTCCTCTTCAGAGTCACTGCGCACTGCCTGGCATACAGCAATTCCTCCGTGAACCCCATCATTTACGCATTTCTCTCAGAGAACTTCAGGAAGGCCTATAAGCAAGTGTTCAAGTGTGACCTTCACAGGGAATCACCTCTTAGTGAGGTTAAAGGAAATAAAAGCCGAATAGATGCCCCGTCATCAACCAACTGTACTCATGTGTGAAAAGGGTGGAGCAGAGAGCTCGATGGCAGAGCCTCTGAACGTGGGGCCAGAGACACGAGAAAGGGAAATGAGATAGTGAGCAAGGCTGCCACCTGCCATCCTAGCAACAGTTCATATTATCTTGGTTCAGTTTCATCTGTGTTAAAAAGAACTTTGATCCATTTAGGAAATCTCTATGTCTGGTGAAGATTATCCCTAAATTTTATTTATAAATTCTATGAAAACAAAAGAAAATGCTTTGTAGTTTTATAACTCTAAAGAAAGGTGTAATAGAATTCCATGGATATGTTCAATTCTTCAGAGAATAAGGAATAAGGAACATCCTCAAAATACAGCCAGGAATATTTGTGATCTACATTTTGAAGCAAATTTATTTAGAAAAAACATTCATGCTTTGATTCTTCGATTTTAAGAGAAGAGGTAATATTAAAGCTACATGTTTTGAAGTGTGATAATGGGCACACAATGAAAATTTTACTTGAATTTGGTTTTTGTGTGGCCATTTATACAGAGACGCATCTTTCAGATGGGAATAGTACTTTTCTCAAATAATTTTATTTGCACAGGTCGTATTTCAGGGTTTCTGATGATGTGCTGCATCTGTCTGTGGTCCTGAGGTCCATGAGGTTTATCTCAGGAGGCCAACAGGTGCTGTGTCAGTCCCTCCAGGCTGCCGCCCTTAGCACTGCCGGTTAAAATCTATTCTGTGAACTTAGGCTTTGTTAACTAAAAAAATCAGGGCAAAGTTCCAAGTGTGACTATCCCAGTAGCGGAAGCTGAGAACAAGGTTTTGAGGATGAACTGGCTGTTAGAATGTCATATACATACTTGGCCAAAGTATTAGCTGTATGTCACTGAGGATGACGAGTAGAAAGTGATTTCTATGGTGCCAAAGGCTCACCAGAACCCAGTTAAGTCACATGAGGTAATGGTCAGGCCACACGGGGAAAGTGTATCGAGCATTTGGCTCGGATAATGTTTGAAGAAGACACACCTTGCAAATGGATATTCATGCAGATGTTGCACAAATGCTTTTCTCCTTACATTTGTAATCATGTTAGATGCACATTTATCCCAAATATTACTCCCTCTGGGAATGTTAATTCGAGGTTAAAATCATCATGACTTGAATTTCAAATGTAGTTTTCATGGCAATTTCATATTTATTCATGTTTACAATGAGAAAATGGGATGAGAAGATTAAATTATCCTATATTAGAAAAGTAGATTTCAGACTGCAAGACTTCCATACATTTTAGGGAGATACAAAAGCAAAATTTTTTTGAAAAAGGATTTCATGTAATGTAGACCAGGGTCACATCAAGATGCTATATGAACTATCAAATTTTAGCTCAAAAAACAAACTCGATTTAAGGATTTGCATGCTAACTTCTGCAGTGCATCAATTTATTTTCAGTAATCATATTCCTCTGGCAAGCAGTGTTTACATTTGCAACAGTTCAAATGACTTTCTGGACCAAGCAGGAGAAAGTTGTTAGACAGTTTGGGAAGGCATGAGCTTTTCTGTTTGGTGGCAGGGGAAGAAGGTGTGTGTATGTGTAGGTGTATGTGAGTATTTTAAAGACAAGCACACATCCCTTGCATGGAAACGTTTATGCACTTTATTTGGATATAGCAGCAGAAACATTTTATCCTGAGAACAACACTTCATGTGCTCTGTGGGACATGGGGTTACCACTGCCAACACCAGCACTTCGCTGTGCACGAACTACGTGGCTGTGTGAGCAGGTGCCTCCTGGCTGCCTGGGACTGCACCGGTGACAGTAATGTCCTGCACCAGCTAATGTCCTTGCTTTCCTTTTCTGATTCCTGCACACATGTGTGAGAGTATTACAAACTACAGCAGCTAATACTGCTATTTGCTAAGAATCATGTAGAGATGTGCTTCCTCAGGGTTCCTGTGGTCCCTCCCGGTGGCTGTGGCCTGACGGAAGCTATAGACATAGCCCCCAAAACATACAGAACTCTGGAACTCCAAACTTGCTGAGCGTGGATGTGAACCACTTTGGCTGATGGTTGGAGAGGCTATTCTTCCTGCCCGTCGTCATTTTATTCAGTTCCTCTTATTCAGAGCTCCCGTCCAATGGTCTCCTTTTATAGCCGGTCCGATACTGATGCTCGTCTATGTCCCGCAAAGGTCTGCAAGAAGTTCCCTGGCAGAAGAGCTCCCCAAGGACTTGTAGTGGGCTTCAGCCACCCTGCAAGTCTGAGGAGTGCCTTGCTTGGCCACGCAGCTGTCTTCTGGGAGGCTGATTCCCTAACAGATGAATAACGCAGCCAACTCAGAGGTGCCTTCTCTTCTTCATCAAACAAAGAGGGCCTCCCAGACACGTGCTTTTTCTTCCAGCAGCCGGAATGAAGGAGAAACACTGTTTGCTTTTGGAGTCAGGCTGTTTGAACACCATGTATTTCAGTTAACTTCAAAGAGACTTCTCCCTTAGGCTTGGCTGCCTCCGCACCCCAAGGCAGCTGCTATTTTTCTGGGCTTTTTGCTTTCATGCAGGCAGACAGGCTCTGGAATATTTGAGGAGCTGAAGTGCTTGCTCTTTCATACGGATAAGCGACAAGTTGCCCCCTGGGTGCGGATGGATACAGTGATGTGGTTGGAAAGTCTCCCTTGTCTGTGTCCCCTGGGAGAGATCTTGAATCGGTTCCTTCTGCTCCTGTGACTAGGGGTGTGCTCAGCAATGGGACCATATTCTGAATATTTTAGATGAGGTTTTTGCATTTAATGAGATTGTTCTACTGCACACATTGGGAGAAGAACCATCACTTCCTTCTCTCCCTGACCCCCAACCTCTTGTGCCTCTATCATAACTTGCTTTTACCCGAGTTCCTCTCTCTGCTATTTACACACTGCAAGTCCTCCTTCAGCTCAGGCATTATGAGGTGGAGTGGAGAGGGGTGATGGCTGCTCAAGTGCCTGAGTCGTGCCAGGCTAAAAGCTTCTTGTGACTCAACTTTAAATTGTGACATTATAGCTGATTGCATTTGCTCAGTGTCTCAGACACATTGACACAGAGCAGCAATAATCTCAATACGTTAACTGAAACCCGAGGATGGCCTGCTTCTGAGCAGCAGAGGCTAATTTATCCGAGCCTCCAATTCCTTCCCACAGAGGCCCTAGAATCCTGTAAGTCCCGAAATGGTTGCTGAGGCAACATTACCTGCTGAGTAAAATAATGTGCTCTCCAGCTTCACCATGTTCTTGCTTAAAAGGGTCTGTTAAATACATGTCCATGAACGATGTAGTCATGTAAAGTGGGTAAATATATCAGGGTGGCTATTTCCTTTGGAAACTTAATCATCTAAAATTTGTAAATTTTGATCTACACTGGTTGCAAATATCCCTCAGGTTTTAAATTTGTAAGTAACTTTCTATTGAAGGTAATCATATTCTTCTTGGCCATTAAAAAATGATGCATATTAGGTTATTTTTCAAGTAGATATTAATGACATGTTTATTTAAAAAAAAAGAAAATTAGTAAGTGTAGGTGGCCTAAAATGCTGAGTTACTGGTTGTCTTGGAAAGAAAAGATTACAAAATGGTAATTATATCTGATTTTAATTTACACTGTATTTTGGTATTTTGTCTTTTAGAAGTGGAAGAGTTGAGCCCGAAGAACAACTTAAAATGCCTGCAGCCCTTGCGTGTGGGCTGCACCCCTGGGGGTGAGCTCTGTACGGAGCGTGTGCTGTGTGTCATGACGCATTCGGCAGGATGTTCTGTTTGTTTACCTGTGAAACGCCACAGATTCTGAATGGCCGCCTCTCTCCCTAGCACGGCAGGTCCACTGCCAACTGTGACTGCTGTCCTGGGATTCTGAGGTGGGCGCATCTTTTCGATTTGGCGAGACCTTTGGAAGTGGTGGCAGGCCCTGGGCCTTTGCCCTCCGCTGGCCCCAGGACACGCTCCCCATGACTCCCACTGGCCCTTGGTCACCTGCTTCTGAGGACACGGGTTCTGTCCTGGGGGCAGCGTCTGCAGGAGGGGCCATCCTGGTGCGTGGCGGCTGGGAAGGGAAGGTGCTGAGTAAGCTCTGAGCTTTGGGACACATGGACACATTGGGACTTTGTCTCTCTCTTTTCATATTGGCTGAGTTTGCCCTTTAGACCATGGGAGGAAGGGCTGATCCTCTAGCAAAGGTTTTGATGCTACTTTTGGGGTGGAAGCCTCATTGTTTCTGGATATCTTGAGATATATATAACTCCACCGTTTCAGCAGTTAGAGAAGTCAAGGGCACTGGGGCAGATGGGGTCCAGCGTCCGCCTTTCCATCTCTTCAGCCTCTTAGTGGTGGTGATGCACAAGGTGCCCTTTGAGCTGGACTGCATTTCATGTTCTATGTGTTTTCTGTGACCCCCATGCACTGCAGCACCTTAATTCAAGATTGGCTGTTGATGATTAAAACTGGAACTATTTATGTTCTGAAGGCCTGTGTGCATGTATGAAGCTCTTCTTCCCCCGTTCGGTGAACTTATTTTGGGCAGTCACACAAACGCGGCATAGAGCGGGTAAAGGGCAGTTGTCTGGTAGGACTGGTGAAGAATGTACTGTGCCCAAGTGGACACGTCCACTGCACTTCACAGCATGGCAGGCAGTAGAGTGAGTGCAGGGTGGGCGCCCAAGCCCAGGGAGGTGGGGAAGGCTGCGTTTGTGTCTGTGTGGCAGGGGGCACACGGCACGGGGCACCACAGCCTGTGCTGCAGGTGGGGAAAGTGAAGTGAGGCTTCATCAAGGTCAGAAAGAACTGCTTGCAGTAAATACGTGATATCTCAGCTTCTGGAGTGGATGCCAGCAGGGACCCGGAAGGCTTCCGGGTGCCGTGGGCTGTCACGTCCACAGCACCACTGAGTTGATGGGAAAATCACAGAGCATGATCTGGCTGGGTGCCTAGAGCCTGTTGCTCGGAGTTCCCCAGCTTGCGGAGACACAGATCGGTGACGGAGGCCGGGGCCCAGCCTGGGGAGCAGCTCCAGGCCCCTCCCCTTCTGTTCAGCCAGAGGGTTCGGCTTCAGTTGGCCTTTGCATTTCCATGTAATATTTCACTGAAGGTAGTTCAAAAAAATGGATCTGTGGAACATATCCATTGTTTGTGTCGGATTTTCTGTCCACTCTTCATTCACCATTTCTAGTACCCAAATGCTTGTCCTTTACTGTTCCCTGCCCCTTCCTTAAGGCCCATCCCATGACTATACTTGAGATCTTCCAGATTTTGTCACTGTTGACTGCTTGCGAATGGCTTGATCCTTGATCTCCACATCTCCCACATCTTCATTTTCTGGTCAGACCAAAGACTTTTTCCTTGTCATCCTATAAATACCTCTCCTTTGGACAGAGAGGTGTCAGAAATGCAGCTTTAGAGCAGATTGCTTTCACAAGGGACCCAGGCCCTCAGAGATCTGCAGGGTAGAGGGGCCCACGGCATGCTGCATCCTGAGGGCCTCTATGGGGTGCCGGCCCTGGTGGTGCCGTGCGTGCCCCAGCTAGTTTTTCAGCAGTGGCCGGCACGCCTCGTGCCTTCTGCAAGGTCACACCTAGGGGGACGGAGGATCATGAGGCTGGACCTGATGGCGGCTGCGACGGCCCTCGTGGACGTGCTCCAGGCTGCGAAGGACACGTCTTGCCAGGCCCCCAGCCACCAACGGCGCCCACTTCTCCAGGGAGGTTGGACAGGTGCACGGGCGCCTCCTGATGCCTGCGCCAGGCTTCCTGGTCAGTCAGGAGAGAAGAAGAGATTCAGGTGAGGGCTTTGGGGCACAGAACAACCCTGCAAAAGAATCAGAAGCACAATTATCAATAGGTACCTTGCACTTAATGTGCTATTGTAGGTAACGGGGGGCAAACCGTCTCCATCCAGAAACAGCAGCCATACAGGGAAGCTGAAGTGGGTGGAAATCCTCTCATCCTGTTAGAAAAAAGAAATCCAGTAAACATGCTGTTTTTTTGGCACATTTTGTCAGGGCCACCTAACTCTATGAGAAAATTTTGTTTAAAATGGAAAGCATGTCATTTTTTTCCTAAAGAGACTGTTGGCCGGTATGTGACTGTAGCTGAAGAAATACATTCCAGTCAGGCAGCTCAGGGCACTACCATAAGGTGATTCAGTTGTTTCTTCAGCTATTTGTGCTTTATTTACCTGTATCGGCCCACTGGCCACACAAAGGGGGCACTGAGTTAATGAGCGGCTCCTGCATTTTGAGATAGTCTCAAAATAGGGTCAGCATGGATAAGAATTAACTTAATAATTGTCTTGAAATTAAATCAGATTATAATTTAGGGGTACTTACAAGCCAGAAATGGATACACAAATATTATTTTCCATAGAGGGGTTTTCTAAGAATCACGTCTTCTACCTTTTATTTCACAGAGGTTGAAGTTTTGATCTTGAGGGATAGAAATCCAAAGTTTTCTTGAGAATTGTTGGCCCGATCCTTGAACTTCCTGCGTTGTGTCCACCTCAGTGAGGAGGAGAGCTGCGCACGGCAGGATGGGCTCTGCGGTCTGGTCCGGTTCTGGCGGTTAAGTGGCTGGTGGAAATGCTGCCTTTGGTGCTGTCGCCTACCTGTCGGAGCAAGCTGGGAATTCTCCAGAAGGTTCTGATGCTCCGGCCTGAACTTGGAGCCCAGTTCACAGACTCTGCTGTGCCTGGGACTCTCCTGATGGGCCTGTTAGGACACAGATTGCTTGACTCACCTCCAGAATTTCTGACTTGGCACAATTTGGGTGGAGTCCCCAGATCTGCGCTTCTCACAAGCTGTTTGGCAATATCGATGCTGTTGATCCTTGGGCCACGTTTTCACACCTTCTACCCGATTTAACTGGTTTGGATTTTCTTACGGACTCCCAGCACACTGCCAGAGATGAGAACACTCAGGTTGAGTCGACGGCCCTTAACAAGTCTAGACG
This sequence comes from Manis javanica, assembly GCF_040802235.1. NCBI lineage: Eukaryota > Metazoa > Chordata > Mammalia > Pholidota > Manidae > Manis > Manis javanica. The sequence continues at coordinate 123,354,379 of NC_133164.1, forward strand.
CCTGTGGCTCTGGAAAAATTTTTTTGCTTATATGGGATTTAAATCATTTATATTTTCATTGTTTACATTAAGCGGATTCATAAATATCTGTTTAGCTGTTAGCTGCAGAAATGTGTAAGTTTTAAAGACTGTGAAGGGGTTTGATAACTTACATGTAAGGATTTCAGAGATGATCATAATTTTTCCTTCAAAAGAATAAAACAAAATAACTTGGTGGCAAAGAGCACCTGCACATTCATCTTGTTCACTCAAAATATAGAGGAGTAAATAAATATTCAGAATCATCACATAGGAATTTTTTAGCTCAACGTTTAAGCATGTGCCTGTTTATTTGTGTGACTGGATTTTTAACTACATTATTATCTCCAAGAGATGAATGCAATGTACTCTGTGCTTAAACCTTCCAATTCAATATCTCCTGATGATACAATAGTATGGATAAGACAACTTACGTACATTGTAGTTTTATTTTACTAATATCATTATCTAGATACTGCGGTATAAATAATGCCGAGCATGGATCTCAGTATACCAGATGCTGTTATAACTGTTCTGTAAACTTCGTTTCTCTACAGTTTATCTCATCTTGTATAAACTCAGCATGAATATCATGTACACACTTAACATGAGTACCAGTAAATTTATAAGACCAAAAACCAAAAATTAAGAGCCTATATTAATCCACTCAGTACCAAATGTAGTTATTTTAAATCATCCTACCTCTGTGTTCTGCATGAAATGTAGCTGCATTTTGTGATTTGGACCAGTTTTCTTGAAATGGAAATTAAATATGTTCCTCAAAGTGTTCTTATGTATGAGTAACTGTTTTCAGAGTGTAATCACGCCGTGTTGTAAGGCATTTTCTGAAGTGTGGGGACACATGCAGAGTCATCAAATTAAGTGAGTTTCATTTTTATGGGAGCTGTCACGGCAACATGGGTGAGTTGTGGGGGGAACTGACGCCTGGGTCCTGACTCTCACCTCCTCTACTCACTCTTACGCTTCTTTCTTTTTCTCTATTTTTGAAAAGAATAAATTCCTCTTTTTTGGTAGAAGTGACAGAAAATTACTACAAGAAGTCATAAAGAGGAAAAGATTCATCAAGAATTTCATTAATAAAAAATAGCCATTCTAAATACCATTCTAGACATCTTCCACCGGATATAAATATAAACAGGATGGAAACAAGGTCTGGAGGGAAGAAGGAGTTTTAGAAAAATTGGATCACACTCTGCATATTATTATTTTTTTTATTGAAGTATAGTTGACATACAATGTTATATAGTTTCAGGTGTACAACACAGGGATCTGACAGTAATACACGCCACCATGATAGGTGTGCTGCCATCCGATGCCACTGACTGTGTTCCCTGTGCTGTGGTTTTCATCGCTGTGATTTATTTTATAATTGGAAGTTTGTATCTCCTTATCTCCTCCACCTTTTTCACCCATCCTCCAACCCCATCCCCTAGGGTAACTACCAGCCTATTCTTTGTGTTTATGAGTCTCTTTCTGTTTTTTTTATTTGTTCATTTGTTTTGTTTTTTAGATTCTACATAAAAATGAAATATTATAGTATTTTTTTTGTCATCCATGTTGCAAATGGCAAGATTTCATTCTTTTTTATGGCTGAGTGATATCCCACGGCACATATGAACCACATCTATGCTGTTTCATTATCTTGGCTATTGTAAATAATGCTGCAATACACATAGGGCGTACATATCTTTTCAAATTCGTGTTTTGTTTTCTTGGGGTAAATAACAGAAGTGAAATGACTGGTCATATGGTATTTCCATTTTTAATTTTGTGAGAAGCCTCCCTCTTGCTTTCCACAGCGTCTGCACCATTTCACATTCCTGCCAGCAGTGCTCCAGGGCCCCGGTTTGCCACATCCTCACTGACACCTGCTATCCCTTGTCTCGTTGCTATCGGCCACTCTGACCGGTGCGCGGTGGCGTCTCACTATTGTTTCGGTTTACAGTTCTCTGATGATGTGTGGCGTGGAGCATCTTCTCGTGGGCCTGCTGGCCATCTGTAGGGCTGCTTTGGTAGAATATCTGTTCAGATCCTAGGAAAATTAGTAACTTTAAAACGACTTGAATTTAATTGGCCAAAATGAAGTGAAATAGGGATTGCTAAATTTTAAATAGCTGATCAGCATAGCTTAAAAACAACGATGAGGACAGGGTGAAGGTGATTGGACTCCGTATGTCTATAGCTCTAATACGGTGTAGCTTTAGGCTGTATCTGTTTTTCTTTCTCACAGAAAATTATCCTTTAAAAATCTTATATATATTTCAGTTGGTACATTGTTTGCTACTGTTTTTTGAAAAACATTCACCTCCTTTCACAAGCCCTTTATTGAGATTCTCACCAAGTAATTTCTCTGCTCCCCAAAAGTTCTCAAAGGTACTGTATTCCTGAGGTGCAGGAGTTCAAGAAGATTCATTTGCTCCCTTTATATTTGAAACAAGTATTAAATGTGAAATTATTTCATTGCACTCTATTTTCATCATGTATCTTCAGATCCTGCTCAGAATTCTGAGTGTTCCTGAGCAGAAGTCTGAAGGAAACCTGATTTTAGATAACTACCATTTCCTTCCTCAGATGGATGCCCACTTGATTTTTATAATTATTGATGCCTGGTATTTTCACCAGGATAGGTATTTTCCTCCCTAATGCCTGAGTAGTCTTCAAAATTAAGTTGTGATTACAGAGAAACTTCATGATATTCAGGACAAATATTTCCTTTCAGTATAGTTGCTATTTTATGACATAGTAAAATAACATTTACAAATGAAAAACTCCCGTGCTAGAGGTACCCTGAGACTCCCTAAACATGGGACATGAACAGGTGAAATAGTGCACGCAGGCGTCCGTGCAGAGAAGGGTTGCTGCCCGATGGCCGCTCTGCCCCGTCTTCCTGCCCCCAACACGTTCCTTGCATGGCTGGGTCAGCCATGTCTCCCAGGACTTCACTCGGTTCCTCTGATCAGTTCTCTGCCCTATTCTGCTCAGCTGCTGTGATACAACACCGCACACGGGGCTTGTCGGCAACAGACATTCATGTCTCGCCGGTCTGGAGGCTGGACTTGCGAGGTCCAGGCAGGGACGATCCGGTGTCTGGGTCCGCTTCCTGCTCACAAAGAGCTGCCTTCTTGCAGGGTCCCCAGGGCAGAGCGGTAAGGGGCTCTCTGGGACTTCCTGGGTAAGGATGCTAATTCCACTGATGGGGGCTCTGCCCTCCTGACCTCAGGCTTCCCCAAGGCCCCACCTCCAAGACCGTCATCTTGGGGATTAGGTCTCAGCATGTTAGTTTTGGGGGGACATTGACGTCCAGACCAGGGCGCCTCCTTGGCAGTGAGAGCCCCCCTGCCCCGCCATGGCTTTGTGCTCAGACCCCTGCATTTGCTGCAGGTGAAATTTGCCAGCACCTCCATCCTGCATCCTCAGGCCTGAGGTCTGGCACCACGTCTGGGTAAATTCAGAACCACCCCTAAGCCCCTCGTGGGTGTGTGGATGGGGTGGGAAAGAGGGGAACTCTGCCTCCCTCTCTACCTTTCATGCCCACAGCCTTTTTATAGAACTGGCTGACGAGGGGTGGACGCAGCCCCGACGAGGAGTAGACCCAGGGTGTTTCTGGAGGTGCTGAGCCACCTGCCGTGGGAGTGCTGGCGTCCTGGTGCGTTCTCCTCACAGAGAGACAGCGTGTGCCTGATAAATAAAGTTCCAGTTCAGAGATGCTGGGATTCTCGTTTTTGAAGGCCAGGGCAGAGACAACGTGCTCATAAGATAAGTTTAGGAGGTTACCTTTTCCTACGCTTAGAACGCTCCTGAGGACTATTACTAAGTTTAAAATTCTCATTTTAAAACCTTACATGAGTGCACTTACATGGCTCATGTTCTTTTATGCTAATATGCAAAATGTGATTTGATCATGTTTGACTTTATGGGATTAACTTCAAGAAGAGAAAGTGCTTGGGGGCACTTGAAGGAACAGTATTAATGCACCTCAATGCCACCCCAGCCTCTGAGGTCTAACTTAATCATAGGATGTGTGTTATAGTCTCTTATGTAGACATCACCCATGACATCGGTGAAAATGGCAGAGCAGGGGCATCCAAAAATTCACCCCTCCATTAAACAATGAAAAACTGACACAAATTGTCAGAATCAAGCTTTTTCAGAATCAAACTGTGGGAAAGCCAAAACAAAGAGGGGCTCTTTTAAGCAGCAGGAGAGATGTGACTTGTCACACACAGCTCATCTTCAGTATGATTAATAGCTGGTTTCTCAACAAAACCATTAAAGTCAGAAGGCAGTGGGGCACTATATTCAAAGTGCTGACATTTCAGAATAACCCTGTCAACCAACAGTTCTCTATCTGGCAAGGCTGCACTTTAAAAATGAAGGAGAAATTAAGGCATTTCCAGATAAAGAAAAACTGGCGGCTAGCTGCCAGGAACTGCCCTTCGGGACAGGAGGGTCCCTCGGGTGAAAGGGAAGGGCACTGAGCCCTCATCCCGGGGTCACGAGGCTGGTGGTGTGGGAGGGATCTGGGGGCCTAGGAAGTTTCAGGGGTGCCTACGAGCATTTTCAGGGAAACATAGGGCATGTGCCAGTGGGGATGCTCTGCGGTATGATATGGGGGCTCTGGTTTTAAAGTCCCTTGAGCCGCAGCATTTCCCCCACTCCAGGAAGTCATATTCTGCAGCCTCGGCCTGTGCCACACGGCGGCCCACTTTCCTTTGTGGCCCATGGAACTGCCACTTACTGAACACTGTCCCAACCATGCTGTGTGCATGCCTAACAGTGCTGCGGGCACCAGGGCTCCCCCAGAAACGGAGCTGTGCACGCGCATGAAGGGATTACTATGAGTGCTCAGCTGGCGAGGTCACGGAGGCTGAGAAGCCCTGACCCCGGGGGAGCCGGGGGCAGGGCTCCAGCCTGAGTCCCGGGCCTGAGCCCCAGAAGTGCAGACGGCGTGAGTCCCAGGCAGAGCCCTCTGTGCCAGCCCAAAGGCGTCGGGGAGAGGGGGGCACTCTCTCTGACCCGCCTTCTTGCTCTCCTCAGCCCCTCGGTGACTGGATAAGGCAGCACCCGGGTGGCAGTCTGATTTACTCAGCCCACTGATTCAATGTCAGTCTGACCCAGACACACCCAGGAAAATGCTTAGTCAAGTGCCTGGGCGTCCCGTGGCCAGGTCACGCCCACACATGAAGTTAACCACTGCAAATACCCAAGGCAGTCATTGTGCAGGATTCTTTACATGAATCGTTTCCAGCCTAAGAGACCGTGGAATAAGGACCATTGCTCCATTTTGCAGTGGAGGAAACGGAGGTTCACAGAGATACGGTGACATGCCTGTGGCGCAGAAATGAGGGACAGGAGCAGGTCGGAATCAGTCTGTACGATGCAGCAATGCCTCCTGACGCCTGGGGGCAGCGTGCTGCTCCCTGTCACCGGGTCCCCCGGCTGGCCCGGGCTGGCCTGTGTTTGCATGTCCGTGGCATCTGGCGGTGCCGGGGCAGAGCAGAGCGCCTCATGTGTATTTAATTTGCAGTCAACAAAAGCCACCAAGGTCTCTTGAACATGAGAGCGGCTGGCTGAAGACAGAAGTGCAGGGAGTCAGGCTGGCAGTGTGACTGGGAGAGGGCTGGGGAGGCCTGGGGGGGGATGGCAGCCCCTGCCCACCGGAAGGTATGTCGGAGAACAGACCGCGATGGACAGGTTGGTGTGGGGCGAGCAGGGGCCCCCCTGGAGCGAACCCGCGGTGCACGTGCCCGGGTGCTCAGACTCCTGCCCCGGTGGGTCAGGAGACTCTCTTCTCCAGCTTCCTCGTTAGCCCGGAGCGCCGGCCAGGATGGTGATTCAGAGAGGGAGGCAGGGCCTCCGCGGTGGGGTGCCCTCTGCTAGACGGCCGCGCACAGCCTGCACACACCTCGCCGTCCCCCCGTCCCCCGGTGAGCAGGGTGCTGGTTCTCACCCCGCCGAAGCCCTGTGCCTGTGAGGGTGCCTTCTGCAGAGGTCTTGAGCATCTCGAAACACGATTTCACGTGAAAAAGAAACCTGCCAGGAAAGACCAGAGAAATTTGTTTTCATTTGTTCAGTTTTGCTCCTCTCTGAGCACCATCAGATATTTTTAGCTGTTTTCGAAAACAATGATTTCAAAACAAGTCAGAAGCCTTGCACACCTGGCTCCTCACACAAAATCTCGATTTTCTAAGCACACATCGCCGTGTCTGTTTCTGCCGTGTGCTTTATTCTGGCATGAATGGGGTCGTAGTTAGCATCTGACCTGTGAGGTGTGACTTGCCCCGCAGTGTGCGTTCAGCCATGTGACCTTAGCTGGCCCCTGGGCCTCTGCGGCCTTCACTTCTCATCTTCCAGCGGGGCTAATGACAGCGTCTGTGGCCAAGTGGCAGCGGCTGTGACGTCAGCACAGCCTGGAGGACGCCCGCTGGCTGCTGTCGTCCATGATGTCTGTCTCTACACCTGAGCATGGAGCATCTTTATTATCAGCAAGCTTGTGAATATACGTGCATGTGGACATATGCTGTGTACGTTCGTGAGTTCACTGGAGTGATTCTGGTCGTTACAATGACTGTCTCCTATGACAGCTTCCAGAAGGAGGACGTCAGAGAAGTATAGGTGTGGGAGGTCTGGAGGCGCACGCTTTTTCAGCAGTGGCACCGCACAGGCCTGTTGTTCGGGAAATGGCAGATCCTCTCCTAAGTCACTGAATCAGACTTTGCGTCCAGACCTCCGTCCGACTCACTGCCTGACACCCACCTGCTACAGGGACTCAGGTCATGCCGCCCTCCTCCAGTTGGACTGACATCTGTCTCCACATCGGATGGGCTTCGGCGGCTGGCATGTCATTAAATCTCAAAGAAAAACACTTAATTTCAAAGGAAAAAAATCCATGTCTGCGAACAATTAACGTTAATATATAATTTAAAACAAAATGAAAGCTGCTTGTGTGGCTTTTCATACCCTTCCTGCCCTGCAGATCCAGGAGTGTGAGTCAGGCAGCCTGACACCCCCCCCACCGCCCCACACGCACAACCAAGTGCAAACACACACATCATTTACCATGTCTACAGACATACTCACAGACACCACATACTGTACCTGTGCCACTCACATGGCCCCCACACATCTGGCACTGGTCTGGGGGCTGGTGGGGGGTGCAGGAAACTCGTTGGTGGCTGGCAAGAGGTTCTGGGAGCCCCGGCTGAGGAGCCCTTGGGAGGCAGCTTGTGCATCAGATAAACACATGGCTCCCGGGAGAGAATTGTTTGTTGTGCCTGTTTGTGAAGATGTTACATGGAAGACATGGCGTTTTCAGTTTGCAAACAGAATTAAAGGACAGAGAGAGATGCCCTTCATTCTGCGCCTTCAAGTTTGGAAGAACCAACTGCTCTGGCTCCCGAATGATATATTAGACTGAGACAGGCTTTGCAGCACAGGCAGCCAGTCGAATCTTCCAACTGATCAAATTGTTCCTGGGCAAAGATGAGACCAGCAAGCCCTGTTCACCAGAGCAGCTCAGGGCTCAGGGTCCATGACAGATGCCAGACTAAGGCTTCCTGCAGAAGCCAGGCAGCATGGTCTGTCTCCTGTGAGTCAGACAGGAAGGGGAAAGGGACGGATGTAAGGGCTGGAAGCAAAGCGGCCGAAGCAGTGGCCCTGAGGACAGGGCAGGGGTCTCTGGGGCACAGCCACAAGGGGTGTTGGGGCTGCGCTGCCTAAGGCATGCTCGCCAGGACGGGAACCTGCCTATCCCAAACCGAAATGACACTCGAGGCCCTGATTTCTTCAAGCAGGAAATGACCCAGATTTGCTGCATTGCCGGAAAGGGGGGTCTGGAGCAAGAGTGAGGATAATGCCTTGTTGGGCTGCCACCAGACACTGGGGGCATTCGCTGCCGCTTCAGTAACCATTTTTCCAGTGCGCAGTGGCTTAGCTGGAGGGAAACATGCTTTACCGGGAACATTTCCTAAGTCGCCTGCAGCATGGAAGAAATGTTTGGGTGGCGCCCAGGTTTCATGCCCAGGAAGGAAGACACTGCTTAACAGAGACATGAGATGGAGGCAGGGCCAGACTGGGTCCCGCTCTGGAGGACGAGATGGGACGGCACCGGTGGGGAGCCGGCAGCAGAGCCTGGGGACATGATATATGTAACTGGGACAGTTCCAGTGATGTGGAGCTTACTGAGAAATATATTTTCACCACGAAGCAAAGTATTCACTGAAACTTCGAGAATTACAACATGGTCCATGGCAACTAGATTTCTCATGGAAGCTGGTAAATTGTGCACCAGGAATTGCTTTCTTCCTTGTACCAAATGATGTGGCACGAATATATCAGTGCTTGCTCACCCATCGACTGTGACGGACATCGAGCACCGTATTTATGATGACAGCTTGTAACACTCTCCTGCTGTTTTCATCTTTAGCTGCTCAAAGTACATGGGAGGACAGATGATTATTTTCACAATTACAGTGTTCCCTGTGAGAAGGTCAAGAATGAATACTCCTTTGTCTTCATATTTACTTTCATGAAAAGTATTTCTAAGAAGGAATTTATAACAGGCAGGAGAAAATAAGTTAGAGATTGGATTCATGTGGATATTTAATCAGATTCCCCTCTTCATTCTCACGTTATAATGAGTTGTAGAAATTTCCATTCTTTGGAGATGATTTTCACTGGTCTGAAGGGAAACAAACTATATTTTAAAATAAGTCTTGAAACTGTTGGAATTTTAAAATGGCAATAGAATATATTTTCAGATTTCTAGGATATTGAGGAAGATTCTTGTAGATTTGAGTTTTTATTCAAACCATATGTAGATGGCTCCCATTTCTTTAAAACAGCAAAACAAAACAATCCCATTCTGTATATTCTGTATCAAGGGGTCGGCAGGGTGGGTTTCCACTGAGGCCTCTCTCCCCGGCCTGCAGACCGCCGCCTACTCACTGTCCTCACATGACCTTTCCTCTGAGTGCGTGGGAGAGAGAGCTGTGCGGTCTCTTCGTTTTGTTATAAGGACACCAGTCTATGGGGTCAGGACCCCGCACTATGACCCTATTTAATCTGAATCTCCCACTTAAGGACTTATCCCCAAACACAGTCACCTTGGGAGTTAGGGTCTCAACAAATGGACTGGATGGGGCACGATTCTGTCTGTACCAGGAGGCGCATCCTGCTGAGAGTGTCCCACAGGTAGGGAGTCTCTCCGTGAGTAAATACAACCAGGAAGTCCAGTTGGCATGTTTACGAGGACATGTGGGCAGGTTGTTTCTCTGCAGGTGTGGATAGAGAAGGAAGGATGCATCACAGACCAGGGCCAGGTCTTTCCTTCCCAACTCACCTGTACAAACATCCCCCCCTCAGGCTGGGAACGTTGACCTGCTGAGTGGGTCATCGGTTCACGGGGCTGAGACAGGTTTGCTGAGCACCTGTTATGTTTCAGGCTCTGTGCTAAAAATAATGCTGGCAGATGATAAGGCCGACAAAGCTACTGCCTGGGCCCTTGAATTCATCTGGAACCAGAATAATTTTGGAAAGTTCTTTGAAAGATTTTAATTCTGTAACCTCATTTTAAAGGTTACCTAGGTTCCCATGATTTTCTAGGCTACAGTACATTTAAATTCCTTAATTCCTTTTGGTACACATTTATGTTGGTTCCAAGTTTTCATTAACACAGCAGAAATGCACTGAGCATATACTCCAAGCTTTTGGGATGACTTTCTAGAAGTGAAATCACTGATCATTGGTAGACAAAACTCAAAGATCTTCAATAAGGATATATTGCTCAGTTATTCTCCAGAATTTTACACACCACATTTTGTTTAATAACGAGATGTAGTAATGTAACTTAGTAATTAAAAAAAAATTATTATCTTAACATTATTTATTGAACATTCTACCACTAGTGATTTGTAATGAAACATCCACTTCTTTAAATTTCCTGGTTCTTTGACATTGAAGATGCTCACGTACACAACAGTCATAATCTTCCCTTTATAATCAGATCACATATTTCGAGACTGGAGGTTTGGATGAGCGCTTTAAATGAAGAGAAAAGTATCGCATAGTTCTGACTCGTCAGGGTGTGGGACAGGCGTAGGCTCCATCCCTTCTGCGATCAGCATCTGCCTGCAGTTTCAGCCCGACCTGTGTCTCGCTTGCCAGGACTCCTTTCATGGTCTGGGTCCCAGGTTGGGCATTTATAAGTCATTTTGGATTTTTCCAATTAACTTTTCAGATGTATTTGTTCTACTTCACCAGCTCTCCAAATATATAATCATTTGTGTTGTTTTTGCTTGTCAGCCTCCCTGTAGTTAAGGAGTTTTATAGAAGGAATTAGCAAGAACAGACAGAAATGAGTATGACTATGACCGTGATCACTTGAACTTTGTCAATTGGCCGTAACTTTGACATGACTGGAATATTCCAGTCCAACCCCTGCCTCTGCAGTTGGCTGCTACCTTTGCTCGCTGTCATGTCCACAGAGCTCCTCTGGGGTAAGTGTACACTCAAGAAAACATTGCAGCTGTAACCCTGTTCTTTTGCAAACATGAAAGATCATCTAGGCAAAACTCCAGGTTATTTCCTGGGGAGCTTTTCCTGATACTTTGCATTCATTTATCCAGTCAGTAACTTGCTGGACACTTACTAATTTCTAGAAGTGGAGACAGTCACCAGAGGGACGAGGACAGGTGGGGCCCAGGTTTGTGTCTTTGTGATGAACAGACATGTACACAGACAGTGCACACATGACCGGTGTTACTGGAGCTGAAGGGTCGGAGCAGTCTCACCACCGTCATTTTTAAGAATTGGTGGGAATGAGGTCATCCTCTTCTTGAGCACTCCACTTCGGTTCTCAAGGGTGATTTTTCACAAGGTGTTGGTAGAATTTTATAATTCCAACTGGAATGTCTGGAAACATTTTCTTTATTACTTTAGTAAAACTTTGCTACTTCCCTTGTGTGAATTTCTCTCTTCCAGAGTTAACTGGAAAACAAGGTTTGAAACCTTCCAAGTACTGCGGGGCTCACTCAGCGCGCGTACAGCACCAGTAACATGGCCCCATGAACACTCAACGTGAGGAAGGTTGGGTGTTAGACATATTTTAAAATATTAAGGAAAAATTACCACCACCCTCCTTAAGCATCTCCTCGGGCAGATAGGTCCCCCTGGTCCAGGCTCGGTGAAGTGCTGTGTGGGACCCCAACACCCTTCCGGGACCCCGACACCCTCCCAGGACCCCGACACCCTCCCGGGACCCCAAGCACAAGCTCGCCAGGTCCCCACCCGGTGAAGGCAGGTGAGGAACAGCTGTCAGCAGGAACTAGTTTTCTTTGAAGTTGCCCCAGCTACATCCAAACAGCACTGCTTTTGATGAAACTGGAAGCGACCATCAAAGCCTTTCAATCAAAGGCTGTTTTCCTGAAAAATAAAAACATTCTCTTGCGTAGCTTCACATTAAAACAGAATAGAAGTGAGACTGTTCCTACTTTTGCAGCAGAGGCTGCTCATTCCTGGTATCTGATTCATTTGAAGAAATAAAATAATGAGAGAAGTGTGGGGAAAAATCATGGAAGGTTAGCCAAATAAGACTTTAGAGGCCATAGAGTTAAAGATTTTCAAGTTTTAAGATGAAGGAAATAGGGCTTTCGGAGGTCAAGGAAGTCGCCCAGGGCCACGTAGGCGTGCGGCTCATAGGCGCGGCCAGGACTCCCCTCCTGCGCTGTCTCTCCATGGAGTGTTTTGGGTGAAAGCTCGCCAAAGCCTACCGATGGAAGGGAAAACCGCTTTCCTCACTGCTATCATGTTCACCCTCAATTTATTTGTTCATTATTACAACACTGGCCTTTCCAAAACCATTAGTAGAGTTGGAATGTTATTAAGTCCTTCTTCAACTGAGCGTTCTTGGTTTTTAGATGACGTCTTCAAATATTTAAAATTATCTGCGGTACAATATATTGCACCAAATCATGTAAATTGGACAATTTATGAAGTAGAATTACTGGCTTGATTCAATTCTGATTGTGAGTTCTCTCATTTCTCTGTAAAATAACTATTATTTCACAGAAAAAGCTGGACATTTGAAATGCTACTAAAAGCTAATAGACATCCTGGTGTCCAGGTCCAGGAGGAACCTTTATTTGCTACAAACGACTAGCTTGATAGAAATGCAAGGAGGCCTTCATTCATTGCATTGTTCGGTTTCACCGTGTGAAGCAGGCCCTGTCTGATGACTGGGGTGAGGCGCGGCCTCCCCTGACCCCCAGGGCTTTCGTGGGCTGGAGGACGGGCATTCTTAGCAGGATGTTCTTCTGTCGCCGACGGAGGTTATACAACCCTCTATACCCTTTCAGAGATAATAAATCCAAGAAAACAACCGGATGGGACAAAAGGAGAAAATCACAAGTCCTTTTCTCAAAAATTCTGAGAAACTAGAAGCCTTAATAGAATGTCAGAAGACCTTTTCTATAGGAGAAAAGCATTAGAAATAGGTGACTAAATTAAAAAGACAATACTATAAGCTACAGAGGGAGATGGAAGTGACAAAGGAATAGAAGAAAACTAAAATGCTGTCACAAGAATTAAAATACTATTGGGTACATGTAATGCTCTGGAAATTGGATGTGGAAAGAAATTTGAGAAACTCTCATAAAATAATAAAGAGTTAAAAACTGTGAGAGCCAAATGCTAAGAGTGGAGATCCAAGTGTAGAAATCTAAGGGTCTTCCCCTAGGAGAAACGATGACAAAAAGAACAGAAACAATTATCCAAGAATTAATGGAAGACAAATTTTTGATCTAGAGGAAACCTTAGAATTAAATGGGTTTTCTGTATTCCAGGAAATATCAATAAAAAGAAACTGACACCTACAAAAATAGCAAATTTTTTTGATTTAAAAAATAATGGAAATTTATATTAAGTTCCAAAGAACAAAGAATGAAGCATCTGTTGGGCCCTGGACCTCGAGCCTGACTCAGTTTCCCAGCTTACCTCAGACACAAGGTGCATCTAGTATCACTTGGATTCCACACTCAAGCCTGCCTCGTGGAGAGTCGGGGCACAGAGTGCTGAGAAGCCTGGTATTATTGTAGGGCCACCCTTTAAAATATACTTTTAACTCCGTTAATTTAACAAAGCAGCTTCTACCACAAGTTCATTTTCTAAGTTGAATGTAATAAGATTCTATTCTTTTAGCAATGTGCCTTGCTGTGACGTGGAAGGATGGACAGTTCCATAAGAACTTCTTGAATCTGAAGCCTGTGACGGGCAATGACAAAGCTGACAGGTAACAGATTCCTGGGGAGAGTCGACCCCACTGAGTCCAGAGGCTCCCCTCCAGAGGGCCAGGACATGAGCAAGCCACCAGCTCCTCTTGGGACTCTCTGGGGGACCTAGGGGGGCAGGCCGGTCCCTGACGCCAACTCCCCGTGGGATACAGGCCAGTCACTTGGCATCTCAGGGCTTCACACACTTGAGGAGTAAGGATGCAATCCCCAAATTCTCCCCAGCTTGAAAATTGTAGGACTTTATGATTTATTTACTGGAATATGAATAAAATTCTCAGAAGAGAGGTGCCCTGAATATGGCTTTATTTTGTTACTCACTTTTTGACAAATACACTTGAGCATTTAATTTTGCTCTAATAACATGAATCATGATTTGATGGTCCAGGACTCAGAAAGACCAATATTATTAGATTTCAAAAGATCTGGTAGCAGCCCCTGTTGAGTATCTCTATTTTTTATTATACCCTTATTCATCTAAGAGCTTCTTTCTTGCCATAAGGCATATGCCCACATGATTACTTTATGAATAAAAACTAAGTTAAGATGTAAATAAACTGTAGCTAGACCCCCTCGGATACATTAGTTTGCATAATTATGAAATTCTAACATATTTTACCAATTATTTTTTACATTTTAAGTTTCTACAGTTGCTTTGGGTGAATATTCAATTTCTGTATTCCGTATTCCTCAAGGTTTTGCATATTGCAACATATTAGCTCTATTTTGTGTACAATAATACAATAACCAGGGTGACAATCAATTACAAAAGCGATTGTGAATAAAGTATCAATTTGTCCCCAGCAGATTTTTAGAGTGTTTTCCTTCATTTTTAGAGAGTTATTTTTTCTTTGCTGTCTGTGTCACTGCTGAGTCCTCTGGCTCCACGGTTCACTGTCCCCTGGGAAGCTCAGGGTTGGCCCATACTGAGGGCGCTGCTGTGGCCCTGGCTGGGCCCCCAGGAGCTCCAGCAGAGCGGGTCTGAGGCCCTGCGGAGAAGGGAAAGGAGGAAAGCGAAGGATTCAGGGTCCTGACGTCCTCCGCGGCCCCCGAGGGACTTCTCCCAGCTGTGCACGCCGGGTGCTGTTCCCTCCGTCACGACAGGCCTGTCCCGTCACGATTGGAAGGGGCGCGTGGGGCTTCTAAAACCCAGGGACTCCCCGTGGCCGGCTTGCCAGAAACCCTTTTGCGTTTGTCAAAGCCGGCGTGGTTTGTTTAGTGGTGAGTTTGCCCGAGCAGGTTTGCCGGAACATGAACTGCTAGTTGGTTCATAGGAAATGAAGCACAACCAAAACGAAGCACAACCTGAAAGGTACACCTGAAACCTGAAGCGTCTCAAAGGTGCACAGGGTAGGTGCTTGGTCTGTTGGGATTCTGAGACGCTGCAGTGAAGACACCAGGATAGGCTGGCGTGTCCCAGCCGTCTGCCCACAGAACGCTGCACGGAGGGGTCCGACGGCTCCGGGCAGCCAGCCCCAGCGAGGCCCCAGGCACTGGTGCTTCGGACTGACCTCAACTTACTCCTCAGAGTAAACCATCTTCGGTGTCCCGAGAAAGTGCCACATCATATTAGATGCAACATTGCTTTCTTTGCGGCTGGGAACATTTTTAGCATCAAGACCGTATTTGGAACCTAAGTCATATTATGTTGAAACAGCACTCAAAGTAAATGGTTTTCACTCTCAAAGATTCCGTAGTTGTACAAGTAAGAAAACATGCTGTTCAAAGACAGTGCATTTCTGTTCTATGCGCTGATATTAGATCATGTTATTTTCTCCTGCGATTATTTCTGGTGACTTCATTAAACGTATGAATGGCTGTCATGTAATCATTGAAGTAAGACAATTATAGGTAGGGACAATTAAATAGGAAAATTGAAAACTGTCCTTAGTTATATTATCAGTGCTTTTTGGTCTGCTTTTCTAGTTAGCAGAATTTTTTTTTTATCATATTGCTATGTCTTTAGTGCATGCATACTGTGGTGTCCCTTCAGACTGGTTTACCATAGTTAACGCAGTCAATTCCTTCCTATCTAGATTTTTTTTGTAAACAAAACTACAGTGACATGAGCTCCAACTAAATCTTTGATCAAATGCTTGCTTTTCACCTTAGGGAAAATAAAGAAGCAATGGGCTCACATTTATGTATATTTAATATTAATGTATTTTGTTTTATATTTCTTTCTTGATTCTCACATCTCTCCTTTTCTACTGACATGTGACTCTAGAATGTGACATTAACCTTTAAAAAGTAAGAGTCTCAACTGACCATTGTGAGTTCTGAGAATTCTAGTGAAATCCTAATGGTTTTGAGAATAGGCGAAGGAGGATATTGCTCATTTCTAAATAAAGAAGCTCTAACAATGTCTCAGTCATGACACTCATGGATTCTTAGCAATAATCATTTTGTGTCTAAGCTTACATACACCCATGTACCATAGCAACTCAATTTGATGAATTTCACTACATACCCGTGTGCCAGGTCCCTTTCCTTTCTCACTGGGGGCACAATGGAAAGAATTTTGCATCTGGAGTCAGAGCTGCAGTTATGAGTTTGGCCCTGACACTGGGATCCCTGAACCTGATGCAGGCAGCCTCTGAGCACCGTGCCAGGTGACAGTCCACTGCAGCCCCGGGAAGCTGGGGAGCAGGGCAGCTGGCATGTGGCTTCAGTGCAGTGCATCTGATCTAGGACTTTGGGCCTCCCCCGCTGTAAGAGAACAGACCTGTGCTGCTTAAGCTGTTGTGTTTGGGGAGACCGTCACCGCAGCCATGAATGACTCTGTCCCCAAGCTCCAGGCCACTGACATCCTAATGACCCTATCCCGTAGTGAAGCATTTCTTGGTGCTTGTAAACAACATCAAGGACACCACCCTGTTCACTAATTAGGTGTTAGTCCGACATGCCATCAATGTTACCGTTTCGTGAGTGGCCTTGTGGGTCAGCTATCTGACGGCTTTGTTCCAAGGTTTTCTGGAGGCAGGGGTGGGGCTGAGCCTGACCACCGTTACAACACTCCCGCACTGTGGAGAGAAGATTTGCATCATTTCTTGTAGGTGAAACAGGAGACATCAACCAGGCAGGGACACTTCTGCACTGTGCCCACAGCAAGTATCTCTGTGTTCTGGGGCCAGCTTCACTGGGACAGGCTGCAGGTGGTGGACCCTTCCTGGTCTCACCCCAACAGTGCAGGGAGCAGGTGGCTCATGTGCTCGACCTGAGCTCTTGTCTCTTCTTTCTTCTTCCCTTTATTGGTTTGGAAGATTGTTCATCACAGAGCAGAGGGACCTTGTCAGTGAGATACCGACAGCTCAATGTTCAAGTTCACAGAAAATCTGGCTTGCACTTCACCATAAGAGCTGACATTTGAAGTTTTTTGTGTTTCCAGAAGGGTGCATGCTTCACATGAAGTCTTTCTGCTGGGCTCAGATAAAACCTCTGAAGAAAAACCACAACCGTTACTCACGACATGCCCACTGGAAGGCGAGCAGGGTGCTTAAAACAGTCCTCAATGTATTTTGCTTGAATCTCAACCAATACGTATTTATTAAACCACTATGCCTGGCAGAATGCCAGCCGCCTCCTTTGATTACATGCTGATTTCTAATGAGGGAAGGTGCAGATATTTCCATGACTTAAAACAATATGCAGTCCGTTACCCATTGTCCTTGACGATGGAGAGACATCATAGATCAGTGCGCAGTGTTTTATTAGGGGAAAGTCTGATTGTTTGACAAGTGGTGATAAACCCTTTTTATCTACTCAGTGGGAATGTCTATCCTTTGCAGACAAATGTGATTAAATAAACTCTTTGGTAAATGCTGTGGCTTGACCACAGACACGAGGCAAACTGCAAGTGTATCCAAATATACACAAAAAAAAATTGCCATGAAAGTCTGGGACAGGAATTTTATTTCCATAAAAGAACAAAAGGAAATAACAAGCACCAAACTGCGGAAAGTGCGTGAAATGCTTAGAAAATGAAACGCAAGGTGCTGTTTAGCTTTTAAATACTGCCAAGGACATGTGTAAAAGATCAGTACCTGACAGGGAGCACAGAGCCTCTGCACTTTGCTTCCTTCCAAAAGGAGACCCGCCTGGCCGGGTGAACCGCCCTCAGAAGCGAGATGCACCTTCTGGTCTGGGAAGGGAGGGGTCTTCCTCCGAGGTGCAGCTCCTGCAGGGATGGGCAGGGACAGGAAAGGATGTCTGAGGGGAAGCTGGACCCTTGGGGCGCCGAGGGGCAGGGGATGTGGTGGGAGGGCAGAGGCTTGTGGGGGATGGGCAGGAGTTGCTTCTGGGCCAGCCTTGGGGGCTCCGCATCTGATGTGGAGCTTGCAGCAGAGGCATGGGAGGAACCTTCGGTCCTGCACCACACAGGTCTGCCTAGGGGGTCTCGCACTGCAGCATATGCACACGGGAGGGCACGCTTCCCCATTGCTCAGTGAGGAGATGGTGTGGCAGGACCTGCTAAGTCACTGGGGGCCACGCACGGCTGTCCTGGGCGAGGGGTCCTTTGGGGACCTTCTAGAAAGAGCAGAGCAGGTGTGCAAGGAGCTCAGAACCAGGCCTCAGAACTGGGAACCTGCAGGAACTCTGTGTCTGATTGCAGGAAGGGCTGCTGCAGGGTGGGAGCAGGATGGGCCTGCGCCCAGGGTGTGAGCTCTTCATGAAGCCCAGGAGGATCGTGTCCCGCTGGGAGCCCCGACCCCGCACCCCAGCGTTTCCTCTGCCTGGCCCGGGTCTGGATGGGGCTCTGGCCTGGAGGGGGTCTGGGGTTGGAGGAGACTGTGCAAAGTGGGTCTCCAGGGTGGAAGGGCTGAGAGCAGTGGGGGGCACCAGGGTGCAGGCACGTGGCTGCCAGGGAACTGTCATCTCCAGCAGGGAGCAGTCAGCAGCTCCAGGGCAGAGGCCACCGCTGTGCCCATGGGAAAGCGCAGACCCTGCTCTGGCCTGCCGTGACTGTGGCCGCCGTGACAGCACTGACTGGGGGCAGGTGGGGGCGATCCTGCTGGGTGACCCTGCCCCCCACAGCCCCCTGCATCCTGAGGTGTCTGGACTTCACAGGCTTCCCACTGAGGTGCTGACAGTGCAGGACCCCAGCCCCACACAGGGCGTGGCAGGGCCTGGTGGGGGTGTCTGCTCCACCCCAGAAGTCCAGACTGCCTGCCACCATACAGCAGTAACAACGGTGAAGTCACCTACTGCCCGCCCCACGCATCACTGACCAGAACTGAATTCTGGTGCTGGGAGGACTGCCGAGGCACCAGTTCCCAAGGCGTCCAGGCCCCGGAGGTCCAGCCCAGCAAGGGGTCTGGGCCTGGCGGCTCTCCCGGACAGAGGTCCACAGGGCACAGTGCCCAGGAGGCACAGCAGCGGGCCTTCCCGCCCTCCTTCAGGACCTCCTGAGTGCGTGGCCCTGTCTGCTCGGCGTGTTTGCGTGGAATGTGAACTTCTCCATACCCTGTGGACGAAGAAGACAGGATATTATCTTTCTCTTTAGATAAGGAGGCTGAGATTCAGAGACATCAAGTGACTCAACCATGAAAACAGAGCGAAGCAGAAAGGAAATGCCTGCAAGCCCCTGTGCCTTCCTGCTCCCAGCCCAGCGCGCCTCCCCCGCAGGCTGCTGCGGTCCTTGGGCCAGGCCCCTCTGGGTCTGTCCTGCACCCCGGCCTCAGCTCTGCCCCCCGGGAAGCAGCAAGCATGCGCCTGCGTGTGCCCGCCTATGGAGAGGCTGCAGAGAGCAGAGACGGGCTGCAGAGCGTCACCAGGGAGCGGCTCCCCGTGGCTGTCTGCCCCGTGCTCTGTGCCAGCAGGACCCTGCCGCCCGGGGATGGCTTTCACACGTTCCCTGCCACACTCGGCATTTGTGGGGCATATGGCTGAGGGCTGGTGTCTCTTTGGCTCTGACATGTCCCTGTCAATCATGTCAGTCATGCTCTAGGCCTGCAGCTGGGAGGCCAGGTTCGGTGGACGAGGACATCCGGGCAGCCGCAGACATTCAGGGCGTTGGCCCAGGACTCCAGGCCCCAGCTGGCGGTGCAGGGCACTCCCCTGGGCCGGGCTGCAGAGGGGGACGTCCAAGCCGCCGCTGCTGTCTCACCTTGGTGCACACTCTGCTTTCTTTAATAAAAATGATGCTCTTAATCCTTTCTCTGTTTCTGTGCACGGTCGATCCCTTCCCAGCCTGTTTCTTACCATTTCTAGTCCGTCTTCCTCCAGGCTGTGCTCCAGTGTCTCACCCAGACTTGGAGTGAATAACGAAGAAAGTGCAGATTCCCTGGAGCACCCCCAGCCCTCACAGGTCAGAGCTCTGTGCGGTCACGGGGACCCGCCTCCCGCACTGGACTAGGAAGCAGTACACTGCCATTCGCTGCCTTGTGCACAGGCATCTGTGTGTGCGGGTGGTCCTCACGCACCAGTGTCTGCTTTGCTCCTCTGGCAACGCTCTTCAAGCCTGTGTCCCCCTCAATTTCAAAGCTTCTGGTTGTAATCTCTGGATTGTTGAATCGTGCTGGAAGATTAATGCTGCTCAGGCCTTATGATTCATTATTAGTTGCGTGAACTGACTGATCCCAACCCGCTTTTCCCCCTGGATGTTGTTTCTCAGATGGTTCTGACTCAAACTCCGTGAAGGCAGCCTCACTCCTGTCACACCACCCTGCCCCAGTTTGAGCTTCTAAGAGGTTGTCGCTGGTTGATGGTTCTGGACTCAAAGTCCCGATTCCTTAATATGGCTTTCGATGGCTCCTTGTGGTAAGCTCTGGCCTATAAACCTAAGTGCACATGATATGTAAGATCGGCTTTTTCATGTCAACTTAATTGGTGCTGGCCCCCTCCCAGCTCTGGTCCAACCCTACTCAGCAGGCAGGAGTCACTCCTGGCCCATTCTTGGGGCTCTGCCAGAAAGAAGTTGAGGGGCTGAGTGTCATGCAATGTAACTTGTCATTGGTCATCTGGCCACACTGATGTCCACTAAGCAGGTACCAGTGTCCCCAGCCCATGTGATGAGCAGGTGCCAGTGCCCCCAGCCCATGTGACCCTCTCATGTGAGGTATGAGTTGATTAATTGACACTGGGATCTAGAGTCTGGAGTCAACTTTCCTGAGACATGTCTGTCATCTACACAGGACCTTCCAAGAAGTGGATTCAACTCCCAGTGCCCAGGGGGCCAACAGACAATTCCTACACTGTATCCAGAAATCTCTTGACTAGTTTCTCTGGTATTTTTTCCAGAAGTAATTCATTCTTCCTGAACGCTGGACAGTTTCAGACTATAACTTCTCCCAGGCAAGGAAGCACAGAACCTACAAATTATTTGGATTGAGAAAGAGGGAAAATAGGAGGAACAAGAAAATTAGTATCTCAAGAAGCTATCTCCTTGCCTGGGCTGCCCTTGTGTCTCTGTCGAAGACTGCCTCCCCTTTCCCAGAGGACGGCCTCCCCTCAGTCAATTTTGAGTGAACCCAGGCCAGGGGCAATTCATGGTTGTGTTACACCTGCATGGGCAGTGGTTTTTCTATTGCTTTTTTTGCTTATTTGACAACATAAAAAAGATTTTGTCAAAAATTTTACAAACAAAACAAAACACCAAACAAGCTAGAGAAAATTTCCAGAAATGTAACGGACACTGGGTTCACAACCTTAAACAACAGGTGTATGTAACTTTTCAGGAAAGGTTCTACATCAGTGATTCACAGGAAGTGGAAATGTGTAATAAGTGACCAGTAAGACTTTCTTTAATGATACCAAAAGCAATACTGGTCCACTGTAAACTGACAGAGAGGAAAAGCTAGGCTAATAGCCCCAATCAGGGTGCAGCGATACAGCCATTCCTTACATTGCTGGAGGAAGAATAAATGCTGTGACTCTTTCCTAAAGTGGTTTTACAATATTGCCAAGACACACAGAGATAGTCATATCCTATGATTCAATAACGGCACCTCCAAAAACATATCCTAAGGAAATTTTTGAGATGCAGACAATAACTTATGGATGAACATTTTTATTCCGGTGATATTAAGTATATTGAAAAATTGTAGGTGATATAGGTAATGTAGAGACTAGTTAATACATTTGTGGATATCCTCACAAAGGAATATTCATAACCAATGAAAGAAATTATTTAAAAGAAGAAAATGCTTATGAAAAAATTGAGTTCGAAAAGGAAAAAAAGTTGCACAAACAGTATGATTCAATTATCTATGAAAAAAGAAGCATTTTTAAAAAGCTATGTAAAACATAAGAAATGTTAGCCACCATTATCTCTAGGCTATGGGATTATGGATGACTTTAATCTCTTATTTATGGTTATTTAATCATTTTCTTCAGGGAATATACATAAGGCTTATTTTAAAAAATTACATGTGCTTTTAAATCACACAGCCTCCAAGGCCCACCCTCTGCCCGGAAGTCATTACCTCTGCAGTCTGGCGTGTGCACTCCCGCCGGTTCACTTCTCTATGCAGTTGGCACATTAAAACCTGAAACAGGCCTGCAAACATCAGTTTGGTCAGTTATTTTTTCATGTGGTTGATATCAGGCCATCCCTTACATCATGTGTTTCCAAATATCCTGAAGATATTTTTTTGCCATGGCATGCAATGCAATTCATTTCATCTTTCCTTTTTTGACATGAGAAGTTGGTCTTTAATCGTAAACACTTTGGCACGATTCATTCATCCAGCCGGCTGACAAACGAATGCGTCTCTTCCGCTGGCTCCGCAGCCTTCCGCGGCCCCCGGCGCGGCCCAACGGCGGCGCTTCCATAGCCGCCCCCGGCTCCCTCCTGTAGGTCCGAGCATCTCAGGACCCGAGTCCTCAGCCTTTCCTCCCGCGCCCTCGTCCCCTGGGTGGCGCCCCGGGGCCGGGCTGTGTCCCCGCCCCCAGTCGCCGGAGTGGGCCTGCCACGTGGAGCCGCGGGTCCCAGGGGCCCTGGGCGCGCTCTCACTGCCCTCTGATCACAGAGGTGGCGGGTCGCAGGGCTCAGCCAGCCTGCGCGTGGGGGCCCCCTGCTCTCCGCCATTCCCTGGCCTCGCCGGCGAGGGCCTTAGGGGCAGGCGTGCTGCACAGATGCAGCCACGCGGCGGGCAGAATGGCGCGAGCCTCCTGGTCGCAGCCACACGAGTGAGTTTTCTATGAGGGGCCTGGATGGGCCTGCAAGGACCCCTGTGGGCCAGGGAGCCATGCGGGGCACAGCTGCCAGGGCTGGGCGGCCTGGCGCGTCTCTCCAGGCCTCCAAAACGAAGCCCTCTGACCTCGCCCGGGAAAAGTCACTTCTCACGTGTATTATGGTGATTGACAGCCCCTGGTGCTGGGAAAGCCGTTTTGGGGTCTGTAGGAGCTCCGCCACCCTCCTGAGGGTGCATTCCCGGCTCCAGTGACTCGAACATAGGCTGGCACTTCCAGGGCGTGCAGACCAACACTGAGCCTGGCACACAGTCATCACTCCGTCTCTCTGCTTAAGTATCCGAGGATAAACCGCAGCGACCCGGCCAGGCTCACGGTGCCTCCCTGCCGGTGTTCCCGGGACACGCTGCCCCTGCTGCCAGCTTCTCAGGCTGACCTGCCCGTCATCCCAGCCGGGACCCTTTCCCTGTAGGTGCCACCCCCCAGCTCCCATCGGCTCCTCTCTGAAGTGTCGCCCCGGCCCGCCCACCGCTCTCCCTCCCTGCCCTCCGCCCGCTCCCAGCCGCGACACCTGGACCTCGGCAACCACATGTCTGCTGCTGCGCCGTCTGTTCTCGCTGTTCATGATCCGTGTCCCGGGAGCGGCCAGCTCCCCCCGTTGACCATCTTCAGTGTGAATCTATATGGATTTATAGGTTGTCTTTCCATGTTTTTACATGGACCTGTTCTTGGATATTAAATGTTTCTACCCATTCTATCCCTCACGTTGTAATTTTGGAGCCAGCTTTTGTAGTAGGGAAGCTTTACATTTTTATATGGTTGAATCTGCCCATCTTTTCTGTGCTGTTCGCCCCAGCACTTCTGCAGTTTGTTTTGCATCTTGTACATTGAGTTCTTCAATCCATTTTAATTGATCTCCAAGACGAAGCCACTAATGTAATGAGCCCCCTGTGACTCTCTGTCTCTGAGTCTCTTTATTCTAAATTTTAAGTTACTGGGAAAGAAAATCTGATTGACTCAATTTTATTATCAGTCATGCTGCACTGCAGAAGGCGGGCCGGGCTGGCTGCACCCACTCTGCGCTCTGCTGCCCCTGCAGAGGGAGACTGACGGGGGGAGGCAGCCATGGACTGTCCACTGCAAGATGGAGCCTTCCATTTCTGGTCATAATTTCATACATTCTGCATCTCTTCCTGCTGGCTCTTGAAAAATGAGAAAATGCAAGGGAGAAGTACCCTTGCTGCACTACAGGAAAAGACTGAAATCTGTACCAGTGAGCCCCGATTTAGCCATTGTTTCTGTTGTAATCATCCAAGCTTTTAACGTTATAAAAATAGCCTAGAAGAGATATTTGAAGATAGACTTTCTGTCCTATCTGTGAACTATTACCATGACTATTACTGTTAAATCTAGACAATGAGAGGAAAGGCCATTTGCATTTGAAAGCCTTGAAATTAGTAGTGAGATGTTTTCATCATAGAAGACATGTCAGGAGGGACCATAAGAAATTGGAGCTTTAGGTATGTTCTTGCCCTGTTGCAGCTTTCAGCTTGCTGAGTGCCCTTGACCAGCCACCGTGAAACCCTACTGGCGGAGCCGGTGCTGTGGCTCACTCTCCAGGGGCGCGGTGGAGGCGGCCCCCTCTCCTACTCGCCGATGAACCGGCGGACCAGGGCGCTGGATCTGCTGTGGCCCAAACTGCAAGCACAACGACCTGTTCATTCCAGAGGCCTGGGTTTCGACCTTCGCTGCACTTTTTCACATGATCAATAGATAGATAACCGGGTCCAAATCCTGCCTGTCATAGTTCCAATAAGGATTTCTATTTTTCCTTATGAAGACTTTAAAATCATTCCAAGAAATCCAGACAGCTAGGCAATTTTTTTTGTTTTTAGTTTTCTTTTATAAACAAAGAAACAAAAATCCATTTTTTCCCTGTGTGTTATTCAAATGGATGTTTGTAGATCAAGTGGAAGACACCCTTGAAAATGCGATTTCATTGTGAATATATTTAACTTCAGTGACAAGAAACTATTCTGTGATGCACGTTGCCTAAGGGCACATGGAGGGGCCGGCATTCCTCACCCCTGCCTGCCTCCCCATGGCCGCCCTCCCCACGCCCACTCCACTCCTCCTCACACAGGGCTTCACCCCACTGACCTTTCCCTGTTATGCTGACCTGGTTCTCAAGCCGGTCTCGCTTGCTGGTCCGTCCCCTGCAATATTCTGCCGTCAGCATCTGCCGCTGTCTGGATTTCTGTCTCGTTACCAGCTCCACGGGGGAACCTGGCTTCATGTCCTGACCTCCAGCAGTTCATGCCTCCCCTGCCCCAGCCACAGCCTCACAGAACTTGCTACTGTCTGAAGCTGTTCTGTCATTTATTTGTGCTCTATTTCTCCCATTAGAAGGTAAGTGGGGGCTTGCCTTCTATGCATCCTGTGTCCCTGCACCCAGAGCCATGCCTCACCCCTGTCCAGCACTCAGTTGAGTGTCTATCAAGTGACAGAACGAATGCTCTCAGCTGCCCTAGTGGAAAACCCAAGGTCAGCTGACTCATGTTTTATTTTCATTAAGATGTATTCATCTGATTTTCCTTCTCTAAATTCTCTCGAATCACTCACATCTATTGGAATTTTCCACGTATAATTTGATGTCATTTACATCTGGGCTATTTTAATACCCTGCTAAGTGCTCTGATGTTTTCCAGTTTCTTTTTTTCCCACATCATCTATAAAAACACTATGGGGTTGGTCTTTCTGCAGAAGAGATGAAGAAGAACATCATGTGTAAACCACAGCTACATGCAGCTGTTCATTTTGAGAGGAAGAAATCATACCAGCAGGCAAGTGGTCATGCTATTTTCTCTCACCCAGCTAAATGGGAGGGAGAAGGGACATTGGGACGGTTGAAGTGCCTGACAGCATTTGGTCCTGCAAACAGGCACAGTCTGGAGTGAGGCCATGACCAGAGGCTGGACGTGCAGAGGAGAGTCCGGAGCTCTGTGGGAACCTGAAGCGGGCTCCTCGGCTGAGGGTAATGGGCTGACTGGGGGAGCCTGCAGGAGCTGCAGCTGACGGGGGAGACAAGTGGCCGGGGCCACAGAGTGGAGGAGAGCCCGGGACATCACACTCGGAAAGTCGGCCACACTCTCAAGTGCCTGCATGACAGAGGCTCTGTGGGGAAGATGTGGCAAGGGACCCTTGTGACACCTGAGATGACAAGAGGCACAACAAGGAAAGAATGTGTTGAACAGTGGTTTGCATCTATTATGTCAGCTCAGGTATGAGGAGGAAACGCTGGGCAATCCCTCCTTCTCAGTTCCGGGAGGTGAGTCTTCACGTGAGGAATAGCTCTGGAGCCAAACTCAAACAGGAGGGTGCGTAGGTGACCTCTGGGTCACATTATGAAAGTCACTTTCCACCTGTGAGGAGTTAGTGCCTTCCCCTGCCTACGGCAAAGTACAAACTTCTTAGCTAAACCATTCGGGAGCCTCCACGATCTGGCTCTTACCAACCTTTGCAAACTTTTTCCGAGCTCTGCTCGGCATGAATCATAGTCTCTAAACAGAAGAAGACAAGGTCACACATTTTTTGTTCCATGTTTTGGAGCACCTTTGCGATGGTGATAAATCCAGAATCATCTCAAGGGAAAAATGGTAGATGTTCGGTGTGTTTAGCCTAGAAGGAGAAGATTCTGAGGACATTGCCAGCTTCTTTAACAAGTGGAAAGGTGTCAGGTGGGAGCAAGACTCTCACATATTTGTGGCTCCCAAAGGTAACTGCGATCCCTGGGTGAAATGCAGAAGGAGGT
The DNA here is from genome assembly GCF_040802235.1 of Manis javanica. Taxonomy (NCBI): domain Eukaryota; kingdom Metazoa; phylum Chordata; class Mammalia; order Pholidota; family Manidae; genus Manis; species Manis javanica. The sequence continues at coordinate 123,380,644 of NC_133164.1, forward strand.
ACGTTTGGAATCAAGGTAGGAAGACCTTTCTAACCCGAGTTGGAATGAGCTGTTTGAAGAAGTAAGTTTCTTGAGCAGAGATGCTCAAGCACACAGGTAACCCCAGGTAGGGACAGTGCCTTAGGGCACAGGCAGCTGTGGTCAGTCTCTGTTAAAGTTATTTTTAAGCTCTGAGAACCTGATTACTCCCTGGCCTCGCCTCCCCTGGCTCTTCCCAATCACCACTTGTCCTTGGAGCTCTCAACATCATTATTTTACTTTTCTCTTCTCTGAGGAGCATTTGTGTCAGTCATGGACACAGAGCACGATAAGAATTTTTTTTGATAAGATACGTGCATAGCCTGTGTTCTCCTTAGCCTAGGCCTCTAAGGCCAAGGACTGTATTTTATTCTCTGCACTGTAAGTGCCTGGTGGATGCCCGTTCCCACTCCCCTGGCACCCACATATTTTGACCCAACTTCCAGTGTCCTTGAAGGCTGATAATTCCAAGGAATTCCTTAAATAGCCCCCATTCATTCCTGGAAAGAATTGATCAAATTGCATAATTCACCCAATGTGTTAATGTCATAATAGTTAGTGACTATTGCATTTTGAATAACAATCCAGGAGAAAGTAATGCCCTAATCAAAAACATTACTACCTAACGGTGGATTCTCGAATGCTGGGGCAAAAGAGTAAAGAAGACATGGCAGCTGCTGGCCTATCCCCAAACCCGTAAAATAGTCCTACCCTTTCTTTTGTTTCTATTGAAGGCTATTGGCGTTCACAACGACTCTCTCCTCACACGTCCCAGTTTACGCAATTCTCTCCTACTTGATGGTTGTATAGTGCTGTTTTATATCACAGACTGGCCCTATGCATTTCCTATAGTTTGTGATCACTCTGATTGGATTAAAGAAGAGTCTCATTTTCTAAAGAAATCAGACATTCACTTCTCTGAATAATGTCTGCTGGGAGACATTCAGATTGACTAATTTGGAGTTCTTTCAAAAGTCCTATGATTTTATTATATTTAGAAATCCTATAATAGCAGATCTCAGAGACTGTCTAAACTGTAAGTACACAATATTAAATTCCTAGAATATTTTTATAAAAATATTTTAAATATATTTGAAAAAGGAAAACAAAAGACCAGGAAAAACATCCCTTTACTAAATTCTTGGTAAATTTTTCCCTTAAAAAGTTTCTTTCCTACTAGTGCATTTCAGAATATGTACATTAAATTGCATGAAACAAAGTTTAACAAAGTTCTTGGAATTGAATTGGCAATAGCATTGATATACCATAATCTAATCATTAGTGGAGGTGAAAGATTAGACTTTTTTAATTCTGTAAAACGTACTGGTTCAGACTTAGGCTATGTTTACGTATATTCCTCAAGAGATTAATTTAATATTTCCAGTACAGGGTATACCTAGTTGAAATATTTTTTTTCCCTTATAAAAGAATGCGCCAAATGGGTTGACTGCTTCATGGTTAGATTTCAAAGATAGCTGATCACATATGTGATAAGGGGGTCATTAAGGTATAGCTGTGGATTCGACTTTACAAACTCCCCCTGGCATGGGAATGATTGCATTTTCACCATCAGAACCATCTTCCAGGGTTGGGTGAGTTTATGATTTGTGATTGGCTTGGAGGATGCACAGAAATACATCATCTCCCAGGAGAACCATCAGTGAGGTAACACGCAACTCAGGTGTGTTAATTAAATGTAGAACTTTTATCACTGAAAACGTATTTATTGAGAAAAAAATGAGTCTATATTTGCAATAAGTAGCACATGGCCCTGCTTCTGCACCAGTCGAATTGTCCATCATGCATAGTGAGCTTACTCCCCTCTCTTACACCAGCACGGGGTACACCCCTCACGCCATGGACAACAGCCTCTGCTCTGATAGTTTATCTCACCTTTTCTTTGCAAGAAGTGTTCTCTGAGTTTCGAATTCTTTCTGACAATTATTTCCCCTTGCATTATATTAATCTCCTGTTCTGTCCTTTCTCACTTTTCCTACTGGGGTTCCAATTATACACATGTTAGATCATTTGTGGTATCCTTCTGGATTTGGATTCCTCTTTTTCTTCTCTCACTCTTGTTTCTCTTTGTATTTTAGTCTATGTAACTTTTATTAACCTAGCTTCAAGTCACTGATTCTTTCCTCAGTTGTCTCCACTTGGGAGGGAAGCAGGAAACCCTTTTCTGTTTCCACTCACCGGAAATCTAAGACAGTTTGTCTGCTTCAGGGAAACAGCAGGAGCGCTGAGGAGGCCCAGCCCTCTGGGCTGGGGGCCAGGGTCGCCTGTCACTGACCTGCCTGGAGGAGCAGTGGGACCACCCTGCTTCTGCTCTCCCTGCGGTCTTAGTGCTGGTGATGAATGACAGTGGCCTTTGCTGAGGACCAAGGGTCTGAGGAAAGACCCCACCTGTGTTAGAGCCCAGGGTCTGCTGACACTGCAGGTGGAGGGGACCCTGTGAAACTCTCCAGGGCTCTGACCCCCTCTAAGCACCAGGCAGCCTCAGCCACCTCTTTCACGTCTCAAGCAGAAGCGAAAGTCTTACGGCATATCACTTCTCTCTAACGAATCAGTGGCCCCACATTAGAAGTGTTAAAGAACCATATTTTAAGATTTTGAAATTCATGCATATACATCAGTATCTCAAAGTACTCAAGTTCTTCATTTCATAGGTCTTTGACACACAGACTTCTCAGTAAGTGTTTCAAATTTTGGGTCTTAAGATCCATTTTTATTAGCTTTCCATTTCTGAGATTTCTAGATAAGCAAAAAGTGTAAAATATCATGGACTTTCACATACAAAAGGTCATTAAAATATATTTATCAGATGAATGTCACGGGTATATAATAATCTACATTTATTTCCTTAATGAAAATGTCAATTCATTTTGTGGTTATTCAGTAAGTAAATGATGGAGTAGTTCTTCATAATGGTGTGATATATTAGCTTAAGGGTAAAATAGCCTTGTAGGTTCAATAAATTTGACATAAATGGGTAAAATGACTTACTTTTATCTCAACTTTCCTTTCCAGGAAGACAATTTTACCTTAGCATGGTACAGATGCATATATATATATATTGTCTTACTATTACAGTAAAGCAGATAGTTTAATCAATGAGGCTCCCCACCCCATTTTTCCAAGGACTTTTTAAAATGAGCATTATATTTGAACTATGTTTATTCCCTTGTCACTCAAACCTAAATTATTTTACTGCATTTTACATGCAGATTTTCTAAGCTGTTACCTTCCTAATTACAACAAACATCTGCACATAATTTTTGCTAAATTTGAAGCACTTTTTAGCTTACAATTTCCAGGTAATTACTGGCAGCTCATGATTTTCAAATGAGATGGGTTCTAAAAGTTGTGTGGTCGTGTTTTCTCAATGGAAAATGATACTGGTTCATCTCTGGGCTTGCCAACAATATCCCTTTTACCCTGATGTACCTGAAGTATGGCACGGTCATTAAACTGGATTCAGAACCAAATCATTTGTATAATATGAGGCTGGTGTTAAAAATGTGTTTGGGTATTTGTTAATCATATCGATACTTGTGAGTCACCCTGGAGTAGAGACTCCTGGAGAGGTGGTCGGAACACTTACCTTAAATTCTCAATGAGTTGTTTGCTGTCTTTGCTGTTGTCACACCCCTGATTCTTGAATGAGATCCACACACAGAGACAGACCTAGAGGAAAACACTATTATTTTCTCTCTGGCTGCTCTTCTGACCCTTGGCTGGGTTCAGTTCCCAGGACTGGCATGCCGGCTGGATGGCAGAGTTCACATTAAACATTCCTTCAGCGCCAAAGGTCTTACCTGTGGGTGTTTTGCCCCCTGCCATACCCACCCCTAGAAGACAACTGCTTCTCAAATGGGGGAACGGGCCCTCCTGGAGGAAGTTGGCACAATGCCACAGGGTAAACACAGCACATTACTAGAGAGCATTCACTTTATTTAGTGGAGTTAAATAGAATGATTTAACTTTAATTCTTTTTTTGTGGAAACGCCTTTGGATCAATGGGCAGGTGGACTATTTCCTCCTAAGGGCTGAAGCAGTGAGACTAGTGCATCTCAGCAAGAGACATTCCCCTCCCCTCTGCAAGGCTGCTGCAGCCCTTCCAGGCAGATGTCCCCACCCCCGCCCGAGCTGGGGGCGCTCAGTCACTCGCTGGTGCACCTATGACTGTCCTTAGGATACATCGGGGACCATGCAGTGGGAAAGGGAACACAGCACCAGGCCGGGCCGGGGAGGGGTGGAGGCTTTGCCACATCCCCTGGGTCACCATAGCCACCAGCTGCTGGCTGCCCTTACTGTTTTAAGAAACGAGACCCAGTAATTTTTAAAATTCAAATGCAATGACTATTCTACAGCATGGCATAAATTAAAGATCAAATATATACTTTGATCAGAGATTTGGTTTGAATGACCAGAGATTGCAAGTGCATTAGGGAGGATAAACTCTACGGTGGGTATAGGAGAAAAAAAATAGGAAGGAAAGAGCAACGATGATATGGACGAGATGAAGGTCGACATCTGGCTCAGGCAGGGCACAGAAAGCATCCGGAGGAGGGTAGCAGGATGGCAGAGCCTGGGAAGGCCCCCTTCTTGAGGGACACCCAGGGTGGTTTGCTCCGTGAGGGGTGTGAGGGTGAGGTTGGGGCATTTCTGCCATCCTCTGGGGTGGGGGTTCTGCATGATGGAAAAGTCTGGGTGGCGGTCTCTTTGTGAGGCGATGAAATGTTCTGAAGTTGATTGTGGGGATGGTTGCACATATCTGTGAATATGCTAAAAACCACTGAAGTGTACACTTTAAGCGGGAGAATTGTTGCAATGGAGTTGTGTCTCAATAAAGCTATTTTAAAAACCCCAGTTCAGCTTGAACCTTTGTGTGGTGGTTTTTCCAAGCCTTGCCCCGCATCCTTCTAGGGCAGCACGTCAGCCATTGGCTGTTCAGCTTCCCAGGTGCTTATGACTTGCCTTATCTAAAGGAACTGCTTTCTCTTGCAAAGCACGGATGGGATTTTATCTGCTTATTGGAGCAAAATTTAAAGACAATAAAAATCATGATGTTATGTGTATATTTTTAAAAGTTCAACAAATTTACGGGTCTTTGTACACAACACCCCAATCAGCATATATCTCTACCATCCTGGAACCTTTTCTTGGTCCATTTCTAGTAGTTCTGTCTCACATTTCTGATCTCATGTGCCATTCTGCAGAGCCTGTGGGCATGCATGTGAGTTGTGCCCAGTCTGGTCCCCCCCATTTTATTATGTCCCTATATTTTGTAACCCTCTAGGATCTACATGCAATTGCACTTTAAAAATGCTTCCCAGAGCTTCTAATTGTTGTCAGTAAGCGGGTAGTTCCAGAAGAACATTATAGGACACAGAACATAAATATATATTTGATTTTGTTTCAAAGACTCTCCTTCCTAGGACATCACCCCAATTTTGTATGTTCTCAAAATTATTATAGTCCAAGCTAAGAAGTGAATCACTGTTATATTTTCCATTTCAAATGATACTCAGCTGTTTTATTCAACTAATCCCCTTAGAGTTTGCTATATAATAAAAACATATAATCTAAATAAAATAACAAGTATTAACCTAAAAATTTCAGTCTTTACCCTTGTCCTGCAACATATAACCATGGAAACATCCTCTTACTAATAGCCACATGCCCATAATATGTAGATATCATAAGGGAAATTTGTTTCCCGGGCTGGGGCTCAACACTACAATGATGGGACCAGTCCCGAGGCATACGCCCATCCAGCTCAAAATGTCTGACGTGCTGAGGGTGAGAAACTACCTTATGCTCCAAGCACACATTCTTTATATAATAACTCTTTTGGGGAGGGGCAGGGGGCAGAGTGCAATACTGTAGTTAAAAGAAATGTCAGCATCAAATCAAATCTGTTGCAGCACTTTACTTACATCTTGATGTGTACAAATACCTTAGGGCTTCAGTTCCTATCTTCCTCTGTAATCCTGGCTAAGAACCACAACCTTGACATAGGAATAAGATATTCCTAACTAAATAACAACATACATAATATTGTACATAATATGAGATTCCCCTCTACGTGGAGCCTAGCTCGGTAAGTGGTTCTTGGTTTCTACCTGCTCCCATGCCGCAGGCAGAGTGGCACTGCTGCAGTCAGCCACAGCCGTGGCCACCGCCTCCCAGGGGCCCCGTGGTCCCAAGTGCTCAGTCTGCGCTTGCAGACCCTCTGGGCCTGGGCCACGAGACTGTCAACCCGGCCCAGGGAGCCACGCCTGCTGGCTTTGTTTAACAGCAGTGTGCTCATCATTTCAATGACCAGCCTCTCATATCACCCCTGTCTTTGAAAACGCCAGATTCCGCGTCAGGCCACCGCCAAGAGGCAAGAGGCACAAGAGAAGTTACAAGTCGTAGTTAATAAGATTTTAATCACTCATAACCGAGCAAGGTCTTACTTCATAAAATGTTCTAGTTAATTAGATTTAGCTCTTCACTGAAAAAATGATTAATCTGAGAAGTAATCGCCTTTACAGACCACAAGCTGTCTCCTGGTAAAGTAGCCAAAATGAACACGGAGTTGTGGCAGAGGCGGAAAGGTGGCTTGATGATTTAGGGCGCCTGAGTCTTTGTGGGGTTCTGTGATACCCAGAGACATCATAAATCACCTAAGCAACGCTTATGAGCCGAACAGCCGTTAAGTCTTTTAATCTGCACCTGCATTAGCTAGAAAGTGCATTTCTGTGCATGGATGCAATGCAGACAGGAGCATAATGCTTTTCCTTTCTGCTGGAGTTAACGGTGCCATTTATCCAGAACAGTGTATCTCTTTAAAAAAACGAAACAACAAAAAAAGAAAGAGTTCCTTTCCCCTCTTATAGGCATGCTATGCTTAAAAATCTCCTTAAATAAGCTTTCAATATTGGCCTTGGCTCAGCTTCATTCAATTATTTGGTGAAAATTCAAAACTCTGCAAGGCTTCACCCATAAATCTGGCTCCCCAGATTGGCGAGGCAAAGATGATGTCTGCATAATAATTCAGTGACTGTGGGACAATTTTAAATGCCAGCCCAGTAGATCTTATTTTTAAAATATCCAGGGACTTTTGTGAGCCATCTAGCTCAGTTATAGATGCCATAAAATCTGGTTCATATATAATTTATAATTTTTGTGATAAACGGATTCCCTTTGCTTAGCCCTTATTGGCTCCTTCAATGAAATAGGGTGGGGCTCCTGCGGTACCATTCTGCTGAGTCACACTGGGGCCTTGATGAGAGAGAATGGCTGGACGTGTGAAACGTAATGGTAGTTAAACCATGACTGTAGCCGGCTTTGCCTGGTCTGATAGAGACCAGCCTTAATGCTTCCAAAACAAAATAAATGTGTTTTCTCTCCTCCTCTTTACTCTGCTGTGTCCTGATTTCCATAGAGCCATCAAAATGCAAGTCAAAACTTTTGCCAGAACCTGAAATGCAGCCTCAAAATTTTTGTCTTTTTTTTTCTCTCTTTAACCTTATATTTAAATTTCAAAAAAATCATGGACTTTATTTTTTAGAGCAGTTTCAGGTTTACAGAAAAATTGTGCAATAAGTTCAGCGTCCCCATAGAGTCCCTCCCCCCATAGTTTGCCCTATTATTATATTGGTTTATATTATATTGGCTTTATGTCTAAAACGTCATGGCCGACTCCAAGGATGCCTGAGTTTCCTGTCTGTTATCATCTAGGAGTTTTATAGTTTTGTGTTTTACATTTAAGTCTATGATCCAATTTGAGTTAACTTTGTGAAGGATATATAGTCTGTTTCCATGTTCATTTTTTTTAAATGTGGATGTCACGTCATTCCAGACCTACTAGTTGAAACGACTACCCTTTCACCATTTGTCAATGACCGGTTCACTCTACTTTTGGGGTCTGCTTCTGGGCTGTCTACTCTGTTCCCTGACCTATCTGTCCCTTCTTTGCTCCCACCACTTGCCTTGATTACTGTAGGCTTACAGTGAATCTTAAAGTTGGGTGGGCCGGTCCCCCTCTTTGTCCTTCTTCAGTGGTTGTGTGGGCTGCTCTGGGTCTTCTGCCGCTCTGCCTCCCCCAGCCCCTGCGGCCACCACTGTACTGGCTGCTCCCGTGGACTTGGCTACTCCAGGTGCCTCACATGTAGTGAACCATGCCTATTTGGATGAACTTGGAGATGTTATTTCAAGTGAAATGAGCCAGTCACAGGTTCTGTGGTTACACTCTTACAAGAAAGTCTGGCATATTATAGGTGTGGAAGAACTATTTGCTGAATGCATAAAAAATAATAACAAACAGACTCATTCCTCACGATCCTCCGGACAGCCCTCTTCCCCATGCCCTCCAGGGTCAGTGCCTTCCCAGGGCGTCTCCACTAGGGCTGGGGTGAATCACATCCGGGTCCCTCCTCCTGACTCCGGTGCTCTGAGCACATCTCTCAACCCAGCTGCCGATGCCGCTCTGCGCCAGCCCTGCCTGCCAGGCCCCCTGAGCTGCCCTGCATGCTGCCCTTCACCTCGAGGTCAGCTTCCAACAGGGCCCACCTGCACAGGCTTCTGCTAATTCTCAGTAGAATCTGGGGGAAATGGACTTTTCTACAGGTGCTAGAAAGCAGAGGCTGTTTCACATGGAGACTCAGATAAAACTGAGTCCTGCATGGGAGAGGGAAAGAGGAAAGGGAAAATTCCATCAGTAAAGCTGAATACGTCCTTAGGGTCAAGGAGATCCAGTGCTACCTCAGGCCTCACAGCGACCTTGAGTGATGAAAGCTCATTCACACCTAATGGTGTGTGCAGGGCCCAGTCACTGGAGAGCACCTTGCTAACGCTGTCTTGCCAGGAGGCTGAAGACCTGGGACCCTGCCCTTCCATGACACTGTCTCCCACCGAGCAGGCAGCGAAGGGCTGTCCTCTGTTACGTCAGCAGTGTGACTGTCGTGACTTTGGTGACTCACATAAAGATGACTGAGGCAGAGATCTTACATTTTCTATAGTTCCTCTTTGGTGAGTAAAGGGAACCAACTCACTACAGCGCTCTTGCTAATATACAATTACTGCTATTTTAAAAATCACCAATGACTGTAATTTGCAAAGGGTCTTGTTTTTCCTGCATAAAAGTGAATGTGATCAAGCTGTTCCTTCTGGGCCACTGAACACCAGGGTACACACCCTGGCACCAGAGCTTAATGTGAGCAGGAAGGAAAACATTCGTGGGAAGCACTAAGCGGCCTCCTCAGAACACACCCTGAATCTGTGTAAACAGAGTCATAATGCAGGTGACCCGGGAGCTGGGAGATGCGGGTGACCACATCTCGGGGAAGAGCTTTTAGACTGGCCTCCGAAAGGGCTCCTGGGGAGGCGTTCAGCATCCTCAATTCACCCTGAGCTGGGCTCTGCTTGGTTAACACGCAAGAGCACTCCCATTTTTTGGTGGCAGGCATAATTTAATCAAGCTTATGGGATTGTTATATAAAACCAAAATGTCACCATATTTGTTTGCAATGGGCTCACATGATCAACAAGGGTTTCAATAGCCTCACTCTCAATGGAAAGCTGCTTCTAAACATAGAAGCCATTTCAGCTTCTCACTGTTACGCAACCAGGCTTGCTGAGAGTCCACGGGCTGTTGCATTCTTCTGCAGAGGCTGAACACTGAAATCGCTTGGAATCAGAGTTTGAATCAGAATTTATGTTGCCCGTTCTATGTGCCCGGAGCAGAGCAGGATGTTAGCTGTAAGATCAGCATCGAAGGGTTTAGGAGCAGGCATTCAGTAGGATTTGAAGGAAGTCATGGTGACTGTGAGATAAAGCGAGTGCTGAGTACAAGATGCCGAAACTCTCTCAAGAGCCTCCAGTCCTGATTTCTCAGGGTTTCTCTATTATCTTAGGTTACAACATGAAAGTGATTTCACCATCATTAAAAACGTAATTTTAGATTCACATTCATGCAGAGAGTCTAGAACATTAGGTACATGGTATTCATTCTGAAAAATTTCTTTCAAAATACTGAAAAAGTAACTACTTGAATTTGTGACACTTAGTCTTCAAATAATGGCTATAATAATAGTACTGAAACAAATTAACTGAGAACTGAAATCCTAGCACTGTTTTGAATTAAGTTTGAAATTATCTAGATGATACATATTTTCTATTATAATAATTTGTAATGGCTTATGTTTTCCATTTACTTGACTTCTCATTGGGTTTTTGATAATGGCCAATATTTAACTCATAAAATATGCTATGTGACTGATTTTTTTTGATGGTGAACACTAGGTAACATCAGAATTATTTTTTCTTGAGTTGAATTCATCAATATTGGGCCCAGTCTCCTAATGCTTTGGTAAACTTCCATAACTTTCTCAATTTCTTATGTTAGTCCTCTGTTTTCAATTGATTTACCTTTTATATTTTATAATTTGAAGTGATTAGATTCCTTTGATTTTATGTTTTATGATTCTTAATGATTCAATTCTTTTTTATTAATTTTTGATACCATGTCACATGGTCCAGAAGCTGACCATGACTCAGGCGAGATGCAAGGCCAGAAGGGATGTGGTGCTGTCTCTGAGGGTCACCCTTGGTGTCCCTACTGGAGCTCTTATTTCTTGTCTGGTTACATAAAAATACCTTTGGTTCTGACTCTAGGAATGTAACTGCTCTGGTTTCCAGCAGTAGATTCAGGACAAGATGTCAGGTTGCAGTTTTTTGTGCCTTATTCTGTTTGCTGTTCCATGATATTTTAGATCATGGACAGTCCAAATGTCCCCTCCAAGCTTAGACAGACACTCAGTCTTTATTAAGTGAACAGGTGCTGAATGATGTGGCCAGGCCCGTCCTGGGGGACACATCCAGCCAAGGATGCTCACCTGGTATTTACTCGTCCTTAATAAATGTGCACATACTCTCTCCCTTATTTTGCACCTTTGGAAGTATTTGATATTTAGACAAGCAATTTGTATCTATAATTCCAGGGGGACAATATGTTCCCAGCCCGGGGCAAATAAACCTTTGAAGCTGAAATCAGTCAAAGGGAAAAATAAAATAAAAGAAACCTGTTTATTGCTTACAAGAAGTCATCTACTACATCCTGGCTGTTGGAAGAAAACCCAAAAAATATTCCTCTGGTCCACGCGCCCACTCTCTCTTCCATCCCCCTTGTAAACACCTATTGATATGGAGATGGACTGAGACCTGGCAAGAGATTCTGGAAATACTGCAATTTTACCCACAGTATCCCTGTTAAATTTCTCCAATGTTCAAATAGCTGCATGTATATTTAACATTATACATCTTTACAACTACTTATTCAAATCCTTGAGCATTTTGAAGCTTGTTAGTGCTGAGTTTTCTTACATAAGAAAACTTGTGAATAAGTTTAAAAAAACTTAGCCAAATATTAAAAAAATCAGCCAAATATAAGCTAATTGTAGACTTTGAAGCATCTTTCTCTTCCATACACACACGTACACAGAAAACTGAATTCTCTATAAAGTATCCTTTTAAACATCACTCACTTAACTAATTTTGATTAAAAAAATCTTTTGACAGTACATTTATTTGACCTTGTTTTCCAAAGAATTTTACTATGTGTAACTTTTTATTTATAGGGTCTTTTCTATGTCAGTTTTTGCTCGAGGTGTTATGGAGATAATTTATATGATTTACTTTCTTGTTTTATTCTTTATTATTTGAATATTTAAAATTTTTCATTTTTATTTCTCTATTGGATTTTTTTATTATATCTCTTTGCATATTTTGGGGTTGCTCTGAGGAATTTACTGTATATATCTAAATTTTCACAGTGTACTTAGTCTCAATATTTTACCATTTCATATGGAACACAGAAGGCTTACAGCTCCTAATAATAAGGATGTCACTGGTACCCTGTGCAGCTGTCACAGGTATTGCATACTCCCATTGAAACTCCCACTTCATCCAATGTTATATTGTTTTGTTCTAGCTCTTAAATATTTTAAAGAACTCTTAGGAAGAAATATCTACTACTTGTAAGAAGAACTATCTGGACATTTGCCATTTCTATTGTTACTCCTTTATTCCCAAGGTCTGGCTTTCCCCCTGGGATCATTTCACAGCTGACTGAAGAATCCCCCTGGCACCGGGTCAGAGCAGGAGGACGCGTTTCTTGCTGGGGATCCCAGGTGGGCACCTCTTCCTTGCGTTGTCGGAGGTCCTGGGAATCGTCCCCTCCTGGGTGACATGCTGCTCCCCCCCTGGCTAATTCTAGATTCCTTGTCTATCTTTAGTTTCATGATTTCATTTCTGACACGTCTGTGCATGTTTCTCTCTGGGTTTATGTTGCCTGTGCTTTGCTTATCTTGAATCCGAAAATCTTATATTTTTCACAAAGTTATCAGCCGCTCCTTCTCCACACATGTTTTTCTGTCCCGGCCCTTTCTCCCCTCTCAGGGGGCCGGTGACATGAGTGCCAGAACCTTTGCCAGCGCCCTGCAGTGACCGGAGGCGCTGCTCATTTTGTTCTCAGCCGTTTTCTTCTCTGTTGCTCAGACTCGATGCTGCCTTCATGCCCCGCGGCCTCCACACCGTCCTGCTGAACCCGTCCATTGAATGATTCATTTTTCGGTTCCTATGGCTTTTCAGTTTTAAAATTTACGTTTTTTTCTTCCTGAATTTCGATTTCTCGGTTGAGCATTTCTGTATTTCTAGTCACTGCAAGGCTGTTTGTCTCCTCCTCGCGGCCGCGGCTCCAGCCGCTGCTTTGGGCCTGTGACCGTGACCGTCCCCGCGCCCGGGCCATCTCGCCGCTGCGTTTTCCCGTTTTCCTGCAGGAACCGTTCAGAACCTCACCGCCTCCGGCCTCCCGGTTCTTTGGATCGTTAACTTGGACGTTTAACGTAACCGTGAGGCTTTCGAGGCCTTTGGAGTCTGGGGAGTGTTGGCTTGTCTATTTTGATCGGTCATCAACCCAGGCAGGTTAAAATTGGGCTTTGTGGGTGGTTTCCAGCGCCGGCTCTGTTTGGGGCCCTAGATGTGCTGCTCGGGCTCCCGCCACAGCCACGTGGGCTCAGCGGCCCCCCGAGGCCCCTATTCAGCGGCCACGTGGGCTCAGCGGCCCCCCGAGGCCCCCATTCAGCGGCCACGTGGGCTCAGCGGCCCCCCGAGGCCCCCATTCAGCGGCCACGTGGGCTCAGCGGCCCCCCGAGGCCCCTATTCAGCGGCCACGTGGGCTCAGCGGCCCCCCGAGGCCCCCATTCAGTGGCCACGTGGGCTCAGCGGCCACCCAGGCCCCCCATTCAGCGGCCACGTGGGCTCAGCGGCCCCCCAGGCCCCCCATTCAGCGGCCACGTGGGCTCAGCACCCCCAGGCCCCCCGTTCAGTGGCTGGAGCCTCCGCCCTCCTCCGGGGCCACTGCGACCGCGGGCAGCTCAGCGGCTGGGGACTCAGTCATTCCCTGCGGGGAGGCAGGGGTCCCCTGTCTGCCCTTCCCGTCGTGAGGTCTCCCCATTCTTCCTGACCTGCAGGGACCCCCTTCCTGGTCCTGCAGCGGGAAGCAGTCTCACCACCTGGGCGCCGGGGCTGCCTTCAGGTGGGGCAATGGAGGGAAAGAGAGAAAATGGGCGTCGCCTGTGGGGCTCCTCACTCCGCGGCCACTTGCTCCCCGGCGGGCCTGCCCCCCACTGCTCCACTGTCACCTGTGTCCCGCACCTGCCGCTGTCTGCGCGTGCGCCAGCGGCAGCGTTTGCGTTTTGTGCGTAGTTTTAGCTGTGATTTGTGGTAGCGATCGTCTGTGCTGGGTGTTCTCTGCCTTGGGGGAACCAGAATCGTGAAACTTTTATATTAAAAATATTAAAAAATTAAAAAATAGTTTCACAATTTAAAGTTATTTCAGCAATCTAAATGGAAAAATCATTGAATGTTGTTTCTGAATCTTTAATGCTCCATCTCTTCTAAGGAAAACTCAGAATATATGGGATACAAGGAAATTTTGTGTGGGATACAGGGAAGTTTTGTTTTCAATTTTTGTAGTGACATAACCAAGGCAATAATTTGCCAGCAAACAAGCAACAACATAATTTTTATTTACATTTGTTTTTTTCTGTGCTTACAAAGAAAAAAATAACAGATAAATCAGACCCAAGTAATTAATGTACAGAGGGGTGAACAGGGAACAGCTACTTGGACAGAGCCCATTAAATGCATGGCAACAACGAGCAGATACCAGGAAGGCTCTGTTTGTGTGAATTACTTGCCTTATCTCTTAACAAGTATCGCAAAAGCTGTATTAAGTAGAATAACCCACGAGAAGAATATAAAACAGAATCTATGGAAATGTATTGCCCAGAAGAGGTATTTATTGTGTGTTCCATAAAATAACAACATAACATAACATATAAATAAATCACTGATCTTGTAGCTGGACTTCAATGTTTTCAGTTTAAGACCAATTCTAAAATAGTTGTTGATGATGGAGACTTTTCAGGCCATTACATATATTCTTTTGTGTATTATGAATAAATAATGGTACTAAAAGTCTTGAATATAATAGTGAGTTAAACTAAGTTTAACTGTGTATGTTTAAAAACGAACTGACAAAATGAGCTAACCCCAGATCCTCTGAAAATCCACAGCATAGCATTTTCCTCATGCTCAAACCTGGCAGCAAGGAGACCAGCCCATGAAGTGCAAGGAGCTTCTTTCAGTGAATAGCGAGGCTTTCCTGTTACTCTTCTGGATTCACAAGTTGTTACACTGTCCACAGAAATCCTTTCAGGTGCTCAAAAATGAGTACAGAAAGCAAAGTATTAAATGTGACAGTGTAACTCATTGAAAACTGAACTCTTTAAAAATTATGTTCATTTTAAAATATAACAAAACCTTGCTACTTTTGAAATAAAGATCATCATCAATGTTTGATGACGTGATGAATAATAGTACATCAAGTGTTTGTGGAAGTTATAATTTAACATAAAATCTACCTTAGTCCGTGAAATTGAAGGTATTCTTTATCTTTTAATCATCAAGGTTTCTCATATCATATTCTTTACCAAAAAAATTAAAAACTTAAAGACTAGAAGAGTTAACCAATGTGTAGTATCTTCTATAGGTCTGTAGTGTTGAGCATTGATAGACATCCTGGAAGCATGACTTTCTGTGTTGTCAACATAATGGTTCAAAAGTGTTCTGTTTTG
This sequence comes from Manis javanica, assembly GCF_040802235.1. NCBI lineage: Eukaryota > Metazoa > Chordata > Mammalia > Pholidota > Manidae > Manis > Manis javanica. The sequence goes on from NC_133164.1 coordinate 123,395,850, forward strand.
CGCCTTTAATGAGTGGGGTCAGTTATGTGTAAGCCCTCCAGATTCTGAATTGTAACAATAAAATAATTGTGCTCTACTTCTCCTAGTAAACATTCCATCTGTTTGAACATAAAAAGCATTACTGGAGAGTTCCAGGTAACCAAGGGGACTCAGGTTGAGCATTTAATTGTTTATGTTGTTAAAGTTGACGCTATGAAAATGTCAGTCCAAGCCTGGAAAATGAAAACACTTTAGCTCTGATTTCCTGGAGCCCACGCTCTGCCTGTTTCTGAGGAACGTTGCCACTCTGTAGACAGGAGCGAGGTGAAAAGGCAGAATAACTGAGGAAAAATAAACTGGGGAGTCGTGCTGCCCAACAAGTGGCCCCCATCACATATCAGCACGCGGTGCACACCTGCTCAGCTGTCAAGTCAGATGACCCACGGGCAGCGTCCCCCATGGCATGCTCAGGGGAATAGCTGAGCCCTCACCCCACTGCACCCTCCAGGCCCCTGGGCACCCAGGGCTGTGTGGCGCTGGCCATGCCCCAGGAGCCCTCACAGCCCTGCTGGTGGATTGTAAGCCTGTAGTGCTAGGAACAATTCCTGGGGGCAGCTCTGAACCAGTGGACACAGACAGCTGCAGAGAGTGGCCTCGGGGCTCAGGCTGAGGTGCTGGCTCCTGGCTGGGCAGAGGCCCCTGACTGAAGTACCTTTGTTCCTTGCAGAGTTATCAGCTCAATTACATGCCCTGGGCAGTCCTCCGTCCTTTGCTGCATTTCTCCAGCTGCCCCTTAGGTACGGCGCCAGCAGGTGCCCCCGTGTGTGTGCATGTGCTGTTCATTCTGCAAGGAATCTGGGACCCCTCCCCTCCTCTAGCGACCAGCCCCTTGCCACCCCCAGCCATGGGCTGACCTCACAGCTGCAGGAATCAGGTTAAATATGATTTCTTCAGGGGATGTTTCCTGAGCAGCGTCCCTCTGTTTATGGTCTTGGAACAACGGGTGCTTCTCCTTTGTAGAATTTATGACCATCCATGGAAACGAGGCCTGGGGAATGTGTCTGTCCTGCTTCCTGCTCTTATGTACCAACAAAAACTCTATCCATCCCATCACGAAGCAGGCAATCAATCACTGTCTAATGAGTAGGTAAACAGCCTCTCATTTGGAGTCCCTCCTGAGCACTCCGCAGCGTGACTGTCCTCTGGGGTGCCAGAGCCATCCACGGAACAGCTGACTGGCCCCTGCCTCCACTCGCTCGAATGTCTCCAGGGCCTCTCTGTCCCTAAGAAGTAAAAGCCTTCTCCCCAAGGGCCCTGGCACCTGTAGATGCCCTTCCCCCACCGTCCCCTCTCCTAACTGTGTCTTAGTTCACCATCTCATTCTTCGAGAGCTTTTGACTTTCTGTGATCTTTTGGCCCTTCTGTGCTGGTGTTTGGGCCCCTTCCCTGTGGTTCCCCACCACCTTCACGCACACCTCCTACCTCACTAAATCCCTCAGAAATGACTGGTGTATGTGTCTGTCTCTAATGGACTCTGAGCTCTCAAGGGCACAGCATTTGCCCGGCTGCCCACAGAGGGGGCATTCAATGAGCATCTTCTGGGTCAAGGTCTAATTTGGGTTAAGACTGAACTGGAAGAATTCAGTGTGGCCGCCACTCCATAGTGTCAGGTCCTGGGCTAGTGGGTGGCTGGAGCTGGTCTATTGCACTGAGCTGGAGGAATTTTCTGGCAATAAAAAGAGATAGTTGCCAAAGACAATTCTACTGCCCATTAGAATCAAGCATGTATGGCTGCCGTCACATCCTTAGAAGACAGCACCACCCTGGGTGATGTGGAAATCGTGGCACCCCCCCACTAAATTTAACTTGATGTCTTGTATTTTATCTCAGATGCACTCTTCATCATACACTAAGTTCCTTGATGTATTTCCAAATACATGACCTTTGACGGTTTTCTCCTCAGCTCCTTCGGGCACCTGTTTGTATTGTACCAGAGTTTCCTTCAATGAAGCCTTCATACTCCATGGCAACATTTAGAAATTGCCCCCGCCTTAGCGCCTGAGTTCCCCTATGTTTGCTTTATTTCTCTACATAAACCCTGGGATCAGAAATTGAAAAGAAAAACCCACAGGTACATGTATTAGGATGTCAGGTGTGTCCATCCATCTATACAGGAGGAATGAATGTTTATTCACGTCGAGTCTTCACATTTGAGGACAGAGTTGTTCTTTGTGTTCAAATCTACTTTGCTGTCTTTCTGGTTTTTTGAAAGTTTTATTTATGTGTGCTTTTCCCCCACAGTTTTTTTTGGGATTATTTTGAGTCCATCATCTCTTCTTCATCTTCTTTCCTGCTCTTTCGTGGGAGCCTCTTTTCTCGCCTTGTGCCTTGAACGCTCTTCTAATTGGTCACGAGCTGCTTGGTAAGTGGAAGCTACCACCGATTCTGCATTTATTCTTCGTCCTGCCACTGCTATGGTTCTTTTTCTTTGTAGTTGTTTTTCAATGGATTCTTTTGAGTCACATATGGAGAATTATCATCTGCAAAGAGGTTCACGTCTTGTTTTCTGATGTTGTCCCTCTGTGTTACATGCTCCTTCTTTGCCCAGTTGCTGATAAATACCTGCGTTAAGTATTAACAGTGATAGTGGCTACCTGGTCCTTTTTCCTGAGCTGAGTGGAAATATTTCCTTTGATTTTACAGTAAGTGTTTGGCTTTTAGGTTGTTGTAAATGCAGAAGTGGAATCCAATAGTGTCTTTATATTTAATTCTTTTGAATCGAGAATGACTGGGTTTGGTCAAGGGCTTTTCAGCCTCTACAGAGATGGTCGTATGGCTCTTTGTTCTTAGAGCTAAACGGAGATGCTGCAGGCACCCTAGAGTGCAGGCTCCCTAGGGGTGACATCTTCTTTCCTGGGCATGAGGTTTGCCCACCCTGCAGGGCTCCTGTGGGCGCGGGCATGTGCACAGCAGCGTTGCAGGGCTGGCCCAGGGCGCCCGTCTGTGCCTCACCAGTGAGGGGCGGCCGTCGGCCTCCTCCGCCCTCAGGTTCCAGTGGGGCTTGGGAGGCTCCTGCCCTCCCTGCAGAGTCCCAGATCTTCAGAAGGTGCATTTTTATGGCTGCTTCCTGATATATGCCAGGTCCCCAGGCCTGGCTCCACCTTCCCCTGTGAAGGGGTCCTGTCTCCCCTGGGCGCATCTGGGCTTAGCCGTATCTGAGACCCCTGGTCCCGTTCGGGAGCTGGGCCTCCCCTGGGAGTCTACCAGCTGAGCGTGGGCTCTGCCCTGGTGGCACTTCACTGGGATTTAGGATCTTTTTCTCTCACTTTCACAAACACTGGGTCGGTGGGTCTCCTGTCCCGTCCCCTTGCTGCCCTGAGGGTTAGGGATGTGAGGATCTTCTGGGTGAGGCCCCTGGGTGGCTGGGCCTGTGTGGGGTGCCCTCCTCCAGGCACCCAGGCACTCCAGGCCTTCCTCCTTCACACCAGTGAGGGGGCTGGGGGGACCGTGGGGCCTGTGGGCCCGGCCCTGTGGTGGGGGCCGGTGGGGGCTCCTTCTCTGACCAGACAAAGCCGCACACTTACGTGCTCAGCTCCTTCTGAATCAAAACACGTAACACGCGTCCTCTTCCCCGGTGTCCACATTGCTCAGCCAGACCTGCTTCGTGTCCACCTCCGGACACCTCTCTGCACTCCTGTCCCCAACTCATGCCCCTCATGAAACCTGCCAATTCTGCTACTATGGCTTTTTTAAAAAACAATATCTCTTCTTCTATTCGTGACTCAAAAATCTGTTTTGGTATAATTTGGAAGAGGACTGGATTTTCCCTTGGCTGTGAGAACATGTAAGTTGTATTCCTGACACATGCCTGGGGCTTGAGCAGCAACGCCATTCACACTGGCCACAATGTGCAGGGTAGGCTCAGAAGGCTGCCCCGGGTCATCCCTGCCAGGGCTGAGTGCCCCCTCTTGTTTGATTCCTACCTGTGCATGTGGGCAGACGTGTACAAGCTGGCCTGTCATTACCAGCATGTCCCTGCTGAGGGTTCGGAGTACCTCCTTGCAACCTGCCTCATTAGACAAGGGGGACGTCTCCTTCTTTGTGTTTTCTGCATGGTTTATTTGTAGGGATTTTGTATTAAATTCATCAAGATTCAAACTGTGTTTTGAATAGAGTTTAGGAGGACAGGGATGAAGAAAAGAAGATGGTATTTATTTTTCTTTCTTTTGGTTCCTTTTCCTTTTTGTAGCACGAAGAGATAATTATATAAAACTTGAAGTAAAATTCTCATTCACTGTCTCTTGCCCAGCTTTGAACATGGTACCCCTGTTAACGAGACAAGTAAGTCTACAAAGTGCGTGTTTGTTAAATTCCAATATTTTTAACAGGATCAAGATACTTTTCTTTTCTAAAATTTACTTACTTAACTTAGCTACTCACCTTAGCCACAGGTATTAATAATATCTGTGATAGCTTTTGATAGCAAATAGCTTTCACAATCTCCAGTGTGATTGTTAATGGGAAAAAAAAACATTCAATTGGATGATTCTATAATTAAATTTTTTAGAAAAATAGGTAATTGTTGACTCAGGATTGTGGTCAATTAAAAATTTTAATGACTTCAAGTAACCCAAATTTTTCAAATATGAACAGTTAAACTCACTAAAAATGTTTAAATAATCTACATTTTCTAATAGCGGTTCTCAGTGATTAAAGAGGTGGCTTTTACATGTGCTACAGTAATGCCAGCTTTAAGATGCAAATCTCAGCAACAACATGAGCTGACTAAGGCATTTTGCGTCTCCTGGAGAAACTTACAGGTTCCTACGTACTTGGGCACCTGCGTGTCTGTGTGCGTGGCTACCTCATGTTTTACTGAGAGAGAAGCTTGCCTGTGACTTAGATTCACAAACTAACTGGCATATGCATTTGGTATAATAGTGTCTTCTTTGAGGACAGTATTCTTATTTAAACATTTTAATCAGATTTTTTAAAAATCTGTTTTCAGGATCTAAGAAGACTAGAGTTAATTCAGGTTTGAAGGAAATGAAAAAAATTTGTAGCATCTACATTCACTTAGGAGGGTCACAGAAAGCTAATGTGTTTATGTTGCTGACAGTGACGTCATAAACAAGGGGTCCTTGTGCCGCGTCTGCTGAGGGCGCAGTGTGATGACAGTGTTTCGGTCCCTCCTTTCCCGCTGCTCTTCCTTTCCCCATGTTTGCCTCTCCCGTGGCCAAGGACTGCATCCCCTGCGGAAGCCTTACTTCGAGGCTTCACTCCCTGTTGACAGGAAAACGGGCTGTGTCATTCCAGCCCAAGAATGTGCATCTGGGACAATGGGGAGCTTTGCCCCAGAAGCCCACAGAGGTGCCCACACAGCAGAACATGGGTGCCCAGCCGCCTTGCGGGTGAGAGGACTTGAGGGACGCTGAGCTCGTCCTGTGCTGGTTTAGATGAGTGACAGGAGCGTGGCTGTCAGCGGACTTGCTGTAACTAAGCCTCTCCCACTAGGCATGTCAGTGCATGAGAATAAGCATGACTAAATTTTCATATTATCACTACTTTGACTTCTGTCATGGGGACAGCAGGAAATTGATGTTTGTTTCTGTATTTAATTGCTTTCCACACGGGTACACATTTTTTTAGACCTGAGATGCTGGCATGTCCTTGCAGGGAACTCCCAGACCAGAAGAGCAGGGGTGGGCCCAGCTCCTGCGAGCCTGGATTGTTTGACTGGAGCATGTCACCTTCTCACTAATTGCCAGCATCCCCAGGGGCCACTCGTCTTCATGCATTTGAATAACTGCTCACTTGTAGCATTTCAATCAGTATGTAAAAAGTAGCAAGGCGTGCTCACTTAAACCATGTGTTTATCAGCTGTGGTGACCCCACCTCCCGACTGACATTAGAAAATAATCTTCAGGCTCAGTAGAGGCCCTAAGTGTCTCTGAATATGAGGTCTTCATCACAGAGACTCAGCCAACCAGGTTTAGACAGTTTGTGCAGACATTCTGGGGTCACGTGGATAGAGATCCTTTCAATTCTCAGCTTTCCTCAACGGGCTGACCTCTACAGTGAAGCTGAAACCAGCTACTTGAGTATCTGCTGTGGTTTGTATCCCGTGCTTGGACCTGCGTTTAAGGCCCTGCATCGCAGGCACATGCAAAACAGAAGGAGGGTCTTGGGGAAATAGGGCACAGACTTGTGACGCGGTGCAATGCACAGCCCCATTTGGAATATGTAATGACGAGGTGCTGCATGAAGAGCCTGAGATTCTAACTCAGACAGAGGCACAGATGCTCTGCCGCTGTCCCCCGGTCCTGGCAGGAGGAGTGTTCCCTGCCCGTGTGCTCAGGCATAAGACCTAGGGCTCCGCACGCTGAAGGTGGAGCTGGAACAGCGCAGGGTCGGGGCCCCCCGGCCGTCTGCGCACCTGTAGGGTTGTCTGCTCAGCAGGGGAAATGTCTGGACACTTTACAACGATTCTCTACTCACATCCACCCTTCCACTGGGACCCTGTGCGTATCCAGTGAGGGAAGCAGGCCTCGGTGTGGGGTTCATGCTGATGTGACAAGGAGATCAGCATGTGCCCGTCTGTCCGTCTGCAGTGCGGGGCGGACCGAGCCTGCCTCCACCCCGCGGGCTGCAGGAGGGCAGCGTGCCCCCCACCGCAGTCCTGCCTGCGGGCTGCGGCCTGGTGGTGCTCCCTCTCCCCCGGCCCCGAGTCCTGGGCTGCAGGCCCCTTCCTCCTGTCTCCGGTGTTGACCACCTGGGGACATCTTCTCTCTCACGGGACCCTGGGGCGGGCTCCTGTGCGGAAGGTCCTGGGCCTCGGCAGGCCTGCTCTTACCCTCCTGCTCCAGAGGGGAAACACTGTGGGTTCTGGAAACACAAGCGCAGAAGTAGGGGGGCCCCTAGTGTGCAGACCCCAGGGTTTCTTATTCTTGCCCCGGGCACACTCTCCCGCCAGTAACTCACCAGAGGGACACCTTTGGGCACCTGCGGTTGAGGCTCAGCGGCCTGGGCTCCAGGCCGGCGCATCCGCTGCGACTCTGGATGCCCCGGCCCTCTGCACACCTGCTGGGGTTCACCTGGGCCTCGCCTCTTCTGCGCCCAAGGCGAGCGGTGCTTGTCGGTGAGCCCAGGGTGTCTTGCTGTAAGGATGGGAGTGAACGTTGGAGCTTCGGAATTCTTTAAGTCGTGTTTAATTTGCTTTTGGGATGATAATAGCCTCATAAACGGAATGGGAAATGTTTCCGATTCTCCAAAACATAAATCCAATGTTGCTCTTGAAGTTAATCTTTAAACCTGAATTTATTGATAATAACCTTACAAAAAAAAATCACACAATATTCTGATTTGATGAAATGACCCCTAAAATCATCCAAAACTAAATTTAACGGAGATTTTTCAGTCTATGCCAGATCTTAGTTTGTTATTCTAAGTATCTTTTTCTGATAAACTTTTAAATTTTAAAATATGTGGTCCTGAATTTTAAATTGGAAAACTGAATAAACTGCAGGAAAACTCCAGGGTCATTTTGATAAATGATGCAGAGGAGAGAAGCATGACTTCCGGGAAAAGCATCCTCCTCATTTCATTTCAGTGCAATTCAGTTCTGAAAAATACACTAATCTTACCCTTGGGTTGTTAATTGAGTAATTTTCTCATGTATTTGCTATGTGCCCACACTGGAAATATAAACATAATTAATGCTGTTTCCCTGGCCTGCAGGGAAGGCACATAGTGGGGGGAGAGAGAGAGGAAAGTGAACCCACTGTAGCCCAGCAGACATCATAATGAGGGTACACGCTTATTTGAGGACAGGTTGAGGTAGATTTTAGGACAGGCAGCTTCATGCTGAGCGTTCAAGGACAAGGACAAGCCTCCCACCCATGAGTTTACTTGATCTGACCAACCCAGGGGTGAGCTGGTTGGCGTTTGTCCAGGAAGGGAGGGGCACCCTGAGCAGAGGAAGGAGCACTACATGAAGGGGGGGTCAGCCCAGCTGTGAGGCTGGAATCAGGATCCATAGGAATCCTAGGACTGGGAGGGGAGGTCAGGGCTCTGGGATGAAAGTACTTCTCTGTCCCGCTAAGTCATTCGACTTCTATCTCAGATGTGTTTTAACTCAGAATAACCTAATCAGATTTGGATGACAGATTCTCCCTGTAGTGGTGGCAAAGATGGATATGCCTGTTAGGTGGTGGCAAAGATGCCCCTTTGGGGCGAGTGCATTTGAGAGATATTAAAACAAGACTGCACTGATGCATACAGATGTGAACAGAGGACTTCCGTGTGAATATGGGGAGTTTTAATAGGTTGACAGATCATTAGACCACCATTTAGTCTGCAATAAATGCTGAGGGAATAGAGGAAAAAGAAATGTTACCAGGACAAGGAAATGGGGAGAAGTTCATTCACTTGAAAAATAGACAAGGTGTCGTGCAGAGATGTAGCTCACAAACAGATAAATGAAGAATAAGGAGGAGAGGCGGGGAGCCCACCTTACAGAGGGAATGTAATAAAGGCAGAGGAGGTGATGGAAGTGAAATGTTGACAGCTATCATAGTGAAAATGCTCTAGGAAGAATCTTCAAGGGTTGTCAAAATCATTGCACAAGCACAGGGAAGAAAACCTATCTACATAGTCTAAAAGCATCTTCCTCCCATTTGGTAGTTATCAAGGACAAAATAGTAACTTTATGGCAAAACAAGTGATCACAGGATCAAATTAAATAAAGCCCAATGCCAAATATCAGAATTAAAAATACAGTTTTTCCCCAGAAAGAACATTTTTCCTTTAATGTTGATTTTAAAACATTGTTGAAAAAACATGGCCCAATTGCTTCATGAAAACTCTCAGCTAAAATAAAGTATAATAAAAATAATTCATTTTAATTTTAACCCTCAAAACAATAAATATTGAAGCAAACAAAATAATTTTGAAATGCCAAATTCTCTCCAAGATCGTACGCATGTAGCCTGAGCTATCACGCTTGGGTCACTGTTCATCACATCTGGCTGTAGGTCGACGACTTGGGGCAAAAAATCTTTCTATTCCTTTTCTGTCATCTGAAAGTGAATGTTTCTGCTTGATAGATTTATCCCTAGTCAATGTGGAGGACACACGCCCTACTGACTGGAGCACCTGGCTTTCCATTAGAACATGAAACGAGCATGGATTTCTTGTTTACAGTTGGTTGATGTTTGAGGGAGGCATGGATCAGGCCCGGGGGGGCGGGGTGTGTGGTCCCAGGTCACTGCAGAGCAGAGAAGTGCAGGAGCAGAGAAGCACACACAGTTGCTCCCCCAGTTTGGTAAAAATCCCCCACTGCTTTTGATGAACTGGAGCAGGAACATTAATGCCCACTTGGAAAAAATGGTTCAAAAGTCAAAATGGAAAACACAGTGCAAAGCCGTGGTTTCCACAGCAGAAGGCATGGTCTCTGCAGCCAGACAGAAGTCTGTGCTGTCGATTCACCACCTATTTTCTGTGAAGCCTTTAAGATACCATTCAGCCTCCTTTCTCGTCAGTGTAACATGTGGCTGGCAAATACCGTCCTTGGCAGGCTGTTTTGAGGACCCTCACCAACAAACATGAGGCATCTGGCACATGGCTAGGCTGTATACACTCTTGTGAAAATGTGCAATGTGCCACACAGCCTCAAAATGTTGGGGCTTCTCCCTCTGTTCTGGAAGGGAATCGAGGTTTTGTAAAGGATGTGGAAAGAATCGTGTGGCTCGTGCACGGGAGGCAGGCTTGACAGATGGAGAAGTGAAAACGCAGGATGACCAGTTACATTTCAATTGCAGAAAATAATGAGTTTGTGTAAGTACATGTATGTCCCATGTTCTATTTGGGATGTGCTTATATGAAAAATTATTCACTGCATTTCTGAGATTCAAATTTTATTGGGTTATTTGTATCTTACCTGGCAACCATAGTGGAAAGTTGTATTGAAAGACTATTGTTATTATTATCATTTTTACTTTTGGACTATTCGGAGGCTTATTCTTTTCTCAGTAGTATCACTAGTATCACGCTGAGTTCGGCGAGGGCTGGGCAGTGCTGGGAAAATGTCCGACTGACCACTGCACATAAAATGCCTTGTGTTATTTGAATAGTTCTGTTCCTTGTTTATAAAATAGAGATAATTATACCATCTCTGATGCATGTTTATATGTTATTATGATTAAATAAGTTAATATACATAACAGATGTGCAAAAGTGCCTGGCGTGTAGTAAGTGCTCGGGGTTAATCATTACCATATTTCATCTATTTTACTATGTTCCCTTTTTTCACATTTTAAGATTCTTAACATTTGGAAGTGTCTTTCAGCTGGTGGCAGCTGACCATCGCCGCTGGTCTGGCTGGCCTGCCGATCATCCCTGCTCTCATCGTCATGGCTTCAGTGGAGCTCTGTGCGTGGCTTGTACAAAACATAACACTCCTTAGAAGGAGAGTCTCCCAGGCATGGCGGGGAGTGTCAGAGCCTCATGAAAAGGGGCGTCTTTCCCTCAGAAAGAGTTTCCTCCAGGCTCAGGGAAAGAGTGAGGGAGGGAAGGTGTGCATGGCTAGCAGTCACTGGGAACAGCTGAGTGAGGTGTCTCAGTTCTTGGTGTGTCTCCACGGACATGAACCTGGACAGTAAAAGTGGAGTTCCTAAAAACAGGATTTCCGTGAGAGATCTTCCCTCCCGTGTTTATCGCAGCAACATTCACAATAGCCAAGGTTCGGAAGCAGCTCCAGTGCCCGTCAGTGGCTGAATGGATGGAGCCGAGGAGCTGCACAAGCACAGCATAGTGTTACTCGGCCCCGAGAAAGGAGGACGTCCTGCCATCTGCAGGGACAGGGACGGGCCTTGAGCACGTGAGGCCAGGCAGGGTTCATCAGTCAGAGACAGGTCCTGTATGATCTCACTCCCTTGTAGAATCTAAAAAAGGAAAATCTGAAAAGAAAAAGAGAGTAAAATGGTGGTGACCGAAGGATGAAGGGTGGGGGGTAAGATTGGTGGTGTAAGAGTGCAAACGAGTAACAGAGAGTAAATAGCATACCGACTGGATGCACAGTAGACTGAACAGAGACAATGATATTGTACATGACGATATAATCTGAAAAATATTGCTTAGCAACAATTGTGTGTGTAGGGACGGTGGGTGGGGAAAGATGGGATTATTAAGCATCTGTTACGGACCTGGGAGGGCTTTTCAGTCACGGCACATAAGGACTGTGTGGGATGAGATTAGATCCGTAAGAACTAAATGACTCCTTGGGCTTATTCAGCATCAAAAACAAGTTCATCTAAGTCTGAAAGCCTGTTTGCTCTAGTTCTTCCATTTTCAGAAGAAGTGAACAAGAAATTATTGCATGCAATGTGGTCAGACCTTCTATCTTTCATGAGATAAAATAGGAACAAAGTAATGGGTTTCATGTGGGAATGGGATGATGATAGTTAATTATGAGCTAGCTTGATGTCTTTATTTTTAAGTTTATTCTTTTACTTATCACTTTAAAAATCTGCAGTATAAGAAAATTATCTTGTGCAGACATGTTCAAACTCAGGCATTAAACAATTCTTCTAGAAAATGATGGTATTTGTGTTTATTGTGCATGGATTTGTCCTGCAATTCCAAATGCTTCAATATGAAAAATCAACTTTTCTTTATGCTGATTGTTTTCATTTAATCTGTTTGTTTTTATTAACAGATTTCCAGCATTGTTTTCCACTCACATTTCAATAAAGAAACTCAGAGTTTTATTGAGAATCTGTTTTCCTTTCTAAAATCTGGCTACAGACATAATCTGCAATTTTATGTCACTCCTAGAAATGTAAGGCTCTTTCTTGCAGCCAGAGAATTTCGAAATGGTTTAAAGATTTTAGCATCAAAACAGTGCAAATTGATTTATTTATTCAAAGCATATTAATTGAACAGCTAACAGTTGCCAAAGCGTCCTGCCTGGGGATTCTTAGGGTTACACTGAGATGAAGATATGTAGTGATGTCTCATGGGGGTTTCTATCTGCATTTCCCTGAAGGCTGATGAAGTTAAAGGCCTTTTCATGTAATTATTTGCCCTATTCACATTATTTCTAATGAACTGTCTGTTCACGTCTTTGCCCCTATTTCTTTCTAATTGAATTGTTTGCTCTTTTTACTGAGTTTGGAGAGTCCCTTGTATATTCTAGGTACCAGTCCTTTATTGGATGTGGTGTGTGCCTTACGTATATCGTATCCCTGTCTTTACCTTGGCTTTCCATTCTCTTCACATAGTCTTAAAAATACAAAATTTGAAAGTTTTTCATGAGGTCTCATTTTTCACTTTTTCCTTGATGGGCTGTGTTTTTGGTGTCAAGTCTGAGAACTTGGTGCCCAGTCTTATATCCCAAAGGGCAGGCAGTCTTATATCCCAAAGAGTTTATCCTATTTTTTCTAATAGCCTTATAATTTATATTTTGTATGTAAATCTATGATTGGTTTAGAGTTAATTGGTGTAAAGTGTGAGGATTAAGTTGAGGTTCTTATTTTTTCTTTTTGGCTGTCCTGTCCAATTGCTTTGGGGCCATTTGTAGGAAGATTCAACCTTCCTAGGTCATGATTTTTGGCCGGGCATTTCCTTCCTATGGTGGCCAATAAGTCGTAGAGGACCAGATAAACGGGTCGCCTATGCTCACGCCGCAGAGAGGCTCTTGGCCCGCGTCGCTGACTGTGGAGGACGCTGTCGTTCAAGGAGCAGGATCTTTAACTTTGGTGAAGTCCAGCACACCAGTCATTTCATTTGCCTTTGGTGTGGTGTCTAAAACGTCATCACAAATCCGAGGAGACCTAGGTGTTCCCCTCTGTTATCCTCCAGGAGTTTTAAACTCGTTTTTGAAGCGTTCTTGAAGAAAAGAAAGGTGCAGAAGTCACCCACACGTCAGTGTGGGGCAGAACCTCCCATGTTCCTACCGACTCAGCACCACGGGCGGTGGGGGGCGGAGGCCGGACAGTCACTCCTGCGGGCCAAGCAGAGAGGCCAGAACTAGACCCGCCACGGAGGGCCTTCCCTTGGCGTGGAGCGAGGGTTGGTGAGTGGGTCCCTCCTGCTTGTGTGCCGGCAGCAGGCGCCCCGAAACCGGCCGGTGTCAGTGCATGCACGGCCACACTGTCACCACGCAGCCTCTCCTCTGTATTTTCCACTTGCATTAACTGCATTGGGTTTTAGCTATTTATTTAAAAGTTCTTTTATTACATTTTGAATAGGAAAGCAAAAACTGGTTTTTGAGAAATCAAGTTAGATTTTTCCCTGATGTCCTTAATTTTCTTGAGGAAAGGCTCTGCTTGCCTTTCCCTGATGGCCCTTCTTTCCCAGCCTGAAGGCGCCAGAAGAGAAGAAGGGAGTCAGGGTGGGCTCCATCCATACGTTTTTACATCATCTGTTCTCGGGACACGGAACTCCAGTCGCCCCTGCTCCCCACCCATCAGAGCTGAGAGTCAGCAGGGGCTGATTCTGTCCCTGGTTGGAGGGAGCAGGACGTGCCCTCAGCCCTCCCGGAGCTCAGGGTCCCTGCAGGCCACTCTGTCCTCCCCGGAACTGAGCACGTAAGATGAGATGCTTAGGATGCTGTACTAGCGATGCCAACAGGCAGTGGGGGCCTAAAGCGGGACGTGGTCCCCTTCAGGTAGGGGAGGGACTCCTGAACTAGTTGTCAGATTCACCAGCTCATCAGCGCAGCACAATTTTACCACATGATGATCAACTGTTATGTTTAATGTGCACTTTATTCAAACTAAAGATTGATATTAAAACTTCTCCTCAAGCCACTTTCCTGGTTTCTTCCCTATTTCCTCTGCAAATTAAATTGTAGGTCTCTGCTTAAGGAATGGTTATGCCATGTTAAGGAGCACATTCTTTGGCATCCAATTAGAATGGATAGGCATCCGACTGGAAGAAGGTCAGCATTTAATGAGTGCCTTTCCTTTGCTCTGAATTACAGCTTTTTATTAAGATAAATGCAAATTATTTGAATGTGAAAAACAAAGAAGCTAACCCTGTGAAGTTAAGTCATTTTTTTACCTGAAACATTTTTGTAAATTCCAAATAAATCAAACTGACTTAGGATTTACATTATCTGGAGAATGAAACATATATATTGCTTTATTCCTCCTAAACTATCTGTAACATTCTTAATACATTATCAGCAATCAGTCTGCTCTGAGCACCTCAGAATTAATGCCTTTTTTTGTTGGCTCTTTTAGGGTTGTTTGAATTTCAGCTCTGGAGACTAAAAATTATTAACTAACAAGAATGTAATGAGACACTACAGCAACTGACAAAACTAAGCAACTGAATTTTACTTTAATAATAATTTCTTTTTTTTGCAATAAGCTTTTTAAATAATCTTTCTGAAAATGTAAAAAGGTGCTTTTGTCATTCTAATTCCTTAAAGGACAAAAGAATTATGAGGCAAATAATGTTTCTTGTCAAAGTGTCATCGTATCTAATGAAAGATAAGTGCACTGTGGTAAAGTCTTCCTGTATCTTTGCCAAAGAGTAGGCATTTAGTAAATATTTGTTGAATGGTTGAATGAGCAAACAAATGAAATAAAGATCAATATTTCTATTTCACTAAGAAAAAATTTTTTGAAAAATATTTGAGTCCACTTTAAGGAATAGTTTTACTTGGGATTACCCCCTCCCCCCAATTTTTGAGATTGGGGAGAATAATAGATACATATTTTTAGATATTTTGGGGATAGAAGAGCACAAAACCAAATGGCACTTTTTATATACAATCATTTTTTTTCTTGTGATTTTTTTTCCCACTGCTCTCAGGGCAAAGTGGTATTATTATTGTTTCCATAGGAACGGTAGTTTTTTGAAAGCCAAAAAGAATCCTAGGAAAGAAAAACAGTCACTCAAACACGGGTGTGGGCTCCCATACTACTGTGAGGAATGTTCACTGCATCATTCATCTATCTGAGACATAAAAACACAACTGAGAACATTCAAAAGAAAATTGCTCGAGGGTTTTTAGCTAAATGGATTTTATACTTTTGTAGTTTCTATCTATTGCTAAAATACCTGGTAAAGGTAGGTTTGATTAGGGAGTAGTGAGTCTGAACATGGCAAAATTTAAAGTGAACAATAGCCCACAGAGGAAGTTGGGGACGTTACTGTCAGCGTCTTCCATCTTTAATTTCCATGTGCGTCCCTTCCAGGTGGCCGCAGGGAGCGCCCGTGCCATCTCCTGCACTAGGTTCCTACTGGGGTTTGCTTCCTGGGAAGGATTTCTTGGCTTTTCATGGCATTGATTTCAATGACGTGTTATTTCTTACACTGCCATGACGTCAGCCCTCTCCAGTTATGGAATGAAAGCCCCGAGCCAGGCTCACCCACCTGCGCTTCAGGCCTTAGCAAGTGCACGAGAGGACAAGGGTTTTCAGAACAGGCATCTTACAGAACTTGTGAGAAAGAGATTAAAGCTCTGTAGAGAAACACTGGCTACTGTGGTTTGGGATAAAAGTGCCATTAGTGGTTGTGTAACACCGTGGCTGCTCTAAGAAATCACCCTGCCCCAGGGACCAGAAGCCCCGGGCCACAAGCCCGGTCAGGGTTCCTCAGGGCCACACCCCCTCCGATGGCTCTCGGGAAGAATCCTTCCCACCTCTTCCAGCATCGGGGGATCCTGGGAATCCACAGCTTGTGCGTGTGAGATCCGCCTCACTGTCACATGGCCTTGTTCCCACCTGTGTGTCTGTGTGTCTCCAATCCTCCTGTCCTCATAAGGACACCAGTCATTGGACCTGTGGCCCAGCTATATCTGGTAGGTCCTCATTTTAACTTGATTGCTGCTGCAAAGACCCTTTCCCGAAGAAGGGCACATCTGCAGGTGCCAGGGGTACACTCGAACATATCTTTTTGGAGACCTAGTTCAAGCCACTCAGTGGTGGTTTCAGCGTGTACTGGGGGCTTGGCTGGGGATTCTGATTCTGACTTTAGAAAGGCTTACGGAAGATGTAGGGAGGAAGTGGCCCTGAGTAACTGCTGGGTGTGAGTGAAGGGCTTGCGTGCGCCCTGAGTGAGATCTGGGCCGGCCCTTCCCCAGAGTTCCGCCTGTTCTCCAGCCCCGACTGCCACCCAGGAGGAGAGGTTCTTTAGTCTTTGTGAGCACTGGAGTAGAGAGAAGAAAGAGCAAGCGAGCATTTATTTCTGTTGCTCTATAAATTCTTATGATAAGTACCGATCAAAGTGGAATGCAGGCGAGGCCATCCCCAGAAGGTGCTGTCGGCATTTTTGTTGTCTTGGGCAGCCTGTAGGCGCTGGTGTCCTGTCAAAACTCAGGAAGGGGCGGCCTTGGCCGCTGTTCTCCATGTACCTCTGACCCTCTTCACAGCCTGGGATCCTTTTCCTCGTGGAGTGAGGACGGCAGAGAAGCACCGGAGAGGCGCTCTGCAAACTGCTCCCAAAGCTTGAACTGGCACTAGGGGGGTGAGAATTTGAGAACTGCTGTTTCCCCACACCCACGGTATGCAGCAGTCGATACTGCCAATGACTTCAAACTGAATTTCATTTTCTCTGATCATTTGGGGTGTTGAACCTAAAAATATATTAATTGTCTTTAAGTCTAATTTGTACAGCTTTCATTATAGGGTCTATTTATTGAACTATAAACATCTATTAAAAGCCTGTTGCTTATTCTTCATTTTAAGCTGTCACTGGTCATACAGAAACTTTAAATTATCTTTTCTTAGTTTTAATTTATAAGAACAAGACTCTGATTTGTTGAATTTTAGAGAATAATCACTGCAAACCTTTTTTATGCATGTATACACGTATATGTGCACTTGGAGCTCATACTGGACATGGCACACGCTATCTATTTATATTGCTTCATTATTTCCTGCTTCCACATCACAGCAGATTTCAGGGTCTGCCATGGAAACCGCTCTGTCTTTTCCATCAGTTATCACAACATAGCAGATCAAGTATGACTTTCACTGATGGGGCTGCCTGGCTACATCACAGGGTCAGCGTTTCTGGTACTTTCCCAGCAGGTTTACCCTTTTTCCTCCCAATTCTGTTTTGTATTCTTTGGGAGGAAATTGTCACATTGCAGAAATGGATAATCATGTTCCACCTCCTTGAGGGAGAAATGTCTACATAATTTGTTGGAAATTCCTCTATATGGAACACTTGACATCTTAATATCAAGTCTTCTGGTCTGTGAGCACGGACTAGCTGTCTATTCATTTAGACGTTTCTTTCTTTCATCAGAGGTTTGTGGTTTTTCCACCTATAGAGCCTACACATATTTTGTGATCTTTATGCCTTAGTGCTCCATTTTTTGGTGCTGCTATAAATGGAATGTTTTAAAATCTCAAGTTATAATTTTTATTAGATGAATATTTGAATAGTTTTGTTGTTAAATACACATAGGCATTTTCTTTTATTTTTTGCTGTTATTAATGCATTCATCTCTTTATAACCTTTTATTTTTGTTTGTATATATGAAGGCTATTTATTTCTCTATATTAACTTTAAAGTCTGCTATTTTACTAAATACTCTTATGCTTTGTTATGGTGTTTCTGTCAGAAATTCACATTAGCTTATTTGCTATGTCTCGGATTGCTTTTTCTTTTCCAATTGCCATGTCTCTAACTTCTGTGGAAGCCTCAGGAGTTGTCCTATTAAGAAGATGCCATCTTTGGATACTTTGGATAAGTGCACATATACATGTATACATGCATTTAGCATATTAAAAAAGTCATTAATTTCTGTTTGTTAAATATTTTTAAGATGAATGAGTGATGAATTTGTCAAAAATCTTTTATACATCTAGGAAAACTAGATGATTTTTCTTTACCTCCATTACTCTGATGAGTCTTGTTAATGGACTCTCTGTGCCTGCACCACCCTTGCGTGCCTAGAATAACCTTCCCTGCTCACGGGGAGCTTCATTTTAATGTGTTGTGACTCTGTGACTGTTAATATTTTATTTCTTAGACGGACTGGTCTCTCTTTTTGTTTTTGGTACAACTGTTTTGTAAAAAAGCCTTCTGTAATGCTTTTATTGTCTGTAGAGACATTATTTGTTCTTAATTATTTTTCTTACAATGATTTTTAGGGGAATCAACTGAGAGTTTTTCTTTTGATTACTTCTAAGTGAAATGGGTTTCTTTTTTTTTGAGGGATAATTGAACCAGGATATGTTTCTAGTTCACAGCTATAGGAGCCTTTGTTTTTCTTTGCCTTTTTATGTGGGTTTCAAGGCACGGTATAAGGTATGGACTCATAATTTCTGAGCTTTCTCTTCCTTCCTTTTATCTAGACCTTTCTGTATTGTCTCTGATCTGCTTTGCTGTGGTTTTACTGTAATTGCAGAGTTTTGCCCTAGAAGTTGTGTTTTTGTTTTGCTAACACCTGGGGCTCTGAACCCCCGACAGTGACTTTGCCCTTGGAACTTGCCCGGCTGTGCTAAGACTGCTCATCAGGGGTTTTGCATCCCTGCAAACAGGAGCTGCAGTGGAATCTCACGAGTGAAATAACACAGGTGGGTACAAAATATTCTGGAAGAATAAAGGTGGGCTTCAGGGACGTAGGATATAAACTAATATAATAGGATTTTGTACTGCATCGTGGGTGGATATGAAGTCATGTGGCACCATGACACTTTTAGGAGCAATGCTTTAAACAATGTAGCAAATGAGAACATAGGTGTTTTCCTCACAGATCGTTGCTAAAACAAGAAGTCTGGCAAAAGGTCAATGAAAACGACGTCAGCTGTCCTTGCCTCTGCTTGCTTCCTCTCAGCTTCCGTGACCTCTGGGTGATGCAAACACTACTTACGCATGAGAGATTCATTCTTTGCTCTTTCCTATTGGGTTGAAATCAATACAAAATGGAAGAATTTTCTAGAAAAGGAAGGAATCAGAGGCAGGGATAACACCTTGTGTGCGGAAAATCTCCCTTCTATGCTGATTCCTTTCCCTCTTCCACACCCTGCACGCGCCACACACTCAGTGCGGGGCTTCTTTGCCATCCTCCTCGGCGGTTTTTCCCGTTCCCGGCTTCCCCCGTCTGTGCCTGGTCCTCGTGATGCACGCCCTGGCCTCTCACGCCTGTTAGGCGTTCCTTTGAACACTTGGCGCATGTAGCCTCATACTTAAAATCCAAAAGAAGGTGTCCTCGTCCAACCCGTTGTCTGTCGAGGCCCTGCCCCCAAACCTAACCTCTCAAGCCCTGCGTGGGGCTCCCGCCTCAACCCCAGCCAGCCGTACCCTGGTCACGGCGTCCCAGTTCCAGGAAAGCTTGTTTACTGTCACTGAGACGGACGTACCCAACATGCCATTTTAGGCTGACCAGCCCTTCCCCTTTTGATGGTTAAACCGTGATTTATGTGCACAATGTTTTTATTCTGCTCATCCAATTTGCACACTGTCAACGAATCCTTTTTCCTGAAATCTGCTTCCTGTGAATCTCCAATCTATTGCTGGTACCACTGACCAATCGTTGTCCCTTACAGAGTAATTTCCAAACTCCTCACCCACCCCTGCATGGTGCCCCCAGTCTGGTCACAATCCAGTCCACATGGTACCTTTCTCTCCTCTTTTCAGAAGGGAGACCGCGTGACCTCAGCGCCCTTCCAAACCACGCGGCCGCGGACTAGTGCACGGCGGCTGCCCCTGCATGTGTCCGCTGCACTTCCTTCGCCCTCTGGCCCCCACGGCCATCCTCACAGCCAGGATGCCCGCAGAGCTGGGAGCAGCAGGGCTGCAGAGCCGACGGCTCCTCAGCACAGACCCTGGACCCTCCGTCCTCAAGGATGACCTTCAGGGTCAAATGAAACGTTACGGAGGCTCTGAGGCTTGGATATCACAGTGACCAGACCAACTCCGGGTCTGCCCTGTGGCGGGGCTGTGAGGGCGGATGGGACTTCCTCAAACCAACAACCTCCACCGTGCCCATTTTTAAGATTCAGATCAAGTCCTGACATGTAAATATGCTCTAACTCTTATCAATCCTGCTCACAGCCACCCTTGGAGTCTCCCACTGGTGCTCACCGTGCCAGGCTCTGAGTTTCGGTGCTCAGACCATCGGTTCTGCTGCTCGGTCGCCACTCCCTTGGCCAAGCTGTGGGCCCCGGAGGCCCGTGCTGCCTCCCCTGTGGCGTCGGGGTCCTGCCGAGCTCCCACAAAGCACACCGGTGATACTTGCTGACGCGACGGCTCTGCACTCATGGACGCTGTCACCGTCATGGACGTGCCTCCCGGAGCTCTTGGCTCGACGGCTCTGTCACCCTCGTCTCTGGTGGGCATCCTGTTCTCCACTCTCACTGGCAGTGTACACCTGCACACCGAGTCCCCTGCGGTTTCACCGAATTGCACCATCTGCTACCCCTCTCTGTGTTGTCCATCTGCGTGGTAGCTTTTCTTTTCCTTCCTGGACATAAAAATCATAATCCTTAGTGGAAAAGTAAGAATAAATTAACTCTGAGCGACAGGGCAGCGGGGAAAGGTCTGTGCGTTGCGGAGGCCTCGGGTCCTCGTTGCTTGGGCTGCACGTCTCAGTCGGGCTGCTCCTCTGCGCTCTCGGCCAGACTAAGGGTCCAAGCGGAGCCTCGCTCATGCCCTCCACCGCACGTTCCTCAAGAACTGCTCTAGCGTTTCAGCCTGTCCTCGTTGCCCTGTGAATACGTGTGCTCTGTTATTTCCAGAGGACATGCCCTTGGCCAGCATCTTTCTTGCACTTCATTGCAGCGCTGGCTCCAAATGAGAAGGGACACAGAAGCTGGAAAGGTTGGCGGACGGTGAGTCTCGCTTGGATGCTGCCTGAGAACCCGAGTGTGTGTTTGCTCTCCTGGCCAGAGGTAGGTCTGCAGGGCCCTGCCTGAGCTCCGTTGTCCCCAAGGCTCCGAGCAGTGAAGTTTCTATGAGCCTCTTACAGCCAAGCCTGTCCTGAGCCACTGGGGGGCTAGCCGTGCCTGTACCCCACCTGCAGGGCGTTTGGTTCTGAGGCACTATTCAGACCCTGCTGGGATGTTTTATGATATGAAATAAACTCTTGATTCTGAAACATATGATCCCCAAGTAATGTAGTAACTGTAATACATACGTATGGCTTGAATAGCTAGAGAATTACAGAAAGGTATTATATAGAATATAAAATATTCTGGTCTTCATACCTAATCTATTTCTCCAATGAATCTACCTTTAATCCTTCTCTTTAGGTTCTCTGTGAGGTTCCACTGCTGGTGTGACTGCCAGACTTACGGACTTTGTTTCTTGCCTTCAGGTCTTATGTGATGATTTACTATAAAAGATGACGAATGTGGTTCACCAATGTCAGCGTCCATTTATGATGTGATATACTTATCAGTATTTCTGACTTTACTGAAAGTATCAGTAACATTCAATATTCACTAAATAAAAAAATTAGTGCCCCTTACTTTATTCTTTACCTAGTCTCCCTTGTCCTTATATAACATCTATTATTTGTGTCCTTTTTAAAAAGTTATCTGTATCTTAAAATTTAAATTTTTCTAGTAATTTTGTGCTTGGATACAAATTACTTATAAAATAGAAAATCGAAAATGGCAAAAACACTGTTAGGAACATGTAAAAGTGTTTTACTCTTGACTGATAGTAACTTAATGTCACT
This sequence comes from Manis javanica, assembly GCF_040802235.1. Taxonomy (NCBI): domain Eukaryota; kingdom Metazoa; phylum Chordata; class Mammalia; order Pholidota; family Manidae; genus Manis; species Manis javanica. The sequence goes on from NC_133164.1 coordinate 123,417,475, forward strand.
GGAGCCTTGAAGAAAACTGCAATTAAACCTCAACAGACTAGAGTCATTCCAGAGGGTTCCAGTGTTCAGGCCAAATGGATTCTCTATTTCCCCCTCCCTCTCCTTCTCTCCTTTTCTGCCTAACCATCCATCAGTTGTTCAAAATTATAACATTGCAAATTGTTTTGTTTATAATGGACCATAATTTTCTTATAAAAATTATTAGCATGTTCCCATCATTTTCTAATTACCTTTCTGTATAATTGAGAAAAATATGATTTTATTGTTTGAATGATACAGTTTGGAATAATTACTCATCTTTAATCCAAAGGGTGTGTTCATTTGTCTTTTGGTTTTTCTTGCTCAATCTGTGCATTTTGTGCACTTGGGACTCTGTAGACAATTATAATTTAGTAAGGGGCTTGCTCCCCACTCTCCTCTCTCTCAGGCACAAAAAGTAAGGTTCCTTTTCATAAATAGGTTGTTACTGTTTGGAATAAAATGTGTGTAGTTGACGTGTGTCCATGGAAGAGCGCCTTGATAAGCTGGTGACCGGCGTGGCCTTGTGGCCCTGGATGGGGTTGAGGTGGCTGTCCAGGGATACGCTCGCACCTGCATCTGAGTGGGGCTCCCGGGGCCGGGCACCTCTCGCCTCCATGGTGCCCGGTCCCCAGCTTGGCCTGCAGAGGGCCTGGCATAGACGTTCCCCATCTGTTCTGGCTGCTGCTTCTAAGTTCACTCTCCTTATTTCCAACATTAGTGTAAATTTTGACATGCTTTTCTCCATGGGAAAATTAACTGCAAGAACCTACTGTAAAAGAAAGCCGCACACCACAGAGCGGCAGCCTCTCAGCGCCTGCGCAGCTCGGATTCCTTTCCAGCATTCCCGGGTCCTTTCCTCGGGATCACCTGGGGACCGGATCCCCTGCAGCTGCGGGGCGCCAATAGCCCAGCGGTATGGCCAGCCCCTGGCGGGTTAGCTACTCATAAAAACTGCCCTTCCCTCACCTCCTGGACATCGGCTTCCTGTTCTCTTATAGGACCATGTGCAGAATAAGGTGCAGACGCCCATGGAAATGACTCCTTCAGGGGCAAGGGTTTTGTTTGCTGTGGAGGCAGACCGGGGGGGAGTCTGCCAGCTCCGGGCCCTGCACCAGAGGACCTCTCCTCCCAGTCCGCTCGCCATCCCGCCAGGAAAACCATACCAGCAGCAACTGTAGGAATGCTGTCCCCAAGAAGAGGGACAGCCAGCACCCAGATTTTAAAATGCGTGGCAGATCCCCCATCACTTCACACACTGTTGTCGCCTGAGTCCACATCCCATCTGTGTGCATGTCACGGAGACGTCCAGAAAGTTCAAGTGCAGAGAGTGAATTAAATGAGTGTAAGAGCGCTGCTGGGAGTTAGGCCAGCACCTCGGAGGTGCTCCAATAAGCCATCACGTGTCTCTGCACAGAGAACACAAAGATTTTAGTAAATGCATGCAGGAAACTTCATAATAGCATTTTCCAGGTTTTACTGTTATTTATTTCTGTCCCTTCTAGGTGATGTGAACCTCTACTGGGCAGGAAAAACTGAACTTTTACAGTTTGGCCATAAAACCAGTGGAGGTCTCTTTGCCACTTGTTTTTCAAAGGTGTCAAACTCTTCACAGTTGTTTAAAATTTAATTTCAAGATAGCAGATTCCCAGAAGTCCCCCAGTGAAGGCACTTTCCCTGTATCTCATGTTTGAACCCTCTGGAGGTCTTTCATTTGTCTTATGAGTCAAGAAACTCCATCCATAAAATCAGGTGCTAACTAGCACGCAGCAGAGGTCTGTGATGCATGCTTGGCCGCACTAGGTTTCCCTGGCAACAGGCATCTGTACCCTTTTGAGTGACCTACATGTGATGCAGTCCGTGTCACCAAAAGGAAGGGGCTCCTTGTGAAGGACAGATGCTGTGACCATTAATTCATTAATTCTATTTCAGCCACGAGCAATTGTTCGCTCCTGCTTTGCTGTGAGAGAAAAGCCGGCCAAGTTTCTGCTTCAGAGGAACTCTGAAAAGAAGCCACGCGGTGACCACGCTCACAGTGAATTCAGTGTGGCGTCATTATGCTCTTTTAATCAAAGAGCGGCCAAAAAATGAAATGAGTAGGAGAAAATCTCGGTGAACTGGGAAGGACGGCTTTCTTCCTCTTTGTGAAGAAGGCAAGCACGGGCAGCCGTGGAGACAGCCCACATCCTTTTAAGGGAGCCGTTTGGCTGAAAGCGCTCTAGGTTGTGTTAACCAGGCTGTCTTAGCAACCCATGAAGACGTGCCCTTTTGAAGTTTCTAGGAGGTTGAGTTGGTTGCCTGACATTCAGACCCCAGTTAGGTTCCCACACAAGAGAGGGAAAGAGGAAGGGTAGTTATGTTAAGAGGCGAGCTCCTCGAACGCCGACCTTGTAGGTGGGGGTGGGGGATGATTCGCCAGCTTAGTGGAAAGCGTTCACCAGTCGCCTCCGTGTGCATGCACTGGCACTGCGCGCACAGCGGGCGCCTCTGGTCCTCATTCTCTTACGTAAAATAGAAGGAACTTACGCATAAGAAGACATTGGCCGTCAAGGGAATATTCTGGCAGACTGGGTTAGCTCAAAGGCAGCGCTCTAGCTAACTAGTTGCTGGAATCTGACCCTGGAAAAAGTGAACGTGGGGAAAGGCTCTCATTAAATTTGCAGCAAGATTAAGAGAGTTCCGAGGGGCGCCCCGCCATGGCCATGGCGATACCCTATGCAGACCCTGAGGGAGTGACTCCCTGGGCTGCAGTGACTCCAGAAAACGCTCCAGGGAGGGATCTGAGCTGAGCGTCCATGTGTGTCTGACTGCCTGAGTCAGGAGACGCCTGCTCTGGTAACTGGTGATAATCTAGAGTGCTGGCTTTCAACCTTTGGGTTCAGGACCCCTGTCGCCCTTAAACATGACTGAGGATCCCGAACTTATTTTGTTTATGTGGGGTCTCGCAAAAGTGACCGAGGCCCTCTAGGCGAATAGAATACCTACAGGAAAAGAGGTAAAATAAGATATTTCTTTGCTTCTGATTGAAAAAAAAATACAGAAGCTTATATTAAGTGGAAGGAAACGGAGCCACATCTAAGATAACCTTGGAGAAAAAGAAATGTTTTCCCTCAAAACAATCTGCCTCTAACTTCTTTTTCTTTTTCTTTCTTTACTAAAGTGTTTGGACACTTTAACACTTAAGTGGGCATTTAAATTATGCTTCAGGGATGAGAAATGAGGAGGTGGGACCCACCGACCTTCCCACAGAGGGCGGTGATGGAGACGGGGCAGGTGGGGCATCCTGGGAGCGGGGAGCGGCGGTCCCCAGAGAAGCCCTCCTGTCTGCTGACTCCAGAGACGAGCACAGGCACTTCCGAGGTGTCACCATGGAGGCCGACAGCGCATCAGAGCTCCCCCTTCCCTTGGGGTTCCCTTTCCTTCACAAAGCAATGTGACTTCCCCACTGAACCAGCCATGCCATAAAAATAAAACATATTTTGATGCATTTATCACCAAGGAAGTGAAGCCGGGTTGCTAGGCATGACTTGGTTGCTATGGGATCCACGTTGAGAGGCCGCCCTAGTTATTAAGTTACTTGCATCTCCAATTAACACCGCATGGCCGTGGCCGACATCAGCTGAAACAGCCCCGCTTCTGATGAAGAGTTCGGACAGGCGTGGAATGCACTTTCTCCTCCCTCCTTCCATTTGGGACTCCTGGTTTATTAAAAATGGCGATCGTTTGACCAAACTGTCAAGCTATTTCCTTGTCTCCTACATCCTGATTTTTATATTACATTTTCTAAACAGTTGAGCTTCAAAAATCTTATCATTTTCTGATTTATTAATGCGTGAATGTTTATTGATCTATGTAAAAACACTTGAAGCAAAAAAGAACAGGGAATTATTTTTCTAAATCATAAATGGTATTTATTTCCCTTTGCCACACATACTGTCGGGTGGAGACCATGCATTGGGCATCGGGCATAATTGTCCTAATTCTGGTTTCTCTCCAGCACAGCTTCAGAACTTTGGTTAATCCCTTCACTTCTCTGGATTCCAGTGTTTCACTGATAATGTGATAATCCTATTTCCCGTGTTTCTTTACTCTTACTTGAGTCTGAGGCTTTGGGTGTGTGAGACGAGGAAAAGCTACTCTTTGCAGTCCCTTAGGAGAGGTGTAGACATGTGGGCCACCTTTTTAAATTTCAAATATTATGAAAAAAAATTAGCTAGCTAGCGACCATGTTAGCATTCTTTGAGTGCTAAACTGGGTTTTCCTAAACAAGATGCAACAGGTGCAGAAAACCACTATGCTCAGCCATGGTGAAAACGCCAAGTGAGTCTGGGGACCAAAACACATGAGGATTTTAAACTTGTAATAAAACCACCTGGTGACGCTGGCCCCCGAGGGGCTGTTCTCCCAGGAGGGTCAGAGCGGACCAGGTGCTGGTCAGGAGGAGGAAACGGGGGGTGGGGGAGCATGTCCTCCCGGTCACGTGAGCCTGGGACAATGGCCGGAGCCCCCGACCTCGGTCCGACGCCAGCCGGCCTGTGAGAGCGGTGGCCGGGCCCAGCCGTCCTGCTGCACGCGGAGGCCCCCGGCACAGCCTCCCTTCCCCTGCTGAGCAGGTGCCCGGGGAGGCTGGCCGGGTGGCTTGGGGGACAATGACTGGCTCCGCTGCCTCCTGCGGACCCCTCCTCATTCCCAGCACACCAACAAACAGGCTGTGTTGCTCTTAATATCGTGGTAAAAGCCCAAATCTTGAACTTCCCACAAGGTGACATAAGGAGGGTGTGGAAAAATCTCTTTTCTCCTTAATTCACACTTAACTGTTGGTAAGAAGTCAGACATGTGTTTTGGTGTCGTATTACATTTTAGATAATTCTCAACTTACCAATCATGCATCCTTTCCCACTGATTTGAAATGCTGCCTTTACCATATCCAGGAGAGTTATAAATGTTTTAAAATATATGTTCTGTTTCTTAGCTTCCTGTTGTATTCCGTGAATCCACCCGTCTGTGCTTAAACTAGAACTTCCCAAAGCTGCAAAGACTGTAGCTTTAAACTGCAGTTTAATGTCTGGCAAAGCTGGCCCGTCTTCTTACTAATCGTTTTCTAGAAAGTAGCATCATTTCAGATCATATGTAGAATGATTTTTTTTCTTTTACTAGTGTTTCAGAGAATGCTCGGATACGTTGAGAATGAAGCAGGGGTCACTGGCTGTAAATCTCTTTTATCAGCCAGAGAAAATCCAGAGGAGACAAAGCTTTGGGAGCTGGGTAGGGTGTGGAGGAAATGATGCTCGCAGACAGAGTTGATGCGAATCACCCAGCTCCGGTTTGCAGTGGACTCCTGTCTCTGGCGGGGTTTTGTGGTGCTGGCTCGGTTTTTAAGAAACGCAACAGAGGTGACCCCTGGCTGATGGCAGCTTCCTCCCTGATGACCACTTGGATGACTCCAGCTGATCGTCTCTGTCAACTTTGGAGTGCTGCGGTTGGATTCCATGGATCCATTTAGACCTGATGGAACTGTGCTTGGCAGCTTCTATAAAACTGGCTTTGAATGAAAGAGGAAAAGTCAGGTGACCCTCAACCTTTCCTCTTTCTGTCTGCCCATCAATAAAGTATTTATTCTGCCTGTGCTATTCAGAGAAAAGTATACACAGCATGCACATAAGAAACTAAAAACTATTCGGCTTTAATTCTTGTCACAAATTTTAATCGTATTTAATAATGCAACGTCAACCTTATCTTTTGCTTACGTGCATCCTGGGTGTAAACCTCCTTGCTGCGAGTCCCAGACAATTTCTGCAGATGTCGCATCTGACACCTATCATGTATGCATGAAATATCACAGCAGATTTGGGACCCTCCTAGAATGCACTGTACCAGTTCCTTTCCCAGTGATACCTTTCAACTCACCGGACACCTCCAAGAGCTCGTCTGATCATCACGGACCCAGAAACAAACTGACAGGCAAAGTGGCTTTACCCAGAATTGCCCCAGAAGTCGGCACTTGGATCAGAGCCTGCCCCGCATTTCCACGTTTACCACTGAGCAGGCTGTCGGTGGCTTTGGGCACCGTGAACGAATCACGTACATTTTATTACAAGACAGCGAAGGGTCTGATGGCTCTCATGATAATTCCATGCCACCAAGAAAATGTGAAGGTTATGAAAGTGCAGGAAGCCATGTTTCCTACGTGAGAGACAGAGACTCCTGAAATCCGCGGTGCACAAAGTTTACATTTTTAAACTTGAAAGAAGCCCAGAGGGGAGCTCGCCTTCTGTAAAGCTTTCATATTACAGTTGACAACAAGCCTAAGTCTGAGACAGGATTGGCTTTCTGAAGGTCACAGTGGGCAGGGCGATTACTGGGTGTGGAAACAAGACCTGCTGGCTGCCAGGAGACTGACTGTTCCCCAAATCATGCTCCGCAGCCCGAGTGACACGTTAAGCCAGGAGCCGCTCCACGTGCTGTGCAGAAGATCCCCGGATGAGGGGAGGGAACAGCCAGGGGCCACCTGAGCAGGCAGGAGGCCAGATGCTCTCGGGTGTATTCACTACAGACATGTGTTTGGAATCACAAAGTCACCTCCAAGTGAGAGCCCAATTCCACCAACACTAACAATTGCATCAGCAGTGTGTTTTTAGCCGGACTGGCAACTAACCCACATCCTCTTCTTTGCCACCTTCCCCAAGAGAAAGTAGGACAGGGGCTCCCACCCTCCTGGGGCTCCCACCCTCCCACCCTCCCTCTGCCATCCGTCCATTCCTGCCCGGAATCTCCATTTCCCCACGTTTTCCTGCTCTTGCCTCACGGGCCATGCTTCCTGCCGGACGATCCTCCCAGCGTCACCCTCTTGGGTCTTTATTTTGTTTCCACCTCCCCGGCTCCTGTTTTGATGGCATTTTTCAGACCTCCCTGTTTCCACTTGTGTCTCCATGAGCTCAGCTCCCGGAGGCAGAGGCTTCCAGGCAGAGAGACCTTCCGCTGGCCTCCTCAGCCTTGCTTTTGAAATTTCATGGAGTCGCTTCTTAACTGCATTAGCGTCCCAGGGTTGCCAAGGCCAGTCACCACAAACCTGGTGGCTGGAGAAGCAGGAGTGTGCTCGCTCCCCATCTGGAGGCCAGACATCCAAAATCACCGGGTAGGTCATGCCCTGCTCCTTCTGAAGGTGCTGGGGGAGGGGATCCTTCCTGCTTCTCCCAGCTTCGTGCCTCTGGCTCCGTGGCTGTGACCGCAGCTCACCTCTGCCTGCACTTGGCCATCTCCTCCTTGCATCCGTCCCTCTGTCTCCTCTCCACCTCTGGTAAGCATGCCACCACTGGGCTCAGGACCACCCTGAATCTAGGGTGATCTCATCTGAGATCTCTAACTGATGACACACCAATATGGTCACCTAAATAACCCTATTCCTGAGACAAAACTTGAGAAGAATATGAGTCACCTGTATACATGATGCCTCATGCTGACCCCTACCCAAAAGGTCCTATAAAGCTCCACACCCCAAACCCTTAAGCGCGCCTCCTCTCTGAGAGTGCCCGCACTCCTCTTTCTTGAAGTGTGTGCTTTTTAAAATAAAGCCTTCTCACCACTCAACGTAGAAGGTTTTGTCTCTGCGCTCTTCCAGGGTAAGTGTCTTTGTTACTTTGCTATTTCATTCTGTCCCCCAGACATAAGCTCAAGCCTTCACTCTATCTCTGCCTACTTCAGCTAAGCAGGGGGGGAGTACAGAGAGCTCCGATTTGAGCTTGCAAGTTCCCGTTGCCTGGGTGACCCTCCAGGACTGCAGCTACGCGATCATGCTCTTCGGTAGCCTGCCTGAACATGTCCTTTCTTTGCCTGGAAGTTCCCAGAACATCATCTCGCTCCATGCAGTGCTCTGTGGCTCCCCCAGATCCTGGGGTGGTGGGGGCTCAGTTCCCACGCCGTGCAGATCCAAGCGGACGCTGGACGCCAGGTGGTGCTGGCTTCAGGAGTTCTGCCCTGTGCCGAGCGGGAGTTCAGGAGCTGCCCTCCCCTCCCTCTGCCCTTCCTCGCTCCCTGCTGCCTGCAGGGCCGCTGCCATTCCCTGCTGCTCTCGCTTTAATGAACTCCTTCCTTACCTACACTTGTCCCACCTGCTCAAGAATGTCTTTCTCATTCAGAGTCAGGCATCCTCCCTGATCCAGGCTGAAGTTTTACCTGGTGAGCAGGGAGAAACCTCCCCAGCTGCAGCTGCCAGGCAGCACTACCACACATCGGCAAGAAATTCGACTGCAGATAAGGTGCTGATTTCCCTGTGCATTTCCCACTGCTTTATAAACCGCCTCAAGATGCATTGCTACCGCACTGATGCAAAGACCACCATGATGTTCTGGAGTGCTTTCCTGTTAATTTTATTTTCATATGCATATGTGCATAAACATACAACTCTTCAGTTATTTGTGCATAATATGAGGGTAGTAAGGACAGCAGGTTATACAAATCCATGACAGCGGCCCTTCTGTGCGGAGAACTGTGAGGACGAGCCTGGGAGTTGGGGACAATAGAAAAATGTGGCATATCAATTATATGAACTGCAGGCATATAAAAACATGTTTTTTTTTTTTATCAGAAACTGTTTCAGCTAGCAAGTGGACATGAAATCTTAATATGAGTATGAATAATTTGAACTGATGAGCTTTGCTATTATTGTTGTCTGTAATTTTTGAGAGGATAACTAAAGAAAAGAGGACAGATAGCAAATAACTAGGAGATGAAGAAGGAGCGTGAAGGATTCACAGCACCAGCAACAATAGTGCCGAATGAAACAACGATGATGACTTAAGCATCCATTGTAGGTGAGCCGATACTGTTTACATTCATTGTTTCTAGTCTATTGAACTTTAAGAGAGATACAAGGACCACTTCAAAGGAAGGATCCACAATCTAGCCTTCAGAATTTATACATTAAAGAAAGAAAAGGGGCAGAGAAATGTTCATGATGATTTTATTTTTTATATTGAAGGAGTAAGGAGTGATTAATAGATGCAGGTCTTAATTTCCCGAAGTTACCAGCACTTCAGCCCTAGGATTCTTCTAGCCTACGGATTCACCTTTTGAATGTAAATTAGGAAATACATAATGCTCTAGGGCAAAACATGTTTTTCATGTGCTTTATCCTGAGTGTCATTAGAGGGGAACTTCATATGAGCTTTATTAGTTACAAAACAAATTTAATTTTTGCCTCACATCTTGAAAGAGTGGACAAATAGAGATAATCTTGGACAAAATAGGTGTTTTAGCAAGCAAATAGCCATGTCTGGGCAGGCTGGAGTGGGGATTTCAGTGGAAAGTGCCTGTGGCTTGGACCCTTGGAAGCTGGGAATGGAACCAGGTGGCAGAGTCGTGAAGACATAGTAGGGCTGCTGGAAAACTGAGCAGGAAAAAAGAATGGATGAAGGAGCAAACAGTAAGTGAAGCCGGCCAGCAGGTGTCCGGGTAGGATGTCCATGGAAACAGCTTGAGGGAAAGAGCCCAAGGCCAGGGTCCTGGTCACTGTGGGGTGAGAGCTGTGAGTCGGGGCTTCCGGGAGGCAAATGCATTGCTTCCATGAACTGACCTTACTCCTAGGCTTGTGTGGGACAGTGGGACGGGTCAGTCTCTATTCTCTCTGTGGTGAGACTCTCTTGTGTCACTTCCTCACTACCAGAGATGGGCTAACAACTCTACCTGATAGAAGTACATAAATATTATTATAGATGAACAATATCCCAGATAAATTTACTTATTAAGGCATTCAAAAACAGATGATAATACAAGAGGGAGAATAAAATTGGTCATGACCTTCTCTTATAGAACTTAGTCTAGTGAGTGGTCCCTGACTCCATGGAATCTTAATGAATGAACATTATTTTCCCCAAAATGTAAATGCAACAATATATACATTTCACCAATATTACTAAGGTACTCATGGAAATCCTGGAACACAACCATGTGTCAGTTTAATAAACCCCAGTTTAATGGAAGTTTAATCCATTGGTGATTTTCTACTTTTGTCAGTTACTCTCAAAATTTAACACCATATGTAACACAGTTTAACTTTAATATCTCAAATCTCCTCTTGAGTATTAAAAGAACTTAAGACCGTTTTAACCCAGCCACACTCTTTCTACTCTATACGTTAATCTGTCTGAAATTTTAACTCTAACTTGTTTTCTTACCTCCAAATTAAGTATATTTTATACTGTTGTATGCAGGGGGGTGAGCACAGCTTCATTCACGTGCTCACCGACTTCCTTCCTTACGATTACTTCTGCCAACTCAGAGTGTCCTATTCCCTGAAGTACATCTTTCAGAGGTTCCTTTTGTAAGGGTCTTTTGATAAGCTCTCAGAGTTTAGTTCTTAAGAAATATCTCTTTGTTCTCATTATGTTTTCAGTGATATAAATTGTTTTTACATTTTAAAACAGTTTGAAACTTATAGAAAAGTTATGCCTACAGCCCAGTGTTTTTCCCAAATCATTTGAGAATAAGTAAACAGATTGACACCTTATCCCCCCAGTATATCTGTGTGGGATCCTAAAGGTAAGGCTGTCTTCTGCACAACCAGGACATAGCTACTGAAATCAGGAAATGAGCGTGAATGCTCATCACCATCTGCCCCAGACCACCTCCCGCCCCAGAACACCTCCCGCCCCAGACCACCTCCCACCCGAGACCACCTCCCACCCGAGACCACCTCCCACCCCAGACCACCTCCCACCCCAGAACACCTCCCATCCCAGCCCACCTCCCACCCCAGAACACCTCCCACCCCAGAACACCTCCTGCCCCAGAACACCTTCTAACCCAGACCACCTCCCTCCCCAGACCACCTCCTGCCCCAGACCATGTCCTACCCCAGACCACCTCTCACTGCAGACTACCCTCCGCCCCAGACCACCTCCTACCTCAGATCACCTCCCGCCTCAGACCCCCTCCCGCCCCAGACCACTATCCACCTCAAACCGCTCTCAGGCCTTTCCTACTGTCTCAGCACTGTCCTTGGCAGCTAAGGGTCCAGGTCAGAATCACGCCACTCACTGAGTCATTGCAGACTGCCTGTTGGTGTCCCCCAGACTCCCGTGTTGAAGGCCCAACCCCTGCATGGTGATGTCAGGAGACAGGCAGGTGGGCCCTTTGAGAGGTGAGGAGGTCGTGGGTGTGGAGGCCCCACGATGGGTGGGGATTAGTGTCCTTACAAGACACCCCAGGGAGCTGCTGCCCCTTCCACCAGGTGAGGACACAACAAGAAGGGAAAGTGCCAGGGAAACACACTATTTCTCAGTTGTCTCTATCATAACCTAAGACGACCCAGGAGCAGAAGAGGTGTGGGGTGCCGACCCCAACTCTGAGACTCCTGTGCGGCTGGAGCAAAGCACTAAGCCACCCTGGGTCCAGGACCACCAGGGGGTGTGAGAACAGAATTCAGGCTCAGCAGGCAGCCTGACACCCCCTTACACAATTCACTCAGGCCAGTTCTGGCCTCTCACGCCTCGGAAGGGAGAAGGCTGACGAGGTTACAGTAGTGTTGGCGGCTGCCGCCTTCCTGCTGCTGACGGGTCACTGCAGCCCGCAGGAAGCTTTTTCTGAAGCCCATCTGCAATACGAGTAAATAAACATTAGTGACATACGAGCCCTGGGTTCAGACACTTTTCACAGTGATTTAGTATTTAGTCATTTGAATGCTCGTAGAAAACTTAAAATCACTTCTATTTCACTTTTCTCATTTCACAGCTGACGAAAGCTGCTGTAGAAACATTTCTTTTTTAGGTTGAAAGGTAGATGCTATTTATCTTTTTGTTTTTATTTGGATGCAAGTTGAGATTAAAACAAGAAAGAGTAGAATTTCAGAGATCTTTGCCTTCTTTACTGGTGGAACTATTCGGTCTAATGGCTGCATTGGCTGCCTCATGATTAAGTTACTGCTATTTTTCTAAAGAGAAAATTGATTTTGTCTTACTTTTATTATATATTTTTTTCATAGAAAAATATCCATGATGATCACATTCTCCTCTGAACTCTTGAAGATGATATTTGAGTCAAAGCCAATAATTCAACTCACGCAACACACAGATATGCCTGGAATGTTCTGTGTCCTTCCTTTAATGCCCAGCTCCTAGAACGGTGTTCTCCACATTGCGTATGTGCGTCATATATTTATAGAGCATAGCTACTAGTAAGGTTATAACAGTCCCTTTTTTTAATAACCTGGCCTGATTTTTTGTACTTTCAAACATCTCTGTATAGAATACACCAAAAATCCAAACAGATGATCACATTAGCTTAGTTTTCACAAGTTATAATACTCTTTCCTTCTGGAGAAGATTACAAGTTTCTAGGATTTTGAGATCATAATGATTGGAATTTCCCGCATGACAATCAGCTCTGTATTTTCCATGTAAAGTGCTCAATAAATGGTTCTGATGGCAAAGCAGAAATGAAAGAGACAAAGACTGAAAACTGAAACTCAGATCTATAAATGAATCAGTTCATGTGTATGTATTCTGTTCTCTACAAATATTGCAAATGAACTCAATCAATTCCCTCATTAGCTTGGTGTATCAATCCCCAAATCTCAAGAGTGAAATTAGAATTCTATTCAGAATGCTGAGGAGAGCTGAGATTTAAGCTTTCTGTAAGCAGAAATTAAACCTGCTATAATATTTTGCATTGTGCTTTTGCTGAATGCATGGCAGTTAGAGGGTAGACTTGAGATCCTCAAGTACTAGCTGAATGTCCACAGCCAGTTTATGTCCCCTTTTTCTCTTTCTTAGCCTGACTAGAGGCTTATTGATACTATTGATTTTTTTTGAAGAACCAGCTTTTGGTTTCGTTGATTTTTCTCTATTAATTTCCTGTTCTCATCCATTGATTTTTGCTCTACTCTTACTATTATTTTTCTTCTACTTCCATTGGATTTAATTTGCTGTTCTTTTTCTAGTTTCTCAAGGTAGAAACTCAAATGACTGATTTTAGGTCTTTCTTCTTTTCTAACATGTGCATTCAATGCTATATATTCTCCTCTGAGCACTGCTTTCACTACAGTCCATAAATTTTCATAGTTTTTCATTTTCATGTACCTCAAAATATATTTAATTTTTCTTGAGATTTTTTTCTTTGACTCGTGTTATTTAGAAGTGTGTTGTTAACGTTCCATGTATTTTGGGTTTTTCTGGTTACTTTTCTGTTAATTATTTTTAGTTTAATTCCATTGTGGTTTAAAAGCAGATGCTGTATGATTTGCATTGTTTTAAATATGTGAAAATTTTTATGGCTCTGAGTGTGGTCTGTCTTGGTGAACGTTCCATGTGAGCTTGAGAAGAACATGTATTCTGCTGTGGCTGGGAAAGGAGGCTGCAGATGTCAATTACACCCAGTTGATTTGGTGGTGTGGAGGTCGAGTCCTTTCTGATTTTCTGTCTGCCAGGTTTGTCCATTTCTGATAGAAGAGCATGGAAATCTCCAGCTAAGATAGTGGATTTATCTATTTTTCCTTGCCTTTCTGCCATTTTTTGCCTCTGGCGTTTCATGCTCTGTTGTCAGGCGCGTGCACGGCAGGGATCGTTGTGTCTTAGAGAGCCGACCCCCTTCAGCATTCGTAGCGTCCCTTCCTTATCCCGATGGTTTTCCTTGAAGTGGCCTCAGTCTGAAATTAATAGAGCCTTTGTTTTGCTTTCGGTTGATGAGTGTCAGCGCAATATATTTTTCTCCATCTACTTCCTTTTAATCCGTGTGTCTTAAAATGTGAAGTGGATTTCTTGTAGACAGCATATAAGTAGGCCCTTTTTTTAATCCACTCTGACCATCTCTGTATTTTATTTGGTGCATTTAGACTATTGACATTCAAAGTGATATTAACACAGTTGAATTAAAATCAACCATATTTCTCACTATTGCTTGTTTTTCCCTTGTTATTTTTGTCTTCCTTTCTTTTTTTTTGCCTTTTGTAGTTTTAACTGAGCATTTTCTAGGACTCCATTTTCTCTCTTCTCAGCATCTGGTTATACTTAAGTTTTTTTTCGTGCTTGCCCTAGAGTTCGCGGTATACATTTGCAATTTAGCCAAGCTCACCTTCAAATAACACTCCACCACTTCACGGGTAGTGTGAATACATTTAAAAAACCAAATAATCCTAATCCTCCCTCCATCCCTTGTATCATTTCTGTCATTCACATGGCTTATATATAAGCACACACATTACATATACATATAATACATATACATATATATATAAACACATGATTGAGTACATTATTGATATTATTTTGAGTAAATTTTTGTGTTAAATCAGTTACAAATGAGAAAAATATGTGTTTGTTTTACCTTGACTTATTCCTTTTTCAATGGTCTTCCTTCTGTAGACCTGAACTTCTGACTATAGTATTTCCCTTCTCTCTAAAGAACTTTCAGTATTTCCTGCTTGGCAGGTGTACTGACAAGCCCACAGCCAGTAGAGCAGCATTAACACTTACTTACTTAGAACGGCAAATTCTGGAAAACCCCTGCAAAGGGAAAAACCGGTCCCTACGCTCATGGAAATCCCCCAAGGTGAGCTCACAGACGAAAGAACTGAAAGGCACATGAGAAAGGTCAAAGCCAGAGGACGGCAGAGATGATACACCGGCAGTCGGGACGATGCCTCCGAGATGACATGCTTGAAATGTTTGAGGAGTTTCAGATAAAGGAAAGATTCCACAAAATAAGAACAGGTCATCAAGACATAAACACTAGAGTAAAGAAACAAGTAGAGATCCTAGAAAGAAATATATGCATACATTAGCTAAAACAATTAGTACTTCAGAGTGTTGCCGGGTTCTTAGGGCAAGGAGGAAAGATATCAGATGAAATCATACAAATGCTCAATTAAAACGACATCTTTCATTCCCAAGGGCCTTCCAAGTCCCTCCGTGAGCCCACCTGGGCCTCGTAAACTCAAGATCATGACTCCATGACGGCTCATTAGAGCTGCAATTAATGGGAGACAAGACAGGAAGTCCGTTATCAGTGAAGTACTTTAATGAAGACAAACTCGTAAACGTTTCTATCAATACACTTCCTTCACTTAACATCAACTTTGTCTACTTTGGGGATGATATGATGGAAGTTCCTGAAATTAGATTATGGTGATATTCTATAAATGTAATTTCTTTTAAATATACTAACACCCGTAGAACTGGACACTTTAAATGAATGAACTTTGTGGTCCATAAATTCTATCTCAATTATGCTGCTCTAAAAAGGTATATGTTCAAATTTTGCCTTTTTGCATTATAAAGATAAGGCTGCTGTATGCAAGGGCATTTCTTAGTAGGAGTTTAAGAAAATTGATTGTGATAAAATAGAAATGCTAACTTAATATTCTTTAAATATGATGTTCTCATATAGTCTCAGTGATATTGTAAAATCCAACCTGAAATTGGCTATTTAAAAATTTTACTAGGTAGTAAGTCAGATTTTTTTGTAGCTTTCCAAGAGTTTCTAAAATATTTTTCACATTAAATTATCTGTTTATAAGGAGTATTTTGTGACACAATGCAGTGGCTTTTCCTGTTATCACCTAATGAAACACACGTCTTCCAAGGGCCTCCCCGACACGCTTTCTTCTCCAGTAGTGAGCTGCTCAAACTGACTTACTGTTCTCGTCATTTGGTGCTACACGTTTTCAGAATCTTCATTTTTAACAGATTAATGTATGTCATGGTTTATTTGAAACTCCTTTCAGATGTAGAGATTCTAGTTTTCTGGTGCTAAAAAGAAAATTGTTCCGACCGCCCCAAACTCTGAAAAGTCATGAGTTCCCATTAGCAACTTTTTATAAGGACATTTTAGAGGGAAATATTTCACACTTCATTTTTTCTCTCTTCTACAATACGTGAATGTTTTTAAATTTCAAAAAGCCCTCATTGCTTGAAACATGACTGTCCTTGATAAATGAAGATTGCAGGTGATCTGCAGAAATGAAAGGTGGAAAGGCCACAGCTGAGCGGCGAGAGATGGTCACGCTGCCAAGTTTCCTTCTGCAGCCCCCTGACCAGGTGCAGGCCATCCACAGCGCCGAGTGGGCCCCAGAGGCCGCCATGAGGAGACGGGTGCTGTGAGGTCACCCAGGGGAGATTGCTGAGAATCTTCTGTAAAGACTGAAATCTCTTTCCCTATGCATGTGACCAAGGATGTGTCATCTGGATGAACCAACGCTTATATTCAAACACCTGTGTATCTTCACGTATCAAGCAATTAATTATGAAGTTTTCCTAAAGATTAGTAAACTAACTTAGCCACCTTTTATCTTTATAAGTGCCTCAGATTTTTTCCAGGGAACCTGCTGGCTAGCAGTAACTGGCAGCCAGGGACACAGTTGCTCAGCTCTTGCGGGACCCTCGCCGGAGCCCAGACGCCTGCAGCTGCCCTCACCGCCTGAGCTCAGCCCTGGCCTGCCTCCCGCCTGGGCCCCCTTCCCCAGCAAGAAAGAGGCTTGAAATCAGCTCAGAGTCAAGATGGTGCTTGAGGTCCTCCGTCCACCTCTGGGCCTGCTGGCTTTACGAATAAAGTCGCTTTCTGCGCCCCGACACCTTGTCTCAACTTACTGGCCCATCAGGCGCTTTATGAACTGGGCGTCAGGGTTTGAAACTGAAGCTGACATCTGACCTGGGCCTCCTCTTGTGCTCTGTGTGCAGGCTTGATAATCACGAAGATGTTTAAAAATAATTCTTAGCACTAAAATCGGGTGAGTGTGCATACACAAATATATACATATATGTATATTTATATAAATATACACGTATCTAAGTATATGTATGCTACTTAAGTATATACACATGTGTGTATTGCTAGATAATTCAGGGTTAACAGAATGATGTCAACTTGGGCAAAATTTGTTTACTCATTATTCAAAGCAAGTGTATTTGAAGGAGACACTGATACAATATAGTCTAGTGATGAAACTATTTACAAAGCAATACATACATGTGTGATTCAAGTTAACAAACAGTAAATTCATTGCCCAGGAAAAGACAGTAGGATGAATGTGAAAATATTAGCTGACTGTCTGTGGTTAGTGGGTTGGTGTAATTTTATTTTCTAAATTTCTAAAATTTTATTTCATTATATTTTCATACTGGTTGTGGAGATAAATACACAGGTGCAGACTGAATCATAACAGGATGAGTACATCGTGCTGAGGGGTTTGGGTCTCAACCCAGGGGCACCGGGATGTTCTGACATTACTCAGGGGAGGGGTGAGGGCAGAGCTGCATTTCAGAAGGCTCGTGCTGGGGCTGGGGTAGAGAGGAGTCTTGGAAAAACAAGAAAGAAAAGGAACAATTAAGATGTGGTGCGGGAGTGCAGTGACGGTGGTGATGCCCAGCAGATGCCCAGCAGGTGACAGCAGGTGACAGGGACAGAGAGACAGGCGGTGACAAGGATGGGACCTTGGGCTCAGAATGGGCATCAGTGAAGGGGGTGGCAGGGTGGGCTCCTCCTCAAGGATGCGGCCCACCTGCCCTCAGATGCTGGCGGGGTGCGGGTCTGTCCTGTGTTCCTGCCCTGCACAGGGCATGACCCTGCACTGAGCTGTGGCTGGCAGGGCCACCTGTGGGCCACAGGGCTGTGGTCCTGACCGTGGACACAGCAGCGGCTGGGGCTCCAGGAACACAAAGGATTAAGCCATCGGGCTGAATGTTGTTCATGCCAGAATGAAATAATAGTGTCTGCTGACCGCCCATGGCCCTGCCTGGCTTGGAAAGGACGGTGGCCCTGGCCTCTCCTTCCCAGCTGCAGCTTCCTTGTCTCTGCTTGGGGCTTCAGTGTGCTGCCCTGGATGTCCCTGCGTGTCCCAGCAGCCAGCCCTGCTTTGCCGTTGAGGAGGAATCTGGTGCATTTACTGTTGCCCGCAGTTCAAATGACCCTGTGGATTCCACTTGCTTCATACGCTCCACGTCTCTGTTGTTGGGTTGGTTTCAAGTAGATTTCTTTGGGTCTCTGAGAACAGTTGTGCGCATTAACGCAATAGTTTGATATTTCATACAAGAAATCACTTGGAAATGAAAGAAAGGTGACAGACATATCAGCATAAACATTTTCAAATTAACACCCACTGTTTATATTCATTTATATAGCAATCGCTCTCATCTGATTATTCTGATTAATTTCCATTTGTGGCTTATTTGTACAGGAGCCAAGGTGGACAGGTAGACAAGGAGCGATTAACTTGGCTTCCTGACATTGTTCTTTTCCTGTGGTCTTTTCAGAGTAATTGTAGCTGTACTGACACTAGGGGATGATTTTTAGGTCCGTGATTTACGTTTGCTTTGTGACCTCCCAGCGGATACTTGCAGTGCTTGAATTTTGAAATGCACACTTACATCTTCTCTCATCACATACAGCCTTGAGTTGCTTATCAATTTGCTTTTGAAAAGTCCCCAGTTACAGTTGTGGTTTCTGCTTTGTTGGTGTTACTTTGAAGAATTGTTCTAGAGTTTTGCCTGCAGCTGGCTTCAGCAAATGTAATGCCTCCCAATCCAATGCGGACGCCTATCTACACTCTGCTGTGAAACGCTGCTCCTCAGCCAACTCTAAACCTCACAAGGACCAACCACCACCACCACCAACACACCAGGAGAGCAAATATTCTCTGGTATTTATGATGCATCACCTTCATAGCATTTCAGTTTTTTACTTTCTCGCATCCTATTTTGTCTCTTTACAAATAGCATAACTTCACCCTAGCCATCTTTTTATGTAGCGGAACGCAACATGCGTACCAACACCCTTGTTGAATTGTGAAGAGATTATTCATACTTGACATTTTTATCCATGATTCTGGTTTAGTAATGACAGCGAGCATCATGCTAACTGATCCTGAAAGCAGTAATGCTAGGTGAGGGGGGCTGCGGTTTGCAAACGTTACTTATTTCCTTAGATAATGAACATTAAAAGCAAGGTAGAAAAGCCCATGGCTTCCGCATCCCAGTTCCATTCTAAACTGGAAAGTAAGTCAGTGATAATCAATTCTCACTTTAGAAGTAAGAAGAAAGTGGGGCTTGGTGAGGCCTGCATGAGTTTTAGCCTTTGGAGAATGGATGATTGCATGTAAGCACAGCTATATGTGTAATAATTTTATGAGTCAAAATACTCAGTTAGGAATCAAGGTACTATGGATATAATACCCAGCTAGATGCCCTCCCCAGTTCAGTAAACACCACTCAACAGACTGACTTGATGACGATGAGGTAAAAGAAGCGATCATTCCATGTGAAAAACTGGAAATTCCTTGACCAGCTAAGATGATGCTGATAAGGAAATGACTTCTGTAACACATCCTGTGGGAGAACAGGGGGACACCTGCATGATGCCGACACTCTGGGGGAGGCTGATGGCATTCAGGGGGCCTCGGAGCCTCCATTTCTTAGGAAAGTACTTAGTAAGATGTCTGTAAATTCTAGCAAAGTGGTCATTTTAAATATAAACAGCAAATACTGTAAACCCTAATTTTTTAGTACTTAACTAGTAAAAGACTTCATCAAATTTAAAATGGAAAGTTCTTGGAATTTTGCATCATTTGCCCTTCAAGTTGGAAGAAACACATTGCCTTTTGCATCAGGAGAACACGGGGGTCCGTGAGCTGGGTCCCAGTCCTGTCCTGATGTTTCCTGCTCTGAGGCGCGGTTGCTGGTGACCTTCAGTAATCAGCGTGATTCGCTAGAGCAGCTCAGACCCGCCCTTCTGTGCCCACAGCATCTGATGGAAAACCCACTCTGACCCACACACTTAAACCTGTGAAAAACACTTCTTTCTTTTTTTCACTCATTCAACAAATGTCCGACTGCCATCAAGGGGCCCAGCCCCCTGCGGGTGGCTGAGACATGGTCAGCCCCACGGGTGGGCCGGGAACGTCTCCCCTGTAATATGGGGGTGAGAGGTGTTAGACCGACGAGCACATGAAAAACAGAACCGCGCCTGCAGGAAGATGATGTGGTGCTGGGGTGACTCAGGGCACTGGGCCTTCTCCCGCCGAGGGTGATGTGAGCAGCAGGGCATGAATGGGAACCCAGGGAGGGGTTCGAGGAGACCAGGGTGCTGCCAGTCCTGCGGGGAGGCAGGGAAGGCCACAGAGGGCGCCTGGAGGGAGGGCCGCCCTGGGCAGCAGCTGGAGAGGTGGCAGGGAGCCTACCCGGACAAGCCGGAAAGCCTGCTGAGGTCTGGGCCTTCCATCCACAGGAAGCCTGCACCCAGGGACACGTGAAGCAGAGAAATGACATCAGTGGATCTGCGTTGGAAGATAAAGGGCCTTGCTGAGCAGAGTGTGCAAGCCCAGGACGAAGAGCCAGCGTGCAGAGCCCCGGTGTCCACGGCCGAGCAGGAGAGAGCAGGGCAGAGAGAGTCGGGTGTGGACAGCGGCAGGTCACAGGGGCAGCTGGGCGTCCCAGCAGGGAGGTGGCCTCAGTGGAAACAGCCTGTCGCCACCCTCCCCCAGGCCGGGGAAAGAGAGATGCAATAGGAACAACTTAGATCCACCACCCCTCTTGTCCGGCTTATCCTTGTCGGTCAGGGAGGTGCACGGGGCGGCCCCATTCTGCCACCGGGACCACCACACTGCAGGCCCCTTCCCCTGCATGGCACAGCTCCCCTCGCCCTAAGAAGGCCATACCCAAAGGAAATTGCTTATTTCTTATGATTTTATGTGCTCCTAAGAGCCAGTAAAAAATGTGAGACTCTAATTACGCCTGAATGAACGACTCTAACTTATTTAGGGAGAAAAATTGAATAAATCTGAAATTCTTTGGACTGAGTCATATTGATAAGTACAGTTGTTCTTGATCTGTGATGCCCTTGGAGCCAAAACAAGCCAGACAGGAGGGGTAATGGACGAATGTTGAAGATAAACATTAACATGCCTCTGCCTGAACTCTCTAAGAGGAAAAGAAGCAGGGATAGTAACGTGCTGGGCAAACTTCCATAAACAGGCTATCTTGCTCGCCTTTTTCATCCAAATTTTGAAGTCTGTATAAACACAAATAGAATTTTATGAAAAGTTTTGCAGTGGAGCAGCTCAATACATTCTAAGACAGCCAAATAGATTCACCGCTTTCAAATGCCCTGTGAGCTTTCTGTGCCTCCCCAAATGCTCCCTGGCGGCCATTCGGTCATGAGTTTAAGGGGTGTTTGCTGAGTTCCCATCTCTCGTTAGAAACTGTGAATGATTTGCTCACCTGTAGCTTTCAGCGTTTTGCTCAGTGAAGGGTTTTGAGTGTTGGCTACACATGGTGAATTGCGCTCAATAATAGGACTTGGTTCCTGCCATTAAGGAATGAATGGCCTGATCTATGTCTTATTTTATTACTTAACTTTAATATTTTATGACAAGTTGGAGGTAAATATGTTGAAAAAACAAGGTTTACAAGTTTTAACTCTCTAGAAACTTAAACTACTAATAGTCAACTGTTGATTTTATGGTAGTAATTGATAAAATAGCTTAGTATCTACATATATCTTATACAATCATGACCTACATTTTTCCTATGTTTTTTGAAACTTCTAGGCTACAAAGGTCATCTGAAAAGTTTTTCAAACTGTTGTTCAAGGGTCAGCTGTACAGTCACTTAGGGGTTAGAGCTTAAACATATGGATTTGGGGACAATTCAGTCAACAGCAGATGTGACATCCTACAGAAGGTGGGACAATCAGGGCAGGCCTTGGTCGGCTGGTTTCAGGGTAACAGGAAAGACGAAACGGGAAGCCAAGCATGAAACTGACTGAAGCTGTGACCCAGAGAAGCGACACCTCCTGCTGGCCAGCATCCAGCCCCACAGCCTGCTGTCCCCACGGATCCTGGGGCCAGAGTCCCTGGTTTCCTCTCAATTGAACCAAATGTTTGGGGTGAGTAACTTATTTTCTTGCCAAGTGGACATTTAGCTTTATTTTTTTTTCAGTCATGACCCAATGCCCTGAACTTGAAATTTCTGTAAACTTTCAGAAATTGTCAACATAATAACAAACATCAAAAAATATCATGTTCACAAGGTCATGATTTTGGCAAGATCTGTTTGCGTGTATGAGAAGGGGACATGGGGTCTATTCACTTACATGAAAGAGGCAGGAAGGAGACACAATATACAGAACAGTGATTATACAGAAATTCAGGACAAAGTAGGGGACTTGTTCATGAAGGTCTCAGCTCAGACTCTTTAAACCTGAGGGGCGGGAAGTCCCTCTTAATGAAATCCATAAATGATCACAAAAACACTTTACCCAGGAACCAGGAATATGAATTCAGTAATAAAAGCCTAAAGAAACTTAGAACCCACGGAAGCTGAGAACACGGGGGATACGGAGAGGAGCAGGCTCATGTCGGAGCGGTTCGCGCTGGTCTGAGAGAGGAGTCCAGACGCAGGACCCGCTGCTTTATCACAGGAACTGTGCCATTGCAATAACGGGCCATGGTGCTGACCGAGTGACAGAGTCACTTCCCCTTAGCTGGATCAATGCACACTTAAGTGAGTGTTAACATTTCCTGCCAAGGGATATTTGTCTTTACATTACAAATATTTGTTATTTACCGATATTGATATTTATTTACTCACTTATGAGCTTGTTCCTTCATTTACAAGCATTTGTTAAATGCCTATTACGTGAAGTGTACCTCACTTTTTACAGTATTGAACATAGACAAGACAGCTAATTTCCTTTATAAATTCACGGTCTAACAGGGGAGAGGAATACACACATAACACACACCCCAAGGAGGTGAGAGGGGAGCACGCAAGCACAGGATGGGGTCGGAGGGCGATGCCTGATCCGCGTGTGATCTGGAGGCTGATAGATGTAAATGTGGGAGGCGGGAACAAAACAAACACCTTTTATGTTGTAGCACAAATGAAATTGGTGGCTATTTACAGGGTTAAATTTAATGGATCAATTATTATCTTATGTTTTGTGGGCACAATAATCTCTGGCATCAAATGAATCTGGATCCATTACCAGGCTCTACTGAAAATATTACGTTTGCAACTTTCAATTTCTCTCTTTTTATGAGCATCTCAGTGGAATTGATACTGTCACTGGGATTTCAGCAGGATGCAAAATAATACCAGATGTAATGGTTCTTCTTAAAGAGGCGACTCGTGCAACTGGGCCGCGTGAGTCAGGCGGCCGAGTGACTTCACACACTTCCTCCCGCGATTTCTAACTCTCAGCTGGCGCACGTACGGCTCCCTGGCTAGGGCCTGCTTAATGGCCTCCTTTCTTAGCATAGCGATTCTCTGAGGGGCTGTACACACTTCCGAAACTAGGTGGGAAGAGTCACATTTCTGCTCTGGATTAAATACAAGCGATTAAGGTTGAACTGCTTCCCCTGTGGCGTGTGTGTAATTTTGCAAGTGTGTTATTTAAAATAGGTAGCTCTGCTTGTATTTAAGTTCATGAATATGACCCTTCTCCTTTTGGAGGCCACCACCAATTCAATGAAAATTGGTGTAATATGTCGTAAAAACCCACAAATAAAATTACTTTCAAGCTTAATATCAGCATCACTTGAATTGTTAGAATAAAATATTGCTTAAGGTGAAAGATTCCTGGGCCCTGAACTAGAGAGTCAAGGGGATCCTCTTGGGGCTGCAGCTCCCCCATATCTCCCTCCTTGGAGCCTGAGATGCAGGTGACACTCAAGAACAGAGATGTGGTGGGCAGGGTCCCGAGGTGGCACCCAGACATCTGAGCTCTAGTGGAAGTGCCTGGCGGGGTCCCATGCCCTGAGCACAGGCAGATCCCCTGACCTTGATGGGTTTGTCCCCCTGAGACCAAGCTACTGTGGGGAAGGCTGCAGGGAGATTTCCCTGGAGGTCTTGAGAAACAACCACGGGTCTCCTGCTGTGGACAGCTGCGTGGTGCGTGCCTGAGGTCCTCCTCCAGACCCTGAGGGTGACCTAGCCAGCAGCCAGCAAGGAAACTGGAAGCTCCATCCTATAGCCGCACACACGGGAGCTCTGCCCACTTCTGGGTCAGATGGGACTGGCTTCCTGGCCAATCCCCTGAGTCCAGCCTGGTCAGACCCTGCGCAGGGCCCAGCTACCACACACCCGGACTCCTGGCCCAGGAGCAGCATTTGGAGCAATGTGCCCAAATTCAGGTGAGATTTGGTGGGAAATAATTTGACGTAGAACTGTTGACAGGTGATTTTCTTACTGCAGAATGGAAAAATCTCATCCAAAACTTTCCTGGCTGATTTGTTCAATAGCTTTTTTGTCTCCAAAGACTATCCTGATTAAGGTTGCTACTATCAAAAAAGTTGATCAGAGAAACTGGAAATATTTTAGGTGACTACTTAGAAGTTCTTTCAAACTTCTAACACTGAGTCTTCTTTCTCACTTTGATTTTGGCTTTGAAAAATTCATTTAATAATTACTTTTGAAATATACCAAAAATCATATATGGTCTGATGGCAATTTATTCCAAAAATGCAACAATGTTATTTAATGTTTATTTCTGTTGCAACGACCTTCATGTATCAGTCTCTCAGAAGAGGCGTACCTTATGTGTTTGAGCGTTTTGGAGAATAGTAGTTAAGTGACACATTAAATCATGATGGAGATGGGGGACTGCATGGCATTTTCATATTGGTCCATTCCTTTAAAAATAAGCAGCAGCCGACTTTCATGTTTGGAAAATTCTATGACACGCAATATACTCTCATTTTGTAAACTGCATGTACTTCATGGCATGTTTTAAATTTCAGCATTATAATGTTGCTATCAAGATTACTGACTTTAATGTTTTCCTAGAGAATCCTTAACTCACTGGGATTTGTCTTGCCTGACGGCTTCAGCCCTGGGCAGGTTCACTATGGATTAAGTGAGACCGAGGAATGACGATGGAATGTTCTTGGGGTGAAAGGGTTTACACCCGGCTTTTCTCTTCCAGAGGCAGGTTGAGCCCTAGGCTCACATCTGCACCCAGCAGCCTGCAGGTCCGTCATCCGCCTCTGTCTCTGCCTCCTCCCAGAACACTGACTCAGTCATAATAGCTCATCGCCTTTGGGTGTGGGAGCATTAGCCTGGCAGTAGGCTGCTTACATCATCAGGTGGGGAGGATCCTGGCCATAGGGACTTGTGTTTTCCCCTCAGACTTCCACAGCGTTGGGTAACAAACTCAACTCCATGTCCACCTTTGAATACTTTAAGCCAGCTGAGAAGACAAATACCATTTTAAGCTTATAGTAGTGATGACTTCAAATTTGCAATTAATTCTGGGGCCAAGTGTCCCCCACAAGGGGCAGGATTTCATCAGAATCGGTGCTGCACTCACAGGGCCTCACTCTGTGTCTTTGGGAGGCAGAGATGAGGATTTTGCTCCTTTTTATATGGCACAGATGATTCCTTGGTGAGGACCACCACATTATACAGTGGATCTGATGAAAGCAGAGCTCCAAGATTTCCCCAGATTTCCCAGTGCTTCCACGGGTCCTAACTCCAATTAAATTTAATTAAAATTCACTTTGGTGCATTGGACAGACCTTACATGATGTTTCATAAGACATGTTGGCAATTTTTATCACATAAAAAAAGTGAAAACCTGATTTCCCACTATTACAGGAAACAGAAAATACTTTTTTTAGATGAAATAGTAAGAAGTGAGTCAGTTTCACAGCTAGGAGCATTCATTTCTCATGTTGAAGTACAGCTGTTGGGGATCAGTTTCCGCCAGTCTGGCGGCTGAGGCTTAGCTGACCCCCCCTTCACGTCAGGAGACTCTGCAGTGGTGACTCAGAGCCGCAGCAGTGACTCGGCCGCAGCAGTGACTCGGCCGCAGCAGTGACTCGGCCGCAGCAGTGACTCGGCTGCAGCGGCCCACGGGGCTGCACTGGCAGGGTTGAGGGGAGGGAGTGCACACAGATGGTAGGGCAGTTCCCACTGCTGTAAGAGGGCAGGACCAGCAGGGCACTGAGCTTAGGGGGCACCAGCACCACCAGGGGTGTCTTAGACTTGGGCTCCTGGCCTGCCCTCAGAATCCATGCTGCTCGGACCTAGAAATGAAGAAGACATGGGGCTTGACCTTAAGGAGCTCCTGTTCTAACGGAAGGGACAGAGAATCAGCCAAAACAGTCACTCATTCAAAAATATTTATTTCTCATTGCCTGCCCTGAGCCAGCCATGATTGTCCCCATACAGACCGGCATTATTTCTCAGCCATTGAGGGTTCGTGCTCTAGAAGTCCTGTAGCATCCACGTGGCACTTTCACACACACACACACACACACCTGATGGATCAAATCCTTAGGAACAAGTAGGAAGCTGGGCTTGAATCCACTCCTTCCAGGTGTGAGAGTAGCTGTGCTTGCCTGGTGCGGCCCTTACTGGCCCCTCTCCCTCTCCGGTGCCCACTGCCCGTCAGCACACTCAGGCACCTGGCGGAGTCCCCCCAGGACGCGGGTCAGGGACGGGCCTTCCACAGGCGCAGAGGGGCGTGCGCACTGTGGGCCCCTCGTGACTGTGGTTGTCGTGTGACACTGCTTCTGCCCTTGATGTTTCTCTGGCAGGGCTCCTGTGGGCTGAAATGCCAAGGGGGTGGGGGTGGGGAAGGCAGGTTGTGAAGTAGTGAGATGCCATGGTGGCAGAGCTGGCTGCTCGCCTGTGTCTGGCCGACACTTGCCAAAGCAATTTGTAGACTCATCCTTAAAGATTCTTTTGTTGTTGAATGCACTGAATTTGGGGAAACTTTACTGCTGAGAAGACATTTAAAAAATCAACTATTAGATTATTTATAAAAACCAGTGCAAATGAAATGAGGAGTATTTGCTGATTTAATGCATTTTCCTCTTGGGACTTGGCAAACTGGAAAATACTGTCTAGTTCAATGTTTCCCAGACTTCCAGAGATAGCAACCACCTGGGTACTGATACAAGATAAAGGTGGCCCAGTCTGTCCTGTGGGGAGTCTAACTCGGTAATGTCTCTGGATGCCTGAAACATTGTTTTTATACCTCTTCTGGGCTTATGTCTTTGTATTTTTTATTATGGGCCTGGAAAGTTATATTTATGCTTTTCTTAAGAAGAAACATAAGGCATATTCCATAGGTAATCATAGAATAAATAAAGCCGTAAGTCCAGAACCGTATGCCATGGTGGTAAGAATACTTCCAGTCCTGCTTCCCTTTCTCAGCGATGATGTGCTGCCCATGATGCGGAGGCCGAAAGAGCACGGCCGGGGGCTGGCGGGAGAGGTGGGTGCATGTCGGCAAGCTGCTCTCACAGCCTCAGGGCCGTCTGCTCGGGGCTCCTGTTGCACCGGATGAGGGGCTGGAGGAAGCCCAGAGGCACTTCCAGAGAAGGAGCAGGGATTCCTGGCAAACGGGAGACCAGAGGGTCACGGCAGAGTTCAGACGGGACACGTACCCGAGTGGAGGGCCAGGCAGCCGACCCCCGGGATTGTTGGTGGGAGGCATCCCGGTTTCATGGTTCTAAGCATGAACGTTGCAATTTTGCTGACTGTGAAAACTGGCACTGTACTGATGCTGGGGACAGACTTCCAGTTTCTGGGCACACACGTGAGGCTCCCAGCATATATTTGTGCATCTGCCCAAAGAGAAGAAACACTTTTCTCAATGGAGTTAAATCCAACATTACTTGAGGCCCGAGTGTGTGTGGAACACTGTGCTAGGATGGTAAAAATGAAAAAGATGCTGGCCTATTCTGAAGGAACACATGACTTAGCTTAGCTTTATAAACATAGATTTGTTCCCACATACATTTTGATTTGTACCATTAATTGTGGAACAAAAAAAGGGATTCACCTTGATAAGGCCTCTGCGTTTTCCCTCCTGCCGTCTGGGGAGAGTGGCTTCTCATGATCCCGGCTCCCTCCTGATGGGGCCCCCCCACCGGCTCAAGCAGAGCCCCATGGGCCACAGGGAGCTTCCACGGGGAGAGCTGGGGAGAAGACGTGCGTCAGACAGAACTAGGGACTGCTGTGTGCTCCACAGTAAAATCTGCTCTGTTTTGATCTCCCCTAAAGAATTATAGTAAAATAATCATTTCCAGTAAAGCCTTGTAGAGTGGATTTTCTTTTTGAGAAGGAAGAGGCGTCCCGGAGCCCTTCTCCAAGGCAAGTGCAGGGGAAAGACCAGATGTTCACATACATGCACCTGGCAGCTCCATGAGAGTTGCCGTTCATCATTCATACATCCATGAGTACATAATACGTACTGTGGGATAAACGCCTTGCCCAGAAGGTCTGCAGTGCGGTGTCTCTCGAATTGAAGATTTTTATACAAACTCTGGTGGAAAGATTGGTTGTAGAAGGTCTACTCATCGTGGGACACCATTCATTTGTGAGAAAGACTCCCACGGAGCTTTCCCTGCAAATTCTGCTGCCTGCAAAGTTTGGTCTGTGACACCAGCAGCGAGTCCCTACTTATGACTTGTTTTAAGCCTCATCCCTGGGTTCGGACTTAACCTCCAGCTCTTTCCTGGCAGCATCTCTGATAAGTTGTATTGTACTTCAGAGGCTGAGAACCAGAGCTCTTTGTAAACTAATTTAGGTGACTTCCTGTTTCTGTTTTGCAAATCAGGATTTAAATAAGGATTAAACTGATGTCATCAGGGTCCTCGAGCATTTAACCTGTTCTTGAACTGGGCAGGGTTGGGGGTGATGGTCATCTTTCTTCCATGCCTTTTGACCAATAAAAATTCCATAGAATGATTTATTTCACAAACAACAATATAGAGAAAAAAATGACAACCGAGCATTGCCGGCTTTAAAAAACAGTTTAATTGCCGGCTTTGGTATTTGTCTAGATTTCTGACTCTACACCGAGTAAAAGCAATGTGGCTTTACTTTGTGTTGTCAGCATCTGCTGCTTAAAGACAAGAGGAATTCCAGCACTGGGAAGTTCTAGTGCATCCTCAGCAGGCTGTCTCCACCCCACCAGACCACAAGCCCTGTCCTGACCTCAAGGGTCCTTGCCAGAGAGTCAAAGATACTGGAGGAGACGAGCATTCCACTGGGGGCAGGAAACGGTTGAGACCAGTTCTTTGCACAGAATGTACCTGGCATAAGATGCTCTCTGGAACCTGCAGCCATTGGTGTAAATACATTTCAATTTTCTTACAGATTCTTTGACTCTGTTATTTTGTAATTTAAAATGAACTCAAGAGGGAAATACTTTTAATAGGTAGATGCATGAGGTTTTCTTCCCTTAAAAACAGTTTAATGCTATTGGAAGAGCTGCCTCTTTGGCATCTATCTGCGCTTTAACCATGTCGTTGAAGGAAGCTAAGTCAGAGCCTGGGCCAGTCTACACATGCTGCCCTGGCGGCTGAAGCTGGTCTGCTGGACTTCCTTGTGCCTGGGTGGGGGTCCACAATGTCTCCTCTCTGCCTTTTGTTGGTCCTGTGCCCTAGCCTGGGTACGGTGCTTCGCCCCCTGTGGGATGAGCCGGGGCAGGTGTCCTTCAGATGTGGCTTCTACAGGGACTGCATGAGTCCTGAGACAGACAGGAGGTGGGGGACCTGCAGACTGTAGGCAGAGCTGTGCAGGCCACGTTAAGTGATGGTCACCCAGTGTGAGGGGCCCTTGGTGCTGCCGGACATGCAGCACACAGGCCCGAGGAGGCGGGAAGGAACACAGTGTGCAGATGACAGGGCCGGGCCATGGATATGGGGGGACAATACACTTTCTGGTTTTTATTTGTTTTTACTTTTGCCTCACTGATCCTTAGAAAACCAAATTTTGCTTATAATTAATTATCTCTTTCATCTGAAAACATGCATTTTACACTTCACTAGAAGTTTAGTTTGCTTTAGTTTTTAACTTTCCACAGTCAGAAAACTCATGCCTATGTTTGCTGAGTGTCTGCAGGGGGCTAGCTCTGCAGGGTGAGTCTGTGAGTTGAGATGGACCCAGGAGCAACCTTGCAATCCATCCAGATTGCTAGTCATGCAAATATTTTAATTAAATGTTAAAAAAAAATGTATGCCGTTATAAGTGTAGAAATCTCCACGTGCAGAAGCACAGAGCACTTGGGAGGATGTTGGATTCCTGAGGACAGTGGACGGACTGGGGAGGCCTGCCAAGCAGAAAGTGGGAACTGGGCTCCAAAGGATGATGAGTTACCTGGACACAAAGGGGAGCAGAGGCTTCCAGGCGGAGGAAAGACTCTATGACACGTGGCAGGGAGAGGAACATGCCAGGTGGACCCACTGAGCAGGTCCTGTGTGCTGAGAGGAGAGGGCCGCAAGGCCACGGTCTGAACTGAACCAGAATGTGTGTGAAAGATCCAAGATCACATTCATCGTGTCCTGCAAGAGATCATTCTGGCTGGTTAGGAGGCAGAGGAGGACAGAGGGGTTGGTGCTGGCCGTTCTGCCCGCAGGTGTGTGGGGTCAGAGCAGCGGCAGGTGCCAGGGCAGCGGCCCAGGAGACACAGAGGAGAGGAAGTCTGGGCTGGTATCACAGAGCTTTGCTCAAGCTCCTAGGCGTGTGGGCTATGGATAGAGATAGAACACCAAATTTTTGCTCAATGGATTTAAAAGACTTTTCTCTAGGAAAAATATATCAGTCATAAATTAGTATAAAATTAATCCAGTAGAGAAATCTTAACATCATTCCTCATTTTGATTTGAGAAAGATCATTTAATTTTCATGAAGAATTTCAGCTTACTAAAGAACACGAAAGGCATCGTTCTCTGCAAAGTATGGGGAAGTAATGTAAAATGCACCTGCCAAATTTTTGTCTGTTTTCCTAATTGTTTGTACATGTATTTTTTTGTGTGCTTCTCACAGCCACTTTCAATTCACTCATTTAGACACTGGACCCTGGCCCGGCCAAGGGGAGGAACTGCATAAATGCATTTCCCTGAGATCTGAACAACCCTTGCTTAAATTCGAAACAGATAGAGGCACAGTCTGAGTGTATGTTGCTCCTTCCAGACCTCCTCCTAGTAACACAGTTTTGCTTATTTTCTCATAAAGAGCATCATTTATATGACTGAGTATGTAGTTACTCATATTATTGCCACAGAAGTTTAGTTTTGATTTAAAATATCCTAAAAATTATTCTTTATATCAGTAAGATTTTTGTCTTCTGGTTATACCAACACCTTTCATATATGTTGTGCTAGTTTAACAGTGAAAAATTACTATCTCCTAGTCTATTGCTCAAGAAAATAACTTGCTGGCATGATACATCAGCATGGCATGATGCTTGGCATCCAAGTAGATGAACTAGTCAATACCAAGCTGTTTTCAATGACAAACTACTTCAGAATATGCCGTCCTCTCTCCTTAATTACTGGGTTTCATAAACCAAGGGTCTTTGGAGTCCAGTTCATCGCGGTGCTGCATCTAATGTGACGCTATAAAGCAAATTGAGCAGGACAGTTGGGAAGACATGTCTGACAGCGTGAAATATTAATCCAGGGCACTCAGTTAGGGTGATTGATTAGAAAACACAATGCCATGTTATCGAACATTATTTCATAAAATGCATTATGAATAAACACCTTAGACCATCTCCTGTAACTGAAAAACCATTTATAATGACACATATTGGTTTTTTTCTGTAAAAATTCTACCTGACTGTTTCTTTTAATCACACAAGGCACCGGGATTTTTCAGTTGACGGGTTTAATGTGAAGTAAGAGCACGAAGCCTCTGTGTTGACTGGGATTGCTTTACAGGTAGAGTGGAGTGATTGCTGAGTTTGTATTGTACCTTTGCTTAGCATTAGCATTTGACTTTACAATGACTTTAGACATAGGTGTATATTTCAGTAAAGGTACTAAAATCCACGCCTTCTGAGTCTACACGTTTCGGGGAGGTGGGGCTCATGTGTTAGAATGGGACACCCCATGGGCCGGATTCCCGCTGCGGTGTGTGCTGTCTGGTTGAGGTGGCACATAGTCAAGGCTGAAACGTCTCCCGCTCATGGACAGCTGCGCTCCCAGTCCCCTCCCGCACACCACCAGGGAACTAATCCTGAGCCAACACCCTGCCTTCCCTTTCTCACAAAGTTTCCATCCATTTTCTGTTGTGACTTCGATGTTTATAGCCCTTCTTCCAGCTTGGACTCACTCTCCATGGGAATAAGATATCTGGGCATATCTGGAGGACCAAGCAAGGCACGCATCACACATTTGTATTGAGGCAGCTCCCCAGAGGTTCATGCCCAGTGCTGGGCAGGCACATGGCTGGGCCCAGAAGCATGGCTCCAGGCATCACAGGAGAAATGCTTGGCACGCATACCCTGGGGAAAGCCAGGACTCTGGGAGGAAAGGTTTCTGCTCAAAATGCCCATCACACTGTAAACCTGGAGGGGAAAAAATTATATCCTTATTTTTACAAATTCCAACCTGAAATTTAGCATTGCTATTGTGACCATAAGAAACAAACCCCAGTATTTAAGCAGCATCTATTCCTTTGTTCCTGATGGAAATCAGATGCCTTTCTGTCCCACTGCAATTGCTGTAGATATATTAAAATAAAGTTTGTGCTCATGGCTGCTCCAAAGTCATGGTAGATAGATTAAGACTTACTGCTAGATCTTCTCAGGTAATATTAACATTATTATTAAGTGCTAATCATGAAGCACCTCTATTACTGTGTTTTTCTTTATGTTTAGACAGCAGGATTTCCATGTGGTCAGCTTCTTGTACAACCCTGTGGATTTTATTTTATATATTTAAAAACATTATTGCTAGGAAGTGCAGAGGTTTCTCCAGACCTTCAAGGGCTCCATGGTGTGAAGAGGCTCGGGGCTCTGCTATGCTCCCAGCACTCCGAGTTCAGCTCTGTCACCTGTTTGCAGGCAGCTTGGGGGTCCCGTCAGCACCCCAGCCCTTACCAACACCAGTGCCACGCACCTCGGCATCAGCAGTGATTGGAGGCAGCCTCCTGGTTCCAGATGAGGGAGCGTCTCACACTAGTGAAGGCGTGGTAGCTCCATGAAGAGAAAATAACCACGTTTTTTGGCAATCCGTATCAGCAACAAGAGAAGACGGGATTTGTAGGCCTGCTCTTCCGCATTCAAGAGCCATTACTTGGGAAGTTCAAGGGTCATTTGCAGATGAGGGATCAGCTGGGGCTGGAGGTCCCGGATAGTGAGAGAGGCGTGAATCAGGCTGAGAATATGTTGGAGTAAAGCACCCGGTGCTGCACGCAGTTCAGGAGGGCACCGGCCAGGCAGTCACTGGGGCCTCGGTGCAGCCTCAGCCGGTGAGAAGTGGGCCCCTGCTGGGCAGGCTGGGGGGCCGTGGGCACCAGCCTCTGGTGTCGGTGTGCCCATGGCGACTGCGGTTGTCACGTGTCTCCGTGGATCGGGTTTAAGGTTCTGCAGGTCTGGAACCACACTAGGCGAGCAGCGCAAGGGGCGGGGGCAGAGCGGTCCCCTAACGCTCATCCTCACGGGCTGGG
The DNA here is from genome assembly GCF_040802235.1 of Manis javanica. NCBI lineage: Eukaryota > Metazoa > Chordata > Mammalia > Pholidota > Manidae > Manis > Manis javanica. The sequence goes on from NC_133164.1 coordinate 123,450,885, forward strand.
CAGGACCTGAAGCCCCGTGCCGCGGTGCCCCTGGGCGCTCAGCAGGAGGGTGCAGCCCGGGGAGGCGCTGCGCAGGGGTCCACCGAGGGCCAGCGGGGGGCTGGTGGCCACCTCGCCACAGTCGGTCTGCGCCCAGGGCGGCCTGCAGTTCCTGGGTGCCCGTGGCCGGCATGCACACCGGGAGAGGAGGGTGGAGCTGCCCCCAGGCGGACCCGCACCCAGACGCAGGCCCGCCCGTCTGGGAAGCGCTTCCCCTGGAAAAACGGGAGATGCAGGAATACCGCCCGCGCCTGGGCGCCAGGAAAGTGAAGTGAGCCCGGGGGACCCTTCCCGCCTTGTGCCTGCTCTGGGCCGGCCCACCCAGCAGTGCCCCCGGGGGTCCCCGCCCCCGAGCCAGGCCCCCACACACGTGCTGCTCGCGGCTGGTCCCACTGAGGGCGCGCGGTTCCCTCTCTCGCTGGGAAGGGGCGTCGAGGGGGCCCTGCACCGGGTTTCACGGTGCCGCTCGCCTTTGCCCGCAGGAGAGAACCGGGCAGCTTCCTGAAGGGGGAGGGGAGAGGCCGAGGCGCTGCTTGAATCCCCGCCCAGAAGAGCTGGCACTGCGCGTGGGCGCCCGTCGGGTGTCGGGCTCCTGAGCTCGGGGCACAGTAGTTGCGGGCGTGTCCCCGGCGGTGCTCGGGTCACGCGGGCAGCCGCTGCTCTGACCTGCGCAGCCACCATGTTCACAGCTGGTACGTGGCTGGGCTGGAACCCGAAACACATCGGCCTTCACCCCGAGCCCGGCTGGTATCTCCGGACCTCGCCGACGCCGACTCACCCGGTGAAATGCCTCGGAGTATGAAGGATGCGCGATGCCTGACCCTGGCAGTAACGGGCAGAGCTAACGGCGCTGATCGCGTAGAGTAGCTCCAGTAGTGGGTTCCCATTTTACATCCGTACCTCCTCTTATCTGCATTACCTCCAGAGACCCCCGTAAGCGGGGGGTACACTCAGGAATTCTGCAGCGAGCCCTTCCTTCCTCCTCTGGGCTTCTGCCATGAGCGCGGCGTGGGAATGGGGTGCGGGACCAAAACAGGCATCGTGGCTTTGGTTTCCCTTCACGGACGGAGCACACACATTGTCCCTACCTGTGATAAGATTTTGTTTTGTTTTCTTTCTCATTTTTAATCTGGGGATGTTCACCTCAAATGCCCAAGACAACCTCTCATGATTTCTTATATTGTGTCCTCAATTCCGATTCTCTTTATGTTAAACTTGACACGTTTGCTCAAGTGCATTTCATTGCACATGCATGTACAAGAACCACACGCATCCTGTAAGTGCATCGGCACAGCTGAGAGAAGACGCAGAGGACAGCCCGAGACGGCTTCAGGGCGGAGGGTTCTGCACAAGACGCGAAGGACGCAGGCGGCCAGGCTTTCCCCGGTGCCCGCTCCTGAGAGCGGCTGCCACCGCCCCTGCCTGTCGCTCTAACACAACGATGCCCTTCCTCACCTGTGAGGCGCTTACTGGACCCCAGAAAATGTTCATGGGTAGAATGGCATGAGGCCCACTTCCCCACGCAGGCCGGTCCCTGCAAACTCTGGCTGTCAGTCCAGACAGCTTGATGTGGCTGCCCAGCTGGTGGGTGGAGTTGGTGGGACTTGCATGAATGGTTTTCAGTCCTATGTGGGTCGCACGGTGGGACATATATTTATGAAGAATTTTTCCTTTTTATTAAAAGGAATTAAATATCAACTATATCTAAAAGAGAAAGTCCCCACTGAGTGTGGCTTCCAGAGGAATTCTCTTTCTGAACAGAAATCGTCTATCTAACGCTGATTGACACGCAGGTCTCCACTAAGCCCGTCCCCAGACCTCTCGCAGACCAGCAGGAGCCCCGTCTAACTCCTGCCAAGGCTTCTGGCTCCCTGGTCACTGCAGGCCTGCGGATTGCCTGTTGGCGGCCCGAGCAGTGTTGGCCAATGCTTCAGACTCCCAGAAGTGATTTTCCTGTGCAGAGGTGATGTCGACAGAAACGGAAGATGTGAGGGAGGCCGACACGGATGTTCTGCTCATGCTGTTTTCTCTCCTTCCCTGAAACAATGACTATAATATGTGTTATTTGCTCAGTTTGTGGGACCACTGTAAAGAAGCGCACGGGAGTGCCTGCAGCTGCTGGAGGATTCTGACAGGTTCAGCGACTCCCACCGCCCTCTGCTTAAGCACCCCCTCCCCCTGGTATCCTCTATCTGTAATAAAATCATAAAGATAACATTTTGCCTTATTTCTCCATTTGCTAAGAACCATTTACTGGAAACTTCCAATGCACAACAACTGTGTGTAAGATTATCTATGGCTCAATTTCTAATAGTGGCATTTTGGGTGCACAGATTAACTGATAACTACATTTTAAATTATTATGCTTTGGAAAGGAAATTTTTTACTCTTCTAAAAAATTGCATCAATTTGTCATCTATCCTCAGAAAGTTTTAGAAGAGACATATTTTTTTAAATCAAAGCATATAACATTTTATTAAGAAATTGTATTTCCAGTGAGAAAATCTCATTCTCATGTCAAATAAAGTCAACAGAGATTTATTGAACACCTTCACTGAATTTATTATATATTGCAGTCCTTATGAAAATTCAAAGAAAATTCAAGAACATACTTTCTGAGAAAAAGCTTCGAATTGAGTCAAAGAAACAAGATATAAATACATGATGAATGAAATAACAAAAAACCTCAATGCCCTTTTTAAAATTCACTGCCAAGTTAATTCCTGTGACATTATTCACTCCAGCTGTTCATATGGGGGCTCTGGAAGGCTTTATGAAGGAAGTGGGGTTCCAACTAGATTTTGGGGAGACAAGAGTTTAAGGAGATAGAAGGCAGCAAAGCATTCCAGGAAAGGACCCGGCCCATGTACATTGGTAGAGAAGAGAAAGACGAGGGAGAATCTGTAGGGCAGAAGGTAAACCCCTTTGGGATCAGGCATAAGGCCAGCAGATGAAGGGAGGTGCAGACATAGGCTAGCTGCTTTGCTTGTCTAGGGAACTGGAAGAAAGTGTGGAAATTTAGAAAGAGAATGACTGTCTGGACTGGATCTGACATTGATTAGGCACGTGGTGAAGCAGGGGTGCATACATAGTTTTAGTCTCAGGATCTTCACCCGACAGTGTGAATCTGAAAATACCTATGGACTTACCCATCCTGTCAGCATATGCCACTCCGAAATGAGTCAAGATCCATGAAAAATGATTTAAAAATCAAAAACTGCTAAAGCATGTAAAGCATTTATCATATGGAGACTGAGACATCAGTGATATTTAACAGGAATTTCATGTCCACATCGGTGCTGGGCATGTAGGAGTGGATTTCTTTGGAAAGGCAGATGGGGTCAGGAAGCTATTATCCAGTAACTCTCGGAGGGATGCAAAGATCTTTTTCTCCCTGACAACGTACGCTCACAAGCACCAAATGTGTTATTGCGAGAATCAAAGGTGTGGAAATGAAGTTATGTGGGTGAAATATTAGCATTAGGTAAGTGTGAAAACAGTTTGGGAGACTTCTGATTATGTGTATATGCATTCTGCCATGTGCACAACACGGAATGTAACCTCAGCAGGCACCAGCAGGCCTGGTCCAATTCTACCAAAAAACACACTTCTCATAGGGAGGAGAATCTTAAAAAGTGTTCCCCAGTGTGGAGATTTAAAAATACTTTTATTTTTATGGAATTCAAAAGTGAGTGGCCTATTTATTGGTTTCTTCTTTTGGACCCTGGTAGCACAGAACTGGTCAGCCAGACGCCTCGGCTCATGGCATTGCCCACGCAAAGACCGAACTTGCCTTCTTTTCCATTTTTTCCTTACAAAGTTTCCATATGGCTCCTTATACCTTCTCTTTCTTCCCTGAGGACTTTCATGTATTTGCTGAGGTTTTCTGTGTTTTCCATCGTCTCAGTCGTGTTTCTGGCTGCTTCATGACCAGGTGATTCTAGCACCTCCTTTCTTGGTGTCGGCATCTGCTGGAGTCTCTTTTCATTCACTTTGAGGTCTTTTTGCCGCTAGCTTTGGTAAGTGACTATTGGTGACAAGCTGGAGATTTTGGCATTGTTACAAGATTCTGAGTCTTATTGATCTTATTTAACGTGTTTCAACTGGCTTCTCTGATACCAGTTGGCAGTGGAAGGGGCTGCTGCCTTGGAACTGCTAGGAGGGGCACAAGCCTCCTGTGCGCTGCGGCCGGGCAAGCGCTTACCATCTACAGGGCTCTGTCTTGGCGGATGACCCTCCCCTGGCCCTTTGATGGGGGTGGGTGGCTGCTGTTGACGCCTCCTTGGCCCTCCTGGGTCACCCATCTTTGCATCTTTGTGCCCCCAGCCCAGACAGCATGGAGCACCCGGGTGCCGTCCGTGGGTGCAGAGGCCCCCAGCTGGCCTCCCCTCTTCCAGGCCTTCTTCCACTTGCGTCACTTACACTCAAGGTTGTTAGAGGTGCTGAGTGGGAGGAAGAGGGAACAGCTCGTCTATGCCATCTTCCCAGGAGGGAAATCCCCCTCATTTCTTTCTATGTTTTCTTTTTAATATTGCACTTCTATCCATTAAGAATTGGGGTTGCTCAGAAAACTGTGGCTGAAGCACCAGGGGTGTCTGTGGGGCCTCAGCCCAGGACCTGCCTCAACCTGAGGGTGGAAATCCGAAAACCAAAGCCCTCCACCACTTCATTTGTTGCTGGACTGACGTCTGTAACCAAGGTAACTGTAATTTATTAACCAAGCAGACCAAGAATAAAAGAAAGTGCTTAAATTATTAAGTTATAGAACTTGAAGTATTTGTTCAAGAAACAAAAATATTATGTATTCATGTAACATAACAAAGTATTCTTTACCTTATTATCAAATATTAAAAACACCTAAGCAGAATTAATATTCTTGTTACATATTCACTTAATTTTAAAAGTTCTTGACTGTATCCATACTAGTGTTGTTATTCACATTTGCTAAAAAATCATGCTTTTTATAATTTTATCTTATAATTTTTTTGTTCATAAAATACCAGATTCCTTTTCCAAGTTATATATTATGGTTACACATTCTGGCATTTTCATACTTGAAACAGGCTGTAATTTAAAAAAAGATTTTTCGTACCGTGGGTGCTGCCATGCCACACCTGCTTAGAGCCAGCACGTACCTTCGCAGGACTTCAATTCGGCATCGTTTCATTTTGATGTGTGTACACAGGTCAGCCTGAATATCCGGTGGCCGTATACTTTGCCCCGTTAAAAGTACCTTTTCTGGTACTGATTTCTACAAGGCAAAATACATCAAATAACTTGTCCCTTGTTGTCATCTTTTCAATGTCGCATTAAATTTAGGTGTTGCAAAATCATAGGCCTTTTCAGTTTTATTCCATTTAGTACAGAATAGTCACCTGCTACATTTAACTTTTCCAATTAAAAGCAGGTACCCTAAAGAAAGAGTATTTCCACGTTGGTCTTGCACCAGACACAGCCACGGAGCCCCACCCTGGAGCCCGCCCAGAGCCGGGCGGTCCGTGTTTGGATTCTCCGCGGTTGCTGCAGGGACACGCCTCATTCATTCCCAGTTCCGGAGACACCTTTTGGCGTATGTCATTTCTGGAAACCATGGCTGGAGGTTTCCAGCCAGTTTGAACAAAATGACAGCGACACTTCAGGGACTCATTTATAAAATCACTGCAGGCTCCTTGGACTGACTGGCAAAGTAGATTCTTCAGAAGCTCACACATTTCTAAAATTCGTCTGGAAAGATACTCAGCAAAGGGAAGAAGTGCAGTGCAGGCTGAAGTGTCCCTTTAGGGTCAGTGTCCCCCTCGCCGTAGCAATCCTGGGAGCCGTGGCTGCACGCTTGGCCCCTTGTGCGTGAGTTCTGACACCTGCCCCTGGCCTCGTCACATTTTTGAATGGTCTGTCCCACAGCCATTTCAAGTGAATTCTGATCTCTAGGTTGACAGTTTAGCAAGAATATTGTTTTTTTCCATAACACTGTCCTTCACCAAATTTACATTTGTATTATTACCACAAAGTCCTCTAAACACTTTGAGGCAGGAAAAAAATCCCACGGAGTGGGGGCGTCTCTGCTCTAACCCCCAGGACACTGGCCTGCTGTCTGGAAACATTCCCGCCTGGCTGGGGGAATAGAAGCTGGAGACCAGAACGCTCCCCCCACCGTTTTTAGGAGCAGCTCACATACTTCAGGTATGTGTTTCTAATGATCAGCTCTAGAATCAAGGTGAGGCTATTCCCTCCCTCTACACTTGATGAAAAATTAACATGTTCTTCCTTCTCTACACAATTCTATTTGTTGGTATAAATCTTGGATTTGAGAGCCGAGTGTAATGATTGAATTACTATGTCTGTGCTGAATTTCTCCTTTTGGTGAACACATTTATTTGTCTTATAATCAGTTACAATGTTTATTTCCATTGTTTGCTCTGTTTAGTTAATTCTGAGGCCACAAATACTCCTGGTACACTAGACTTGATCTATTTTAAACTTATTTTTTAGCCTTAAGGTTGGCTTTGAGCAATTTGTTGGGTGGGCTCTTTGATGAAACAATGCACACCTTTTTATCCCCTGGAAAGGAGTAACTTCTCCCTGCATCTGTTAAAGAGATGGATCCATCTGTGGCGTGGGCTTTGGGCTTTTGGACCCCATGCCTCCCCCAGCCCGCTGCACCGGCGCAGCCCCCAGGAGGCCTGCTGCTCCCTGGGATGCTGCAGTCTCACACACCTGATGTGAGCTGCCCCAGGCCTGCCCCGTGCGCTGAGCCAGGGGACCGCCACAGCCCCATCCTGGGGGCATCAGAGCCAGTTTTGAGTGGCTAGGGGTACTAATCTCCTCTCTGACGGGTGGCGCAGGACAATGTAGGCGGCTCTCTGGGGCCAAGTCTCCTTCTCTCCAGACCCAGCAGCCACAGCTCAACTGTGGGCTTCTGAGACACGTCCCAAGTTCAGGGACACTCCCCCTGACAAGGGCGGCCTCGGGACAGGCCCCTGGGGGCTCACACAGTGCGACAGACAGACTCGCACAGGTCCTGCCTGTTCCCCTATTGCTGTTACTCTGGGCGCCTCTGAAGTACAGGCCCGTGCCTCCCAGTGTGAACGGCTGGCTGCTACGAGGCTTCCTGTAGCCAGACCAGAGAGAGAGACACACAGATAGAGAGATGGATAGCACAGATGGGTAAGATAGGGAGAGAGAGACAGGCAGTGCCCTGTCTAATGTCAGGTCCGTGGGCATTGGGCTTGGCTTTTCATGACCTCTGTCCCCTGTCCCGGCAGCGCTGAGCACACCATAGCTCCTCAAGCAGGGGGCAGGTGGGGGCAGTCGCAGGGTTTCTCTCTCTGCCCTGATTTCTGTCCCCCGTGTTACCATAGCTCTGGTGGGTGCAGCTGCCCCATGGGCCTGGACAATTGCTAACTGATGTTGCTGATTTCCAGGATTGTGTTTTTACATTCCTTCCTGTGTTTTCATGAGAGTTTCATTGAGAAGGAAGGAAAAGATGCATTGATGAAAATTAGCGTGAGACACAACTCAAAAGTTCCTTTATTGATCTAAAACGTTGATTTAAATGACCATATCTAAGAGTAGTCTTAAACACCCCCCCTCAATTTAGTGACAATTCTATTATGGATCTATGTACATTTATCCTTACCTGTATGCATAGAAAGACATGCACATGGGTACACATGCAGCATATGTACCTGGAGATGTGCATCTTCAGTCTCTCTCTGTTCACGTGCACAGAAACTGTTTTGGCCAATGAGCCGGCACGCTCTGGTTTCCAGTCATTGGCGGTAAGATCACCACCGGCCGCATCAGACAGGCAGGGGGGCCGGCTCAGCGCCCGAGGAAGCCCCAGAGGTGCCGGGCTGGCGTCTGGTCCCCGGGTCAGCTCTGCCCTCTGCTGCTGACTTCCGGGAAGCTCCCCTGGGTCCAGGCTGGTGCTCACGCTGCCGGAGGAACTGGAACCTCGGATCTTTCTTGGTGATTTATCGTGAAAATTGTAGACAAGAGTGGGGATTTGAGACATTTTTTTGCTTTTTATTAAGGAATATTTAAAATGACTTCGACTTGTGTTTCATTTTTCTTTCCTTTTCAGTTAAAAAAAAATTTATGTAGGAATTAGTTGCAAGAAGCACTATATGATGCCTTGGTTGGGAGCAGGGCTTGGCACCCGGCGCCCCTGCCCGGTCTCGCCGCCGCTGTCCCCTTCAGAGAAGACATTTGTTTCCCCTTCTGTGAAACAGAGACAATAGCAGGGACGCCTCCCTGGGAGGGATGGTGTGGGGGTCAAATGAGATCAGGCAGGCGAACGGCCTGGACATGACCCGCGACCAGGATGGGGTAGCTACGACCCCTTATCAGCGTGCTCAGCGGAGAGTTCACGCAGCGTCTCCTGGCCAGGCCAGGGTGTGCACTGTGCGCTCCCCAGCCTGCGGAGGCCACCTTCCCGGCTCTGCTCCGTCTGTCCCCAGGGCAGCTGCATCGGGGGCTGGGGGCCTCAGTGCTGCAACTAGGGACACAGACAGCACCTTTTCGCCAGGTTTCGTGGGACACTGTGGTCTGGGAAATGCAGAATAAGGTAAAAAAGTAACAATAACTGAAGTCGATGCGTGTCTCAGCTTCTGTCTGCAGAGGCCAAGAGCGGCCTGGCTGGAGGAGGTGTCAGAGCACCTCATGCCCTGATGCACCGCGGGACCCGAACACGCGGCACGCTGTGAGGCGGGCAGCTGCCCGAAAATCAGCACATCCCTATTATTTATACAATTAATAAACCTACTTGCTGCCTAAGCATGACCTCCGGGTTATGGATGGGTCTCAGAATAAGGACAGAAATCAGCTTTCTAAGAGTAGCTGGTGAATGTTTTCCTCTGAGTAGGTACCAGCAGGAGCATGGGTGGGAGATGCCATGTCCAGACTGATTGACCCTTAAAGCGTCTCACACAAGATGCTACTGAGAGAGGCCTTGAGAAAGGCTGTGCGTGATCACCCCAGTCCACAGAAGTCGGGGGCACTAGAACAGGGCAAAGAGCCCAGCTCTGGGACAGGAGGATCCCGACCAGTCACGGTCTGGCGAGTGACCTTTGACCAGCAGAGTGACCTCTTGAGATTCCTCCTTAGTAAATTGGACATAATAATATTTAACTCCATTCAGTAGAGCACAGGAGAACATTATGAAGCCATTAAACCGATGTTTGTTGGGATTATTTTACCACATGGTAAGTGCCATTGGTATATTTTTAGTGAAACAGAAGCACAGAATTAGATATATGTAATAAGATTCTAACAATGTAAAATAAAATGATGAAGGGAAATAAGGCAGAAGTGAATTTAGTCATGAAGATATTAATAATAATTTCATTCCAATATTTTTTATGAAGCCTATTTTCAATGCTTCCTCATATAGAATGAACATTCTCAGGACCCTTCAGTGTTGGACGAACTAGTAGTGATGCCCCACAAATTCTATTTGAGGAACAATTGATGCATTCTCAGTATCCAACTGTTTCCTTTGAGGAAATTCCAAGCTTCTTGTCCACTATGGTCCAGATAGTGTATCATCCCTCACCCATAGATTCCCACAATGTGAATTTGGGTACAAGACATAATTCTAGGCAGACAGGCTGGGGGACTCAGGTCTTTCTTCCCAGGAGCTCACGGAACCTGTGAGGCTGTCTGAGGCTTGATCATCATTCTCAGCTATTGACGAGGTCCCGTCTCTCCATCTCTCTCTCTCTCTTCACAGTGGTCATGTTCTTTCCCTTTTTCAAACCTTTCTGAGGTGTTACTGATGCAAACATGGTAACTGCAGATGACGGTGCTGTCTTGTAGAACTGAAATGTGCTAATACAGATCTTAAATCATCTCACCCCCAAGAAAGGTAAGTATGTGAGGTGATGGGGTGCTAATTACCTAGATGGGTGATGCTTCCGCACTGCATACATATATGGGGTCAAATATGTCCCAGAATCTCATGAAACTGGACTTCCACACTAGAGGTAAATCAGCTCACTGCAGCCTGGAGCTACATTCTGCCACCGCTGGCCTTTGTGCATAAAGTTTTATTGGAGCACAGCCACCATTGTTTGTTTACATGTTGTCAATGGCGCTTTCATGATGGGCAGAGCTGAGGAGTCGGGACAGAGACTGTATGGCCTGCTGGCATGGACTGAACTCACCCACTGAGGTCCCACAAGATAGAGGGTTTCCAGAGGCAGTATCAGCTTTACTGGCATATCCCTGTGTGTTGCAGAAATGAATGCATTTTAATGTCCATTCTCTTATTCTTCATGTAAACAGCATTCACCCCAGGCTAGTGATCTGTCAGCCCAGGATTACTGCCCAGAGTGGTCCTGGGACTAGATTGCTCCCAACTGGGAACAAGCAAAACCACTGTGCAGCCTCCGTCCCGCCACTAAAGGAACAGGACATGTGTCCCCTTGCTTTCCTGCTGGTCCTGGGCCTGATTGTGGCCATGTGACTGTCGGCAAAGGACAGAGGCAGCTGCATGCAGAGTACGCTTGCCCAGGGAGCTCGCTGGCCGAACGACAGATTGAATTACCTCATCCCTCTAATCCTAGTTTTTGTCCTTTGTCAATGGTGATAATAATAACTAAAATGTTGACATTTTTTAGGCAGCATGGAAGGCACCTGAAAGTATCTGGCTCATACCAGCACTGAACAATTCTCCCGGCCACAAATTACTGCTAAATCCTAGATAATAGACAAAAGTTAGTGCATGAAGACTGCACAGTGAAAATCAAACACCCTGAGTAAACACCCTGCATGTGCTCAACTGGGGGCCTTCCTCGCCGCCTCGTGGATGGACGGAATAGGGGCCTCCCTTGCCACCTCGCGGCACTCTGGGGGCCACTCTAGAAGACTAAGCCCGGGGCACTTTCTAATTACAAAGAGGGTGACATGCTATAGATAAACTAAGAGAGGATGCAGCACATCACTTCTGAAAGTAAACAGAAAGTCGTGTCAGTTCATGTTCTGTTTTTCTTCATGACCGGTCGGTATGACCACACACTGTGCTCCGAAGAAACTTGTAACGGCCTCCTGTGTACGTCAGAATGATGTGCCCCATGATTATCCATCTGTTTTATCAGGCACAATAATTGAGCATTCAGGGTCACATTCTTTAAACTCTATCTTCCTGTCTACTCCCCATCCGTACAAAGTTTCAGGAGAAACCCTTCCGTACACAGCCGCAACTCCATTAATACCCGAGAAAAAGAGGAAGGATGCCCCTATTTCAGCATTCCCTAAACTCTCAGACAAGCTATTACCTGGAGGACAGTGATAAATCCAATCAGCTTTTCAATTACCACCCTTAAATAGCTGCATTATAAATAATCTCCTCTAATCAGCGGCACTAGAAGTGACTTAACGATATTTATAACCACAGAGATTAGTTCATCTTTAAGAGAAGAGACATGGACCATGTACATAATACTCTCTGGTTAATATGTATATTTTCTCAGGTGATTTTTAAATGTCATTTTTAAGTGTTTTTTTTTTATCACTTTTTCCTAAAATTCTTATTTTTAAGACAATTTAATAAACTAGCCAACAAAAATTCTTCACTTTTAAAGACTTACTCTATAGAATGAATTGACATTTGGTCTCTTGACTCATAAATTTAATCTTCTGTCTCATATTTCTTCAATAAATCATTAATCAAAAAGTGTCCTTCACTTGTGTCCCTATAATGTTCATCATATGGAACAGAAAGAGAAGAAACCAGGTAGGTGGGTCAAAGGAATGAATGATCAAAGTGAGAAACTCTTTTATTCCCTAAAATGGAAGTAGTGTGAAGGAAAGAGCTGTGTGTATCAAGAAAACTTCCCAGGTAAGACGTGTTATTTGGAGGGAGTCCTATGAGCAGTAAGCCTTGCAGCCCAGGTGTGTGGACAAAGTGATGAATGATGAGAAATGCTCGTCATGGTAGTGTATTTAAATAATTAGATGAAAGACCTGGCTAGTGAGTGGTTCTGTGCGCCAGCTGAAGGCAGAGGCCACTCTAATAGCATGACTGGGGAGATCGGTTCTGTGGACAGACACACTGGCCCTGAGGGACATGCCATGGGCAGCTGCTGGACGAGATCCTAGACAGGCCCACCTGCGGTGCTCAGAGGATGAAGGGGAGGCTGGAAGGCAGTGAAGGGGGAAGGGTGGCAGGAGGCGGCCTTGAAGAATGAGGCAGGGCCCTCATGCGTGGACGGCCATGAGTGGGAAGGGCTGTTCTTTTGACGGCATGATGAGTCGCAGTTGAGAGAGGCACCTTGCCTGTCAGGACAGCGCTCTGCACACATTAGGCGTCAAATCAAGGCCCCGGAAAGGGCGGTGCACTAATGAACCTTCACGATGTGGCTGAGATCACACTGTGCTTTCCGAGCCTCCCTCCCGGTTAACTGGGTCACGGAGCAGGAGCCCCACGGCCCCACGGGGACAGGGCCGGGCCGGGTTCTGGATGCTGAACGCACCCTGCCCCAGCTTGGCCCCAGGCTGCTGGAACCTCCCTCTGGGTCCTTGGTGCTTCTCCCCTCCTTACTGGCTGGGTGCAAAGAATCCCAGGGGGTGGCAGGTACCCCGTGGTGGAGCCCAGAGGCCGCGGGACAGTGGTCCTCCTGTGCCCCCTGCCACCCCCTCAACCAGACTGGATGTGAGCTGGGAGTCCTAACTGGGTTTAGTTAGCCTCTGAGATCTGGCGAAGCATGTTCATGACACAGAACCTGCCCTGACTAAACTCTGTGCCGCCCCCACACACGTTCATCATGATACATACGTTCTGCCAAGAGGCTGGCATGGATGACTGCCTCACACCCGCATGAACGCTGCAGGCCAGTAAACATCACTGTGAACCCCGCGACCTCACTGCCAATGGGCAGTCTAGTTAGGGGCTATGTGGGCTTCATTCCATGTGTGTATTACTTACTATCTTTTGTTTATTACTTCTTTCATGAATTGTTTGGGAGAAGAATGAGGAGGAAGGGGAGGGAGAGAGAAACAGAGACAGAGAGACAGAGTCAGAGGTGGAGCAATGCCCAGGACCCTGCTCTGCAGCCCTGGCTCTTTGGGCCTCCCTGGCCGGCTCTGAATGGGTGAGCGTGGCAGCCGTGGAGGTGACCCCTGCTCAGCCATGTCAGAGCATGTGAGACCCCTGAGGGAGGCCGCGTGCTGAGCCCAGACCCGCCCTGGAACCATGAGAGGACGGCGCTGTACGTCACTAAGTGTGGAGATGTTTGTTACACAGCAACCAAACCCCAGGACAGCCTTGTGCAGTTTTTCTCAGCATGTGAGTGACTGAGCATGGCTGGGGGAAACTTTCTCACAAACTAATAAAACATTTTAGCTATATAAGAAGACCTTCCTGGGAAGAACCAACACTGTTTTCTTGGCTACAATGACTATGTGTCCTGTTTGCCTGGGGCAGTCGTGGCTTGCATCTTCTCTCTTTGGAACTTTTAGGGGTACCTTTTTCTCTTTCAAAAGCTTGGATGCTATGAGGTAAGCTCTTCCGGTTTCATAGAAGTATTGGCTGGTTTAGTGACTTCAAAACCCACAACTTTGCACTATGTTGAGCTGCCCAGCAAAGCTTTGACTGTAGATGGAGATGAATAGGTAAGAAGAATACATCTGCCTCTAGCCCCTGGGCCTGTGAGTGTGAGCTTACGGGGAGGGGGGCCTCTGCAGAAGCAATCAGCTGGAATAGGGTGGGCACTGAGGCAAGAGCTGCTGTACCCCAAAGTCTTGGGATGGAGACATGGACACGAAGAGAAGCCCACGTGGCCACGGTGCAGACTGGAGATGGGTCTGCAAGCCAAGGGCCTCCGAGGCATGCCGGCAGCTGCCGGGAGCTGGGAGAGGCAGGAGTGACCCGCCCCAGGGCTGCTTCCCAGCAAGACTCGGGCCTCCACGACTGCTGTGTCCAGCTACCCGGCTCACGGTGACTGGGGATGGTGGCCACAGGAATCTCGTATGAGCAGCGAAGGCATTTCCGACCCTTAAGGTAACAGATCGGGGAAGACCGTCCACCCTGGGTTAGAATTTCAGTTTGACAAACGTGAGCCATCAGAGGCAGGTGCAGCCAGGAATCGCAGAGAAAGGAGGGTCGGGATGCTCGATGCAGGTCCACAGGACGGGACTGGAGCTATGTCGCCACAGACGCACTTCCATGAGGCCTGCGGGCACCCGGGCCCAGAGCCTCAGGCCCCTGCATGGGCCTTGACCCTCCTGTCCCTCAGGTGCTGCCATGTCAGCGGGATTTGCAGGACATGTCTGCCCTCTCCCCTCCCTGGGGAGTGTGGTTGACATGGACCCCTTCCTTGGGGACAGAAAGATTGTTTGCAACTCTGAGTTTTCCCCATACCTGTGAGGTGCTGGCCATCTGTGGACCCGGGAGAGTTTTCCATGTCCTCCCCAAATCTTATGAGAGGAAAAAGGAAAATGGCTCTAGTGAGAGTTAATAGTTTCTCCAGAATGGCCATCGAGCCGTAAAGGCATATGCGTTAGAAGCTCCTTGATTATCACTTTCTCCTTAAAATGTCCCTCTGTCCCTCCAAGGGACTAGAAGTGATGCAGAGAACGAGAGAGGTGCTGTGAAGTTTGTTCTAAGACCGCTGAGCTGGGGGAATGCCAGAGTCGAGGGCTGCGGTGCCCTGGGTGGGGCCCGGCTCCTCCCGGCAGGGCAGGGGCAGCCGAATGCGCCTGCTGGGCCCCCTGCGTGGCTGCCAGGCAGGTGGAGGCCCTGTGGGGCCGGGCATGAGCTCGCGCTGTCATGTGGGCCCTGGGGTCCTTATTAGGGTCTCATCTGAAACGCCTCTGCCAGTTGGGAGATGTAATTTTAACTTTTGAAAGTTACTGATACTCAAGTCCCTTAAATCTGAAAGTATTTTCTGGAGGCCATACATGGGGAAAAAATAGTGTTTGCCCTGTTTATTAACATGTCTGCTTCTGTCATTGGCAGAAAGGTGTGGGTCAGGCTTCCAAGTGACCTGGGAGTGCTCTGGGGAAGGTGCCCACGTAGGAAAACCAAGTCCCCATCAGCCCGGCCTCCCATCCACCCGGCTGGGCTCTCTGCTCGGCAGGAAGGGCGGGTTCAGTTACTTCCCCCAGCAGCTCGGGGGCTTTAATGGTGGCTACTGTCACCTGGCCCCAGGTGCGCCCGCCACCCACAGGGAGCTGGGCTCTCACGGGTGGGGTGGAACCCGCGCCTTGGCTGGAAACCGGCGGGGACGGCCCAGGGCTCACCCAGAGCATGGCTGGCCGGTCAGCTCCTCCCCTGCAGGGGGACACCAGGGCGGCCCTGCGGTCAGGCAGCCTGCCTGGCTTTCGGGGCTCCCCATGGCGCCGTCACCCTCTCCTGTCGTCACGGGGACGCGAGCAGTCGGAGCCTCCCCTTCCGTCACCCCACGCGTGCCACCACCAGCCATTTCTCCCAAGCTCTGTGCCCCAGAGGGATCAAAGCCAGGATGTGCCACCGTGGCCTCCTCCACCCGTGGGGCCACCTGCCCCCCGAGCAGGGGCCTTGGGCAGCAGAGCCCTGCCGTCGGTCCTCTTAGAAGCCCCCGGAGTCCCTGCAGGACCCACCACGGTTAGAGTTAAAGCCCAGGCTATTCACACCTCCGGCCCAGAGAGGTGGCCCCTGCCCCCGGCTCCAAGCCCGAACCTGCCCCACTGACCACTGCCCGGCCGTCACCGCCCTGGGCGCCCCGGGCTCCACCTGCCGGCAGCGGTGGGTCCCCTCCTCTGCCCGCGGCTCCGCTGGGGGTCACCCTTCCTGCTGCCACCCTGAGCTTTCGCTCAGCCTTTTCTCCCCAGAAGGGAAGGCGTCGGCCACACAGTGTAAAATGACACGCCCGCCACCCCCGCGGTCCTCTCACAGCCCCTGACACGCTCCGCAGGATGCGTCCCTTTGCTGACTGGCTTATTGTGGGTGTCCCTTGTCACTCACCCCGTTCCTTCCCAAGGTCTCTGCCTCTCAGGTCAGGGTCTGTCTCAGCCACAGCCGTGCAGTGAGTACATAACACAGTCTAACAAATCAGGGTAAGTAAATAAATACTCCACCTGCTTAGCCCAGGGCATTGCTTTCTTTGGACAAGCTCAGATATCTTCAAGAATTCGTTATGACTGAGCTGAGAAATATTATATCAGTTAAGTAAGATTGCATGATGAGTCATGGGACACTTTTTACTCTGCATTTATTTTGCATGGGCTGTGGTTGTGACCACTGAAAACAGATTACTGCTTCGCAGCCTTTGATGGAAGCACAGATACTTTCTGTCATTGGCAGGATTCTTGAGAAGAAAATCAATCCCAAGTAATCTGTGTTTTAATTGCTTTGCTGTCAGTATTTTCTCTGTCATTTTGCCTCTCTTAAATATGCCATTTGCCAGGCATTTACAAATGTCTAAGCACTAGTAAAACATGAGTTAGGTAAAGGTAAAGAGATAGATGCATTTACTGAATGTCAGAAGGAAATGCTTATATATATTTACAACGGTGTGTGTTCTACAGTTATGAAAACAATAAACTGTATTGAGCTTTTACCTGTAGTGTGTGTGATGGAAAGGAAGTGGACAGCAAGTTATTCTGAAAGAAAAACTACATGGCTGTTTCCATGGGAACTGACGGAGGTGCATCCTTGAATTCTTCTGAAGAATGGTAATTCTAAGTGGTCACTTGTCATTTTCCTGCTTTGTTTGAAGGTCATTTCTATAAGCCCCAAATGAGTGGCCCCTAAGAGTCCAGCTCTTCCCGCTAGCTGAGCCAGTGGTGATCAATACCCGTTGTGAAGCAGTCTGACATGACCAGACTGGGGAGGCCAGTCAATACACATTCAGGGGGAGACACAGTTCAAGCAGGAGGGCCTAGTTTTATGGCTCTAAGTCCACATGTTAAAATAATTAATGATTAAATATTTATTGAACTTTGGGTCTCAAGGACCAACAAAAATTATAAAAGAATAAGCTCTTTCCTTAATATGTAAGATTTGAAAATGACAAGATCCTTTATGCACTTTTTACATTGGATTTTATTCACTTAATAAAAACACTGAAATTCTGCATGAGAACTGTGGGAAAGTATTGTTAAGCACTCATATGTCTTAATGAGAAAATTCTATGCACTCACCTGGCATTTTAATTACATCTTGAATACGTAGCTGTAATAATTTATTCCCAAACTTTTTATTTCTTTCACACTCACACCATGTCCATGTATGGACATGCACCCATCCATATGCCTGGCCATACACTGTCCAGCGTCCTGGGGATATTGCAGTGGGAAAAAGACAGAGGTCCCTACCCTCATGGGGTGAACTGGAGTGTTTATATTGAGTGAGTCCTTTTTCTTTTCTTTTTTTTTTAATCCCAAAGAACTGTTTCTTTTCCATTCAAAATGCCACATCTAGTCATTTTCCTTTGATTTTCTCCAGAAAAGACATTTACTTGCTCTCAGACTATTAGAGGACAATAACATGTTTTGGTAGATTAGTTGCAATGGAAAAATAAATACTGAGCTAAACAGCAGAAAATTTATCTATTTTTCTATATTATTCTATGTCTTGTCTCACACAAACTTACAAGGGAAATCACTGAATCAAATTTTTATCATCTTTAAAATGAGAAAAATGACCTCATGCTCTCTCGCAAAGGATGATTGGGAGTTTCAAATAAGATGCTGTGTGGCCGAGCCTTAGTGTGATGATGTAGAAACACATCCTCCTAAAGCAGCGATCCCAACCCCTTCTCTGAGCAGCCGGCGCCAATGGGATCCGGGGCGGCTCACGAGCAGCGTGAACACCACCGGTTCCCATGTCACCCTGCAGCCTGACATGTGCCTGACGTTTAGGGGTTCAGCTGACCCTTAACAAGCCACCCGGATACAACAGGGGCAAGGTCTTGTTTTGGATACATTTCTCTCCTGATTTTCGCCTTTTCTCCCCACCTTGTGCCCATTCTGTTTACTTGGGCTTTGCGTTCCTTGCCCAGGTAAGTGCATGGTGGGTTTCAAGACAGAAATAGCAAGGATTTGTCATTTGTCCTCCACAGGGCTGGCCCAAGATGAAGGCGACTCAAGTTCATAAACAGATTCCTTGGTCAGAAGTGAGCAGGAGATGCAGGCGTCTCTGGGACTGTGAGCGCACAGTGTGGGCTTTATGGCCAGTGTGGTGGACGCTGGCATTTGAGTGAAAAATATTGTGACTTAGAAAAATAAATATTTATTGCATACTGCTCAGCAATAAAACAGGAGCAAATGATTGCTCTACTCAGTAACCTGGATGAATCTCCAGAGAAATATGCTGAATGAGAAAAACCAAGCGCCAAGCCGACACACTGTGCAATTGCATTTGCATGTCTTGAAATGACCAAGTCATAGACACAGAGACAGATGGGCAGTTGTCGGCCGCTCTGGGGGTGTAGGGTGGAAGAAAAGCAGGTGGGCTATGAAAGGACATGCTTTTGGGGATGCAGATGTCCTGGCTGTTAGCTGTAGGAACGTCAGTATCTTGGGGTGTTATTGATTAGATTTGTAAGACAATACCTTGGTGTAGGTGTGTTGGGGGGTGGGCCTGCCTCCCTGAATTACTTCTTATAACTGCATGTGAATCTGCAGTAATGTCAAAATAAGAAGAGTTTTAAAAAATTCCTTGCATAGCTTACATTTGTACCTACTCTCTAGCTCCTCTCTCTTTGTGAAGATGTTAGAAAAATAGAATCCGTAATAATAGCCATTGACTCGGCAGCACCCTGTCACAACCTTTTTTTCTACATCCCTGTTACAGGCAAGTTCTAAGACATTTCCCAAGGTTTTCTGGCCCGTGGGACACACATTCTGCACAGAGCTGCTGGGGCCGGGGTGTGCATGGATGTCACACCGTGGTCAGGTTCTACTGGAAGGCATAATTGACAGTAAAATGGGATTGTCTGGGTGGCTTGCCCTTTGCGCAGGAGGCCGGGAGGAGAAGAGTTTTCTCTGGCTGGTTACAGAGATGCCATGAGTGGGGACGATCCAAGTGCCTGGCTTGAAGACAGAGGGGCCATGTGGCAGACAGCCAGCAAGGACATAAGGCGTTAGTCCCACAACCGCAAAAAATGAATTCTTCAACAAGAATGAGTTTGGAGACCTGCAGCCAGTTTGGAGACACTGGCTGGACATGGCAGCGCGATGCACACCCCACGGACTGTGAGCTCTCTGATGGGTGCTGCTGCGGACTGCCCAAGGAGATAACGTCACACAGCACAGGAAATGAATACAACCCCACTGAAGGCTGCAATGCCCAGGAGGTAAGAGGGGGTGAGGGCAGTGGCCCAGATGTTTTTTACCTGTGGAAAATCACCACCTCAAACAGGGCCAGGCTGCAGAGGGCCAGAGTACTGGGCTCAGGGGATTCGCTATTTCCCAGACATCCCAGACTCTGGAGTGATGATGACCCAGGAGTGGGAACGAGGGACTGTCTCTTCTCTGTCCAGAAGAGTCGCTATAAAAGGCTGTCATTGTAGGTTTAGTTGGGGAGCATCTCAAGCCAGTGGCCTGCCAATGAAAGGCACAAACAGGTGGCTCCATACCTCGGTATCGGAGCACCCCACCCTGGGCATGAGGACAGCCCTCTTTGCTCAGTTACAAGCAAGCTGAAAACCAGTGACATTTAACCAGTATCACAGCTGAAAAGAGAAAGCAATGCATCCTACAGGCTCAGAAGGAAACCTGGGGCCGGAGACGGGTCACATGGGTGGAGTGCCCACCAGAGTTAGTATGGCACCCCGGCAGGCTGGGAGGGGAGACCAGGTGTTTTGCGGAGAAAGTGAGGTTGACAAAGGGGCTTACTGTCCTCAGATTAACCTTATTTAATTCTGACATTAAGGAGCACAGTACTCATGCAAACATAAGCAGTTCAGTGGAGCCAGAGCGTCAGGAATTTTCTTTGGAATACATAACAAGGATTTAGTGCATGATTAGAGAGACAGAGACGTGGGAAAATTAAATTTTGTTTTTAAAAGCATGAGTGTAATGGTGATGTTTTAGGATGCAGTTGGATCCCCATTTCACATGCATGCTGTGAAAATCAGAGACCAGCACAGAAGGGGTCGCCAACAACCACGGACATTCTGGCCGGCTTGTCCATCTAGCCTCCCGCCTGTTTACTATGGGTTTTCAAGCAAAACCCTCAGGTCATTTCACCCCTAAGTATTTCTCCATATGCACCTCTAATAAATAAGAACTTTTAAAGTTGATTTACCACACCATCTTTGAACCTAACAAAATGAAATAAGCAACTCTTTTATCTTACACTAAGAAATTGAACAGTCATTTAAAAATGCTTTCTAGTAACCATATAAAACATTCATGATATACCAAGTGAAAAACATGATTCACTATTGTATCTTAAAATCAAAATAACATTAAAATAGGTACTTACTAGCACACAAAAAAGGAGACTGGAAGAAAATAAAAATGTTAATAATGGTTACTAATTGGTAGTAAATTTTTGGCCATGTATTTTTCTTTATGCTTTTCTAATTTTTCTAAATCTTCTGAAGTAAGCATATACTTATTTTAACAGAAAATATTATTCATAAAAAGGATTTTTGTATAACTTCAAATATGCCTTCAACAACAGAACATTGTTCTTGGCACAGATACATTTTAAAGCTATTCAGTGAAATACCAACATGAATATTCCTCAACACCCTGAATTTGTATGTGTCCTTCAGATACTTCAATTGTGCTACATTTTTAAAGAGTTTTATGGATGCATTTGCCGGAAGGTTCTGTACTTGATGTTAGCATGTCAAGAATGCAAGACTTTTACCCACATCAGACAAGGTTAATCTAGTCTTTGCTTGGTGACATGTCTACAAAAGCAAAAGGCCCAATGTCACTTAGAAGGTAAATGAAAAGAAAATAAGGACAGGTTCACAGCTGCTCTGGGCCTGCTTAGAAGAGAGAGGATGATTAACCCAGCTTTCCATGGAGCAGATTTCTGTAAAGAGTAATAAAGGTGAGCTAGGCCTGGAGGGCATCTTTCTGTACCAATTTAACACTCACTCCTGAACTTTACTTTGCTGGAGGAAATTGAGATGTTTGCTGGGGCTGCATGTCCCGTCCCACCACAGCTCAGGGTGAAGGTGCTTCGTGTAAGGCTGCCCTTGGGAGCTGCCACCTCTGCCAGGAGTAATGTGTCCAAGTGGGTGATTCTAGAGAGCTTCACGCACAGCTCCGGTCAATTTAGATTTGTAGCTGAATTTGTTTAGTTGGAGAATGTCGACACCTGACTTTGCTTCCAGCTTGGTAATTTTCCTAGCACCACTGAAAATGTGTATTTAATTCTGACACAGCGTCACTTCAGTTCTCCTGAGAACACTTCTTCCAATTCAATTTTGTTTAGGAAATGGCAAAAATAAATTTTTAGCTCCTCCTGAAAAGAGGGGCATATTCACAGATGTGCTTACAAATTGTCATAAAATGTAGCAGGACTGAAAAACTACAAAAAAAATGATCTGGGATGTCTTTCAGATATTTTAACAAAGCGTTTTGTAATATGATGATTTCTTAAAATGCTCATTATATCTTAAGTGGTTTTTATTCAGGTCTCAAGGCCTTGAAGATAATTCATAATTTTAGAATTTAATTTCCTTATGATACATGATATTAATTTAATCGAGCAAACATTCCTTACGTTCCTAAGAACTTGCCAAGGGTTTCAGGCAGGCTTCAGCTGTAATTCACAGTCAGCTTCCATAATAACCGCTGACTGTGACCCAGTGTCTCTTAGAGATACTGGCTTCCTTAGCTCAGACTGACTAACGGATGCAATGGCTCCACACTGCATGTTAGGGAACCTGTATTATATAACTTGTGTAGCTTTGTAAACTGTAAGTGCGTTTGAACCTGTCTGGTTAGGAGGAGAGCCATTTAAGCATATAAAATTTGAAAGTAAGGCCAACAGGGAGAAAAGTAATGTGCCTGTGGAAATCCTGGAGTTTCTCCCTGGAGCGGAGAGGAGGGCTTGCTAATGAGCAGGAGAGGCTGCAGAAGGCCCGGGACCATTTTGATGTGCTGACTGCCTTTCAGTGTGATGGAGGCTCTGTCATGAATAAGGCAGAAAACCCAACATACATAATTACCTAAATTTCTAGTCTTTCAAAGTACTGATGGGAGTACTGCAGAAGAATGGAAAAAAATTCTTTGACAAAATAAAAAAGCCCAAATCGTGGCTTGGGAGAGACAGGTAAGCTATACAGGTGCATGCTTGTGAAGGGCAAGGAGAGTCAAGGGTTTCACGAAGTCGCAAGAGTTGTCGACAGGGTCAATGTCAAGACGCAAGTTTTAATGGCAGCTCTTCCATTTTGCAGTTGAAATCTGTACTTTACGAAAAATGTCTTGGTTCCTAACACAATGTATTGCAGTAATTTCATATTAGTTTTCTTGCTCAAAATGTGTACAACAGTTCTGAAATATAATACCACATTACTACAAATGATAAGAACTACTAAGTGAAGCTTAAGCTTATTTGTGACTCCATCTGACTTTGGAGCATATTCTTCTGGGGGGACACTCAGAACACCATGTCCTAAAGTCACTGGAAATGCTCCTCTACTGTTGCTGTTGATGGGCTGGTTTTGTGGAGGTTTACTTTCAGATTTGGGGATCTGTTCATATTCATTTGGGTTTAATGATAGTTTTAATATGTAAATCATGCATGTGGTTCTAATATCAAAATCTACATACAGGTTTCTATTCTTGTCCACTATTTCTGCTCTTGGCAAACTTTTGTAGAGTTTTGGTTTCTCTTCCTAAAGCTTATTTTAGTCAAACGCAAACAAATATATAACTATTGTAGATAAACAGAGTTCTCTCTTGATCTCCCTATTTATTAGGTAATTATTTTGGGTGATAAATGTGACATAGATATAAATAGCTGTTTGTGTTTTATTGTCCCCCATTGATGGACATCTGGATTGTTTCTAATCCTTTGCAACAGTAAAAAAAAGTAAATAGGCTTTTGCGTAAGTCAGTTATAGGTTAACATTTTTTTTTGTTTTTTTGCTGTTTTGGACTAAGCTTTCATTTGAGAGCATTCCAGAGAAACCAGGAAAGGCATTTCCACATTTGTCTGGTGGGGAGGGGTAATGCCTTATCTCACTACATCTCTCAGTCTTTTCTGTTGGGGTTCTACCTCAAAATGCTCTTTAGAAATAAATGCTCTAAGCTTTAGCAAATATGTAGAAGCTTATGTCTTAAAATCTGGTTTGCTTTTACCAAAGCTATTGACGTTTTTTAACTAACTCCTCTAACGTGTATTCCATTCCCCTCTTACATATTTCTTGGGTACTTACATTGTTCTACGGCCTTATAATACACCAGTGAGTTAAGCAGGACAGGTTCTTGGCCCGGAACATGACATGTAAGCAAAAGCTTAAGAGTAGGCGTTACCCAAACAAATATTTGAGCAACGAGTGTCTCAGCAGAAGGAAGTCCTCAGAGGGAGCATGTGAAGTGGGACCAGAGGTGGCGTCTGAGAAATGGAAGAGCAGTGTTTTCGTGGAGAAGGTGGGGGGAGAGGAGGCAGGAGAAGAGGTGAAAGTTCAGGGGGCAGAAGTCACCGGACCGTGTGAATGTGCATGTGCTTTTCTTCTGAGGTGGAGAACAGGGCTGCCATCGCTCTGTTTTCATTTTACAGCGGTCTTTCTGGCTGCTCTTTTGAGAAGAGACATTAGGAGAGCCGCATGGAAGCAGGGGACTCACGGGGGCTTTGCAGAACCAGGGTGACCTGCAGCCGTGGTGACGCGGTGGTGACAGGCCTCGTACTCTTTGAAGGCAGAGTGGCGAGATTTCCTGACTGGATATAAAATGTGGGACAAACATCCCAGAACTGTACAGAGATTAGACTCTGGGACAGATAAGTGAGAATGATATCTGTGGATAATCAGTGTTCAAACACTTCCTCATGAATTCAAGCATTTACTTCTTCAGATTTTGAGATTCAAAGTGAATGAATATATGGTTCTCCAAGGGTTTCAGAGGAGTGAGGATATACTATTTCTGTCAAAAAGCCGACATTGTCTTAGACTAGAACAAATGGGAAAAGAGTAATTTCTAACCTGTATTTACATTCTGTTTGTTTTTTGTAACAAACACATCTCTCAAAGCCTTTAAGATCTTGGGGACACTTGAATAAATGCTCACAAACACTCAGGTAAACAGGCTATTATTCATTTTATTAGCTTTGTGCAACTCTAGGAGGAAAATAAGTTCCCAGCCCAGGGCAAATAACCTTTGAAGCTGAAATCAGTCAAAGGGAGAAATAAAGGGGAGAAACCCGTTTATTGCTGACAAGCAGTTGTCTACTTCTGCTCATCCGTGTCTCTCATGACCCAGCTGCCAAAGGGACCCACCCCCAGGGATTCCACCCCCACTCAGGGACTCCCCCAGGGACCCCCCCACCCTCTCCAGTCCAGATATGCGCCCCCTTCCCACTCCCTGTCATCACCTATCAATATGGAGATGCACTAAGGCCAGGGGAGACATTCTGAGAATACTGAGACTTTACCCACTCTTTGGTTTGTAATGGAGAATATAAGGATGTGATACACACTTTTTATTTTACTAAAAGTGTTTGGAAATTATTTTAAGCTTATTAAGCCTAAATGTACAAGATAACAGAAGTTTTGAAGTTGTTGCCCAAATATAAAAAAAAGGTTTCCTGTGCTTAGAACATGCCAAACACACACACAAAACTCAAAATTCTGGTGGCCAGTTGCTCATGACTTCATCCTGCTCACAACATCCTCCTTGGCTCTTGACTATCACACTCTCTGCTGGTGTCAGGTGCAAACACAAAGAAATTGGAACTTGATTTGGGCACACTGGCCATGTAGCACTGATGTATACACAGCACGAGCTGACTGGGACGTCAGGGGTCAGCTAGGATGGCCTTAGAGCTCTGGAGGAGGACACACTTGGGCTCCAAATACATGGTCATTTTAATGCACGGAGAGTGATCTCTCCAGCAGGGACGGATCACTGAACGAGGACTGTTGTGATAACAGAGTCTCAACCTGTCTCTAGTTCCATGGTATCAGCACTGCAGTTTTGCTGCATTTTGAAAGGGAGACTGAAGGTTTCCAAAGCATTAGTCGTTGTAATAATTTTTCTCCTCAAAACTTTAAATTCTTTCCTGAATGAAGAACATTGTGAGATGATTAAACTAAAGCACAAAAACGAGTAGCCAGTCAACTTGTAGAAGAACAATATTGGGAGGAAACGAGGCCCAGACTCAGAGCCCCCTGACAGAGCCCTGCAGGCCGGCGCCCCCCCCACCCCTCCCCCAGGCCCCGGATTCGACAGTGCGTGGGAATCTGGGCATGTTCTGGAGTCAGTTCAAGGAGCTCTGATGCATGTTCTCCACAAGGACACGGAGTGCGGATGAGCACCTTTGGGCTCCAGTTCTGGCTCTGTTTGTGACCTCAGGCAAGTTATGTTTTTTTTTATCATGAATTTTTCATCCGTAAAATGGGAATGCCATAGTCCCTCACATTCAGGCACAAGTGACTGGAAGGCACCACTGTATGAAGCAGCCTGAAGCACTGAAGGGAAACGGACAACCATTCTAAACAAAATAACAAAACTTTGAACTCTCATTGCAGCTATGCCTTGTTAGGATTGCTGACTTCGTTGCTTCCACCCTGAATTATCAAGCTGGCAAAGGTTGTGGAAAATGGAATATGTAAATATAGCATTGCTTCCCTTCTGCCTTTTAGGTGTGATGGGTGGACACACTCACCTGGCGGATGCCAGGCTCACCTGCCCTTTGCAGAGCTGCTCTGAGCCCCACACACCCAGGGCCCCTTGCCCCTCACTTGAGTCAACAAGCCCCACTATCCTTGTGAAAGTCCTTGCAAAGCTGTAGAACATGGTTCTTTATAAAGGCAACCAATCAGCTCACCTCCATTACTGTAGGTGATTACAAAACTGTGGAGAAGATGTGGCTGGCGATGGCCACCATAGCTGAAGGGGTGCTATGCCACGAGCCACTGTTTCTTCTGCCCCTGTCGTCCCAGAGATGCAGAGGGACTGGTGACCACAGATTCGCCCAGGAGCCTTAGGAGATGCTACGGCAGCTGACGCCAAGTACCCAGGAGCCCAGCCTTATTTCTGGGCATGTGCTCCATCCTTTTCATCCATGTAAATGGCCTTGGATGTTTTCTCAGCTCATGATGGATTGGAACACCATGGCTGGGTCCTGCCCTTGCATTTTGCAGGAGACCTGACCCCATGCCCAGAAGTCATGGTGCAATTCTGGGGTCTCCTACTGGTTCCACAGTGACATTTTACATAGAGCTATTCTACTGCCACCACAGGCTGACTTGCTCTCTCTAACTGCTTGCTTATTTTTTCCTGATAGTTTCTAAGATAACATGGCTTGTTTCAGATGTTCACCACTTACTGAATGGACATCCTGTGGCCCTGGTGGACACATGCGTGTTATCACCTGCCAAGATAACAGTGTGTCTGAGTCAACTAAGAGTCTGTGTTATGTCCTCCCTGTTAAACAGGAAGATCTGGTCAGAATTGCATGTTTCTTCACACTTTATTTCCTAAATCCGAGTCAAGACCAAAGTCTGACCACCGGAGGCATGAAGTGCGAGGATCGGAGCCCCAGGGCCTGAGGCCTCGCTGGCCTGACACCCGAGAGCTGGACTCCCTTTGCCTCCCAGCCTGGCCAACGGCAGCAGGGTCTTCAGAGCCAGGATTTCCGTCCACTCTTCTGTCTGTCTGTCCCCATGCCGATCGGTGCTTCCTCACTGCCATCTCCCACGGTGCCTGGGACGGCAGCTGTTCTGCGGGAAACAGACTCTGAGTACAAAGAACAACACCAGCAAAACAGAATAGGAGCTCAGTGCTTTTCAGTCTGTGGATCAAGAACAACTAATGGGTCATAAAACCAGCTTGATTGGCAGCAACCATGTTATTAGAAATGAAAGAGAAGAAACTATAAAATGTCACAACGCACCACACTGTGTGTGTGTGTGTGTGTGTGTGTGTGTGTGTGTGTGCGCGCGCACCCATGTCCTGTATGTGTTTCTTATTATAGAGCAAGGTCAAAGCATCAAATCCAGTGTCATTTGTCACTTTCTGTTATAGATATTAATGTGACTTTAAGCACATATCTTAGCACACAGGTAAGTAAACGGGCCCTGGAAGCCACAGAGCGGCTCTGTGTGGACTGTCCCGCGAGGCCACAGGCATGGCGGTGGCACGCAAGTCAGCAGGGGCAGCCATTTCAGACGTGGTCAGCTCACGGCCCACGTTGTGTAGACCCTCCCATCCTGACAGCTCAGGACTGGAGCCTGTGCGGCTGCAGAAACGAGAACTGAGTTGGAACCAGAAGTTCTGCACCCCTGCCTGTAAACTTGGGGTTCAAGTGTAGAATAGAAAGAAAACACTGCCCGTCGACAGGAAGAATAAAACTAGACCTTGTGTGAGGAAAACTGTCTCTTGTGCATCACACACACACACACACACACACACGCTCCTAAAAGAAAACCTAGAAATAGAAAGAGGTACAGTCACTGGATGGAAAGCTAATGGGCAGGTTAACAACAGTTAGAAGGGAACAGCGAGCAAATGCCCGTGCTGTGGACGGAGTCGGGCCCCCGGGCTCACAGGCGGAAGCCCGGCCCCCAGTGTGGTGTTGCTAGGAGATCGGGCCTGGGGAAGTAATTAGGTTTGGATGAGGCCGCGGCCATCTCCATGGGGTTAGTGCCCTTGCAGGAGAGACAGGAGACGTCTCCACGCGCCCACACCTCCGACGGGCACGTGAAGACACTCTCCTGAGGATGGCCACTCTCGCCAGGCAGAGAGCCCTCACCAGAAACCGACTGGCCCACCCTTGACCTTGGACGCCCGGCCCCCAGGACCGTGAGGAATGAATGTCTGAGGTCTAAACCTCTCAGTCTGTGGTATTTTGTTACAGCAGCCTGAGCTGACCGAGACAAGCCAGAGGGCAGCATGTGACTATAAACACGTATGCAAGAGAGTTTAGGGGCAATCGTGGCCACGCAGGACAGGTCCCGACCAATGTAAGGTGAGAACCAGAAGGAAGTAGAGGTGGAATGTGGCAGATGGTCCTGAGGATTCCCTAGAATTGATGGAAGATGTGATATGCACAACCCAGAAAGCTTAATGAAAACCAAGGGATAGGAACAAAAATAAACCACCACTCAGGTGACACACAGTGAGAAAGGACACATAATCACAAGCGAATGACAGAGCGACAGGGCTTCAGTGCAACAATGAAGCCACAAGAAAATGGGACAATTATGTTCTGATGCTTGTAAAAAAGCAACTCGTATTCTAGAAAAAAGTTTATTCAAAGTATTTTTTTCTTATTTTGAGGGTAAAACAAGGCCTTTCCAGATATATATTGAAGCATTTTATCATACAGAGATGCTTAGTGAGGAATTATTAAAGGATAAACTTCAGAAAGAAGAAAACCGAACCCACAAGCATGTTTTAAAGCTGACGTGGAAGAGCTGGGGACACGGGCAGCCAGAGCCTCACTTTATTTCACAGGAAGGACAACGGGTGTCAGAAATGAACACATTGGGTGCAATGCTGGGCCTACAGAAGGAACAGGAGCCCCTCCCACAGCTGCCCGCAGCGCAGCACAGGGGCTTGTGTGAGGCCGACCCTGGAGGCGCTGGGATGGAAACCCCGCTAACCGGACCCTTGGGACCAGAGCACCCGTGGGGTCACTACTGCCTGTGCGTCCAGTAGAAGCACCCCCAACCCACGCTGGAGGGGAGCATCCCAAAGGGGCTCCATGGCAAACATGAATAAGAGATCATCAAACAGCAATAGAACAGTGCCGTCAGAATTAAAGAAGAAACAGCAAATGTCAAATTTATCCTCCAAAAACTTCAGTTAGAGGATGTAGGTGATATAGAATACCCAAAGAAATAAAAGATGGAATCTATGACATGAGTGACAAAAAGAGAACTTAGATCAGAAAAAAAATGAAGCAAGATTTTAAAATCGATGGACACTGTTTTTACATTATACACTGACTGAAATTAAAAACACAGTGAAAACACTTTCAGCAACGTTTCTAGAAAAGAGAGAAACGGGTGGAGGACGAGGAAAGGTCTAAGCAGCCCACCCAACGTTAACGTGTAGCACAGACATGTAACCCGCTGGGAAAGGCATGCGAGGTCATGTGACAGGGAGGTGAGTGGAAAGACCCAGCAAAAACCTAGTCAGTGTTAAAGAGCTGGGGGGGCGGTGACAGTATGTGCAGGGACGGTGCCTGAGATGTGTCAGAGCTGCTCAAGCACGGAGAGCACAGTTGATACCAGGTAAAGATACAATCGATCCAAATCTTTACATATTTTAGGAAGTTTCATGTTACCAAAAATGAAACCATAACACGGCACCAACTAGAGATGAAACAGGACACCTACGAAAGCGTGACAGTTAAATCGATGGCCAACTTGGTGACAGACATAAGTGGAAGCCAGAGGCTGAATAGTTCATAAAAAGCAGTTTGAGCTGAACAAAAACTAAGCTTATGAAAAGAAATCTTTTCTAAAGCAGTTTCTAAAGAAAATACTTAAAAAAGAAAGAAGCTGGTGGTTCTAAAATGACCTGAAAAACAAGAAGACATGCAGGAAATTAGTAAATGGATAGTAAACCACCGTTCCCTGTGTTAAATAACGATGCTCTGTAATGTTATTTTTTAAGAGGAGAGACTGAAGTACGGATGACAATGAGTGAGTTAGGAGGAGGCTTGCTTTGTGTTCAGGAAGTGAATGATGACTGATTATAGAATATCATACATGGTGAATGGCATAGTCTATCTGTCAAATAAAACAAATGTAGTATGTAACTTTCCAGCCTGAAGGATAGAAAGAGGAATAAGATAACTAATCAACTCAAAAAGGCAAACAATGAGCATAAAGGAAGCAAAATGGGACGAATCTAAAGCTTGACATACTAACCTAGAAACAAGTCCACATTCAGCGAAAAGATGAATTAGAAAGGATCACCAAACCACTTTGTACAATTTAATTAAACCACACACACTCATCTAGAAAACACCTTTCCTATTGTTGAGGTAATACATAGCGAAGACATAAGGACACGGATTTGCTGAAATAAAAATGAATGGCATAGTAATTAAAGAAAAAGCATCTCACTCACACTAGTTCCCAGGCTCATGGGGCTGCGTCTCTTTGGCAGGACCGAGCTTAGAACCTGGTAGGGGACGGGATGCAGCAAACCCAGTGTAGGACTTGTCCGCCGTGGTAGAGTACCTTTTCTCTCTCCCAAACAGAGACCCTGAAGAGCTTCAAATAAGTCAGCTCCCCGATAGACACGCTTTTCAGTCTCATGCTGGCTTTGCCCTTATCTCACTAATTAACTGTCATGGTGTCTGTTTTGTTCAGGCCGGTTTGCTGGGATGAGTGACTTTAGTGGTGGCATTATTTGCGGTAGGGAGCCAGACAACTCACTGTCTAGAATTCTCTCTTTCCTTGCAGACATTAACGTTTCAAACACAGGGCACTTAACTGTCAATAGGGCTTTGTAGTCAGTGTGATGGATTACAAGTGTCGTCACACATCTGCAGCTGCTCTTTCTTGTCCAGCTGTTCCACGTCTGCTTACCTTTGCTTCTGTCTCAGAACTTCTGTCTGGGCTCATGTTTTTCCTTTTCCCAGAGGACAACACTTAAAATCTCCAGTGTTGTATGGCGGCACACTTCGTCCACCTTTGTCACCTAAGAACATGTTTATTTCAGGCTTGCCCTGGGATCCTTTCTCTCTGAGTTTAGAATTATAGGCTGATGGTTATTGTAACTCAGTGGTTTATAGACACAATGGCACTGTGACCTCACTTCCCTAACTGGTATGGAGGAGTCAGCTGTCACACCTTCTGTTTTAGGAAAAATTGTCTTTTCTTTCAAGCATCTGTACGTTGTGTTTGGTGATCTCCGAAATTTCATCCGGTGTCTCAGTGGTAGATTCCTTTCCCTTTGTCAGGATAGGTGGTATCTTGGGTAAATCTGAAAATTGATATTTTTATGAAATCTGGAATAGTCTCAACATCCTGTGTTCACATGTTACCTCTCTGCCATTTTCCCCTCTAGCTCCCATGGTAACTTTGAATAGATACGTGCTGGACCTTCTACTCTACCCTCTGTATCCTTGGGCTTCAATTTTATATTCCTCCCCCACATTTATTTTCTTTTGTTTTGTAGTCTTTGAAATGTACTCAGATTTGTCTTCTAATTCACTTCCTATCTGTTCGGCTTCACCATCCATTGATTATGTTTTAATGTCAACGTGACAAAGATACATTCACATGTTCGTGCACTGAACAGTCTGTGCTCAGTAGCACAGGGAAGAGGTTACCGTCCTATATGGATAAAGAAATGTAAACTTAAGACAATCAGCATAAAAATGCCTCCATTTGCTGGAAATGATATAAGAAAATATAAAAAAAATTTCAAGTTAAGCTGGTGACCAAGATAGAGGAGTAAATAAAATCTACCCAGAACGGCACATAGATGAGAAGAAAATAATGCTTAGAATGAAAGGTTTATAAGTGTCGGTGCTTAGGAAGTAAGTGGTGGTCTTCTAGGCGGCTGAGGAAGAGTGACGACCTGGGCAGAAATAGCACCATTTAGGGAAAATACAGTGTCTGTCATAAAGGACTAGGCAGCACTCTGATTTTGTGATTCCTTGACTATAATAAGGCAACTTCTTTAAGAAAGCAGCATTGCTGTTATTACTACACGGTTTTAGAATATATAGTAACTTCTCCATGACAGTACATCTTACGTTTGGTCAAGATAACTCGGGGAGTAAGATGTCATTACCAGGACCAAAGGCTATTTAGATCTCTTGAAATGCTCAGGACATATTTTTTTTTTAATGAGTATCTCCCCAAATTTTACATAACATTCAACTGAATCACTAGCTGTCTTAGCAGAATGATGAATTTGGAAACAACTCTGGTACACACTGTACAGGCCCATTGCTTATTTTGATATAGATACTATGATTTTATGCAGATACTAATGGTGAATATTGCAAAGTCTGGAGCTAAGTGGGTTTTAATCATTTAATTTTGTTCCCAGATAATGGAAATTGACTAAGTAACAAACCACCATGTCATGTGGCTGCTGCTTGTCTATAATTTATTGCTAACAATCACATTAGGAAAATTAATTGCAGTAAAGTAACATGGAAGCTTTCTGGTAAAAGGCAGCTTCAGCTCAGCTCTGACCACGAGCATTAACGGCGGCCTTTGCTTCCAAATCATATGAACCTGCTGCCATCTGCTGGCTCAGGGCAACTTTGAAACGCACTTTGAGGTTTTATTTAGCTTCCAGAAAAATCTAATTACAGTTCCAAATGTGGGACCTTAATTTTTTTATGAATATAAACATATATTGTATCAGAAAACATACTGGAAAACATGTATATTTACTAAACTGCAATTTACTGATGATTGAGAAGGTACTTCATTATCTTTCAGCAGATTCAAGGGCGTCATTGTGGAACTGTTATCATTAGACAGAGTGGAACCTCTTATAAGAAAGTGACATTTGATGCAATGTATTGAGATTCTTTAATATAAAGTATTGTGCTTATTGAGCATTTAATATGTTTTAAATGTCATGGTAACTGTTGTGAAACGTAGAAGGACTCAGATGCAGCCCATTCCTCGTTGTCAGGGAAGGAAGGTGCATCCCGATGGTGCCCAAAAGGGCTCCTGAGACCGTGGTGTCAGAGATGGGCATGGAGGCAGGGCACCGGGGTCCCCCCGGGAGAAAGCAGAGGCAGACTGGAGGGCAGGTGGCAGAGGGGCCTCAGGTTGCTCAAAGCCTGGGCGCAGGCCGGGACGCTGTTGGCGACCAACCGTAGGTGAGTTGCAAAGGCGAGTTGCAAATATGAAGAGGAGCCTGGAAACCACCCCCAGAGTTCAGGCTTCCAGAAACTTCCAAGGCAAGGTCAGGGCTTATTTGGACAGTTGGAATAACTTGTACAAAGCCTTCAGGGTATGGAGGGGCACCTATGATGCTATCAGAAACACAAAGCAGCACTTGGCAGGGACGCCCGACTGGCTGTGGGGCCTGAACGGGATTTGAAGGGGTGGCCGGACGACAGGAAGCCTCACAGGCTCAGAGCCGCGCAGCGAGGCCGCAGAGGGAGAGGGAAGCCCCGTGAGGGCAGAAGGAGCCTTGCAGCGTTTTGACTGGGGGATGGCAGCTTCTGGCCAGAGAATAATCCCAGCGCGGGCACGGGGTAAGTACAGCAGAGCTGAGAGGCCACACACGCGTCACCAAGGCTTCAGCCAAGACAGTGCCAGTGGGTTTGGTTTGGAAAGGATTTGGGGAAATGAAACAGGATTTGGTGACTGCTGGTAGAAAGTGAGGGAGGTAGAGAGGTCCACGTAATGGCCAGTCACCCCCTTTACTGACTCATATTTGATAATGCAGCTGAGTGGAAATGGAATACAGAAGAGAAGCGTGTTTGGGGAGAACATGGTGAGCTGGTGAGACCTCCTGGGTGGATCTTGCAAAACCAGCTTCACTCTGCCTTCTCTCCCCACTGACTGGGCCATCAGCCATGGCCGCTAGTTACTGGACACTCAGTGGTCAATATTCCTTCTCTCTATTGCTTCATGTGAGAGTTGAAAAAATAATTTAGTTCTAGAAACTCATGGCAAAATATTTCTAAAATCCGGTACCTGAATTTTATTTATACCAGTGGTAGTACTACTGGATCTTGGACCCTGTTGCAGTGGTTAGGGGAAAGCTAGGCTGGCGAAGCCTGGGGAGGGCCCCGAGGACAGAGAGGCTAATGCACAAGGGGTCCCCTGGCGCAGCCACCCACTGCCAGGATGCCAATCAATGCCAGGGCAGTGCTGGTCCTGTGGCTATTCCGGAATGCAGGTGCCTCCCAAGGTGTCACCCCAGTACCCTCTGCAACAAGGCTTCAAACTACAAATGATCTGTGCTGCGGTTTGTATTTCTTTAGGGAAATACTAACTACATTTGGAGAATTGGCAGGAACCACTCATGAAGTGCCTCATATTTAATGCCGGGATGTCTGTAACTTATAACGAGGGCTGTGGAGGGAGGGGCATTAGCCATAACCAGGGAGGTGCCCCAGTCACAGTAGGAACATGATTCTGGCAGTGTCTCCATGTGCATACACATCCTTAAAAAGCACGTGACCTTCCCCTTAAAATGCAGAGGCAGATTCATCACATGGGGGAATCTGTGTTTCTAACGATCTCCCACTGGGACTAGGCCAGCGAGTCTTAAAGGGGGGGCAGCGCTGGGAACTAGCTGGAGAGGTTAGCTGTCCCCAGCTCCAGGCCTGCTGCACAGATGACATGGCACTCGGTGTTTGTGGTGGGCACCCCAGGTGACCTGCGGTGCACTGGAGCCTGGGAGCCCGGCCCTTGGCCATGATCACTGTGGGTGTAGTTCAGCTAGTTTACCCCAGCATCTGGTCCCCACGCTGGAAGGAAGGAGGGAACCGGAAGATGCATAGCAGGCAGCCAGAAGGCGCCTCCCATCTACCCACTTACATGCCCCGGGTGAGAAACCCATCTGGTGGGTGCCCGTTGCCCTTCCAGAGGCCAAGATGCCTGCCATCCACATCACAATAAGCATTTTGTTGGATAGCCAGCTCTTTCTGCACACATGAACTGTTTGAGCAAGCTACGTACATACACACCTATGTGCCAGGTGGTGGTAGTCCTTGGTTGATAGAGAAATGAGCCCCTTTAATGAGAATTCTGAAGTGAGGACCCTGTGTGTCTCACATTTACCTGAGCTGAGAGCTGTCATTGTAATTCTAGGGTCAGCATGAGCCTGGGAGGTGCAAGTAGCGGCCGGAGGTAGGTGTGCGGTGCCTTCTCAGTGGAGAGCTGGCGGTGAGTGGGGGTGGCCTCGAGAACAGTCCAGAGCCACCGCGCACTTACTCCCACCCCCACCCCGCCTGTGCAAGGAGACTTGCTGTCACTTAAGGGCAGTTTGCCTCAGGGCAATTGTGCATTCTTTGCTTATGCATGTTTTCCCCCCAGAACATTGCTTCTAATGTGCCATAAGCAGACGGCAAAGTTGTGGTACCCTGTAGCTCACTGCCTGTGGGCCGGTACCTGTGTTCTCACTGACAGGTGTGCACCCCTGTGCTGCATTCAGTGAGCTCATTGCTGTAGTGAGAAAAGGAGCATGTGAGACCCTGCTTGCCTTCAAGTGTTGCTCCCTAAATGAATTCAAGAGAGAAAAGAGCTTTGTTTTGAGCTGATACATAGATGCTCTAAAGCTGGCTGAGAAACACCTTTTAAGGGATCCTGGAAGCAAAGAGGTCAGTTTGCTCCTGTAGTTTGTCGTACACCCCATATCTCTGGACATCAGTAGGCAGGGGGCGAGGAGGGCATCATAGGGCACCCACCACCTCTGTCATTCAGCGTGTCAACTGGAAGAACATTTACAGAAACGGTCCCAGTAAAGGTGGGATGCTGGCTGCAGTCCGGGGATGCACGCAGTGAGTGACAGCTGGGCCCCCGAGGCTCTTGGGGAGGCGGGGGTCTGACATCAGGGCAGTCTGCCTTGTAGGCAGCAGAGGACGGGGTATCGGGAGAGGTGGTCTTTCTCACTTGCTAGGTGACGAGGAGCTCCAGAAGGACTCCAGATCAGTGGGGCGGCGGCGAGGACGGAAGCAGAGACGGAGCGGGCTCACCTGTGAGCGCGGCATTCTTGAGGCTGGGTCATACGCACATGGAATTCAGGTTGACTTTGTAGATGTTGGAAGTTTTCCACTTTAGTAGATAAAATCAGTACATGAAGAAAATTAGGGGGACACCTTTAGCAGGAAATTCAAATATTAAATAATTTTTAAAGGGTCAACATATTTATCAGCTAGTGATGTAGAAGCATAGTTCGCATGTGCTCCATGCCACTAATATCCTTTAAAAATAAAACAAACAAAAACTCGTCAAAAGACTACTTACAACTTGAAGATTTATAGGAAAACTGAGGATGTAAAATAGCTTTTGAAAAAGTTCATTGTCACTACATGTTTATATGTTCATGTGTTATATCTACAGTATCTTTAAAAAACAAATCTATTTCCATATCTTTTACTCAAATTGGCTTCTTGTTTTTTGTTTTTTGGCTAAGCAAATACACTGTTGAAAGTGAAAGTGCTGAAACCAGAAGCTGGTCACTTCTCCTCTCAAGCCCTGATTTTATATTTCTGGGAATCGAAACGGGGTCTTCCGAAGCATGTTTATTTTTTCTGCAGACTTGGTTTTGATGACCTTTCTTCCACTAGAGGGCCCTGTGGGTAAGAGAAAATTCTTGAAGTGGCTTTTGAAGTGATTTCAAATGACATTTTACTAACTGTAATTCTTGGTAACTTTGGTTTGATACACACAGGTAACTTCTTATTTTTATGGAGCTAAGATGCAGTGTAATATCAATATTTTCAGACATTCTTTTTTTGATTGATTCATTGTCAATAGTTGCTCTGACAAATGTTTATAGTATAGTAGTATCTGTTTTTTCCTTAATTATAAGTTATAATCAGCACTAATTATTTCTGGACATGAAATTGCATGATGTGCCAGTGGTCTTGTTGATAATTCAAAATTCAACTCTCATAACTTAATATTAACCCAAGGTTACTTTGAAAAACATTACCAGCATTATTGTAATAAAAAAGGACATGAATTCTTAGCTGGGATCCGTACTCACTAAGACAGAATCCA
Source organism: Manis javanica (assembly GCF_040802235.1). Taxonomy (NCBI): domain Eukaryota; kingdom Metazoa; phylum Chordata; class Mammalia; order Pholidota; family Manidae; genus Manis; species Manis javanica. The sequence goes on from NC_133164.1 coordinate 123,487,709, forward strand.
GTACTGACCTCTCCTCTGGCAGAGGTGGAGTGCGATTCGCCATCAAGGTAATGATCTTTCACGTGAATGTCAGCACACCCTTATATCCATCCCTGCATTTGAAACCATCAAGAATTTTAACTTTCAGGTATAGTTGTTACCAGCTTTGTAGAAGGGGAAGGGTGAATCAGGATCCAGGGTCAATATATTATAAAAATCATCAAGTTTTCAATAACTGAAGTATGAAACATACAAAAATAGCAAAAGAAAAAATAAACCCAGGGAAATGTAAACTAGACACAAGAAAAAAGATAGACTGCCTATGAGAGGGACCTGATTGCAGATTTAAGAGACAAAGACATCAAAGCAGAACTTGTAAATGTTCAAAAACTAAAGGAATCTGTGCTTAAAGAAGTAAAAAAAGAGTATGACGACAATCTAACGGGGAATATCACCATAAAGAGATCAGAATTATATAAAGACAAGTGGAAAAGCCGGATTTCAGAAGAACAGTGCCTGAACTAAAAAGTTCACTAGCGGTTCAGTGGTAGATTTGAGTTAGAAAAAGAAGGAATCAGAAAACTTAAAGATGGATCAATAGTTATCACATAATCCAAAGGAGAGAGAGGCTGAATGAACAGAGCCTCAGAGAATGTGGGGCACCGTTTGCCACGTGGATGTAGGAGGAGGGCAGGGAGGGCAGGAGGGAGACCAGGAAAATGTCCAGACGACGGCCAAGAACTTCCCAAACCTCATGAAGAGTATTCCCCTGCATATTTCAGGACTCCAAATGCACTGCACACAGACACATCAGTAAAACCATGAATGTCAAACACCAAGAGAAAAGCTAGAAAGAAGCAAAAGAAAAATGACTCGTCACCCACAGGGAGCCCGGCTGGATCAGGAGATGACTTCATACCGGAATCACTAGAAGTAAGGAAATAACAGATGGGGGGGCGGCAGAACGGGGGTCCCTGACCTCGGCCCCTTCCTAGGAAGAGAAGCCAGAAACTGTCCAAGGATAAGAAGTCTTTGCCAAGATCCTGAACTGAGGACTGAGGCTGAAATACCCTCTTTGGCCATGAAAAACAGAAAAAAACTAGATTTCAGATGGGTAAAAGGAGCAGTTTCCCGCTGACCACACCACGCTCCCCCTAGGCTGGCTCCAGGCCACCCGAGGGCGGCCGACACCTAGAGATTCTCCAGCCAGAAAAGGAGATGCCCAGCTGGTTATCCAGGAGGCGCTGCCTCAGCAGGTCCCTGGGGCCGTCAGCTGGAGGGAGTGTGGGGCTCACGGTGATGCGTGCCTGGACCTTGGAATCCCTGTTCCTGCTGGCAGTGCCTCCCACACAGAAACCCTAACCAGACGCTGTGCTCATGGGTGGAGCAGAGCCAGTGGCCCCATCTGGCCAGCGATCTCAGGAGGCAGTTCTGCCTAATTTGCATCTCTAGGCAGTGGTCCATCCAGGCTGTGGAATTCAGACAGGGAAGCAAGTCACTGGTCCTGTCCGACTGCTCAGCTTAGCTTCCATCCCCACCCTTCCAGGAAGCCTGGCTGCAGAGGCCGGGAAGCTGCAGAGAACATCTTATGGCCTGAAAGGCAGGGAATCAGGTCAGCAGCCCCTCACAACTTCTGGAAAATGCTGGAAGAGGAACCAGTCAGAAATCCTGAGCTGAAGACTACAGTGACTGAGCTGAAGGGTTTAACAGAGAACTTTGGGCTTGACCAACCGAAAGAGAGAAACCGTGAAATCAAAGACAGCTCGTTTGAAATTATCCAGGCAGAGGAACAAACAAGGACAAAATGAAAAGGAGAGAAGAAACCCAACATGTATGATAGGATGTCATTTTTGAAAGAAACAATCTACTTATTTTTGGAATTCCAGAAGGAGAAGAGGGGATGAAGGGGGCAGAAAGCTTATGTAAAGAAATAATGGCTGAGCATGCCCTAAATATGGGGAGAGACTTGGACATCCAAGTTCATGAAGCTTATAGGATCTCAGAAAGTTTCAAACCAAAAAGATCTTCTCTAAAACACTATAATAAAGCCATATAAAATCAAAGGCAAAGAAATAATCTTAAAAGAAGCAAGAGAAAAATAAATTTCTCATGTACAAGGGAACCCCCATGTGACTATGAGTGTGTTTCTTAGCAGAAAAGTTGCATGGCAGGAGAGAAAGGGATGATGTATTCAATGTGCTAAAAGAAAAAAAAACACTCATACTTATCTGGCAAAGTTATACTTCAGAAATTAAGGGGAGATGCAGGGTTTCCCAGAGAAACAAAAGCTGAGGGAGTTCATCACCACTTGACCTGCCTCACAAGGAGTGCGGAAAGGAATTCTTCAAACTGAAATGAAAGGACACTGGTAACATGAAAACACGTTAAATATAAAACACACAGGTAAAAACAAGTCCACCACCAAAGACAGGATACTCCAATACTCTGTTAATCATTTATCCTAGTATAAAAGTTAAAGGGCAGCAGTATTAAAAATAACTATAGCCACAATGATTTTGTTAAGCGAGACACAATATAAAAATACATAACTTGTGAGGCACCAAAAGAGAGCAGGGGTGGCTATATTTATACCAGAGAAAATAGACTTTAAGTAAAAAAAACTGTAACCAGAGACAATAAAGATTATTATATAATAATGAAGAGGTCAGTGCATCAGAGGCTATAATGATTGTGAATATATATGCACCCAACATCAGAATGCTTAAATATATTAAGCAAATACTAACAGATCTAAAGGGAGAAATAGACAATACATTAAGAGCTGGTGACTTCAATTCCCCACTTCCAACAACAGATAGGCCATTCAGAGAGAAAATCAATATGGAAATTTTAGACTTGAACTATACACCAGATGCACTTAACGGACATATACAGAATCGACATCTCATAGCAGCAAATACATATTCTTCTCATGTGCACACGGAACATTCTCCAGGAGAGAACATAGATCACAAAACAAATCTTAATAAATTTAAGAAGACAAAATTGTATCAGTTACTTTCTCTGACTTGCAGTGGTATGAAACTAGAAATCAATAACAGGAAGAAAACTGTAAAATTCACAAATACATGGAAATTAAGCAACACACTCCTGAATAACCAGAGTGACAAGATGAAATCAAAAGGGAAATCAGAAAATACCTTGAAATATGTGATAATGCAGACAAAGTACACCAAAGCCCAGGGGATGCAGCAAATGAGCTCTAAGAGGGAAGATCGCGGCCATCCACACCTATATTAAGAAAAAAGGAAAATCTCAATAAATAACCTAACTTTAAATCTCAAGGAACTAGAAAAAGAGGAAAAAAGAAAGCCAAAATTAGCAGAAGAAAGGAAATAACAAAAATTGAGCAGAAATAAATGAAATAGAAGATAGGAAAACCATAGAAAGGACTAATGAAACAGAGTTGATTTTTTGAAAAGATAAACAAAACTGACAAACCTTTAGCTTGGCTTACCAGGAAAAAAAGAGAGAACTTAAATAAATAAAATTATAAATGAAAGAAACATTACAACTGATACCATAAAAATATACAGGATCATAAGAGACTACCATGAACAATTATATGCTAACAACCTCAACAACCTAGAAGAAATGGATACACTCCTACAAATGCACAACCTACTGAGACTCAATCATGAAGAAATAGAAAATATGACCATATCAGTAACAAGGAGATGGGATCAGTATTCAAAAACCTCCCAAATAAGCAAAGCCCAAGATCAGGGGGCATTACAGGAATTCTACCAAACATTTAATGAAGAAATAATGACAATCCTTTTCAAATTCTCCCAAAAAATCAAAAAAGAGGAACTCTTCCAAACTCATTTTACCAAGTCAGCCACCAAAGCTGAGCAGAGAAAGACATTAGGAGCTTTGAAAATGGACAATTGGTAGAATGAGGGAGAAGAGGCAGGAACGGGGTTCGGGGCCACAGGGCCCGGGCCTGAGCCTGTGATTCGAGGAGAATGTTCCAGTGTCCACTAGGAGAAGGAGGTAACATAAAATTAGAGAAAAATAAATAAGCTTTAAAAAATCTAAGGAATTGCCTCTATTCCAGGGACTGGAATATTCATGAAGGTCCTTAAACACTGGGATCCAAATACGGTTCTGGTCCTGGAATCGCTCCTAAACTGACAGTTACAGTTTCTAGAATTTACTGGATGTTTAACTATATGGATGGTGCGACTGGTGTATATGTTACTGTCAAAATTCAGAAAGTATTTTAAATTTTGTGACCATTTTTATGCCTTCTTTTTCAAATTTGGAGAGAACACGCTGTCGGCTGCGGGGTCCGGCATCAGCCGGGCGCGCTCCGGTCCCGTCTCCGTGCGCCTTCGGGTGACTTCAGTCTCTGAATCTCTGTGGCCTTGGCTGAAAATAGCCGTCACTCACTTGTGGGGGAGACGGAAAATGTTCATGAAATATGAGTCTAGGTGTGTGTATGAAGCGGACAGCAGTGTCCCTCGATGGCGTGCTGATTTCTCTGGACCCGGGGCTCTCCCTTTGCGTTCTTTCGTGTTTGTGTCCTAACACCGATTTTTGTGACCTTTCTCTCTCTCTCCTTCCTGTCCTAGTCTCTCTCTCTTTCGCAGGCCGTCCTCTCTTGCAGAGCCTCTGGACATGGAACCAACCCAATATTTTCTCTGGACTTTTTAACCACCTGGCTTTAGGGGAGTTGAATATTCACATATATCCTCCCCCCGTATTACAGGCTATATTCGTTGCAGCCAATGACTGGGGGACAGTCAGTTTCTTCCAAGCCTCTTTTATCACATAACCAAACACTTTTTGTTGTTTGTTCAAGAGGAATAATTGCCTCCTGTGTTACTGTTTTCTGAGAATTACTGATTATAACTGTTTCATTAAAGCAGTTTTTCTTACTGTTTTGTGTATTATTCTTCCAACCCTTCAGATTTCAGTATATGTCCAGCAAATATCTGAATGTTTCTCCTGTGCTAGAAATTTTGTGGACACTTTTTACCAGTATTTCATCTTTCACTGAAGGGTGAAGAAGTTACTGTCATTTCGTCTATTTTAGAGGAGGAGACTGGGCTCCGAGAATCTCGGCAGCTCGCCTGGAGCCGTCAGGTAGGAGGGGGTAACTTCACAGGAAAATGCAACATTTCTGACGTAGGGAAGGACCAAGTAAATATAAAGGCATATTTTTACTGAGGCCAAATACAATTCTTTAGAGAATATGCAACACAAAGATTATACAAATATTTCCACTCACTGGACATTATTGACCTTTAAGTGACACGGCCTGTGTCATCCAGTGACCAGGTACCTAGTGTCACTTCTGCCTTCCTTGCCGTGTCACAGGTCACTGGACAGCATGCAGTTACCCATGAGATTGGTGTTGTTTCACGACAGCTACCCAACGAAACCCCTTTGGTTGCTTAGAAAATGATTAACCTCTTCCTGGGGTGTGATATCACTTGGATGTGGTATTTAATACATGCGACATAATATCTGCATACAACTTTAACACATGACAATTAAAAATATTCTATGTATAGGTCAAAGCTTGTCCAGTATGGTCTCTTTCATGAGCTGCATTGGTTTAAAATTTCAGGCCAAAATGTAGTAGATCTAAAATTCCATAGCTTTTATCCACTGTACAGCAAGGGTATGGTACCACCCTCTATAAATGTTTGGCCCAGATTTTTCTTCCATTTAATGAAGTTTGACAATTTGTGACAGGATAGAAAGGAAATTCATTATATTTAGTAATAGAAAACCTATTTCTCATTTTTCACGAACCAAGCGGCTACATTGAAATTGCCTAAACCGCTATATCACGATTCTCCACCTCTGTGGTTCTCAAGGTCACCCTCAAGGTTTTCAATTTCCTTATGTTCACAGCTTGGCATCTGGTAATTTTCAGTATCAGAAAATATAAGGGAGCTATATATTTTTTCCTAAGAAGAAATATTCTTGATTTGAAAAGAAATAAATCTGTCAAGAGGAAAATATTAAAAATAAAAAGCACAACTGTAATAATCACATTGGTGTCGCAGCCAATCTCGCTTCTCTACGTGGTGAAGGGAACTCCCCCGCCCCCAAAGGCACTGTCAGCGGGAGAGAAATGGATTTTTTTATTTCAATAACCACAGTGGTTTAAAGGTAATTTATGTATCAGGAAACACAACAGCTTCAAGAATCAAATTTCCTTAAAATATTATTTTGCATTCTCTCTGCTACAGAGCTTAGTGAAATTGATAGATCAAAGTAGAAAAATGACCAAATTTGCTTTTTCCAAGTTATAACTTAACACACACTGTACACTGCTCATATCGCTAGCAGAAGTGTAGGGTTTCACATTTTGTATAGGAATTATGCCTCTAAAGAAATACTTCTTCAAATAATGCTTATAATTTTAATATTAAAATAGAAGAGAATCTAGTTCTGTTTGATCTCATTTATTAGGGGTAGCAAACTTCCCACTGCCCATCCCCCACTACGTCATAAAGAAGCCCTTTGGCTCAGTCCCTATTATTTTCATTGATAATAAATAGCAACACTACGTATCACTGAAGTGTTTTTTTGATAAAAATCTCCCTAGAGAAGGTAGAAAAAGTGTTACAATGTTTTGAAAAAGGCTATTGAAATTCTTATCTATTTCTCGAATGATCTGTGTCTATAGCTATAGCCATCTGTATTTAGGATTAAAAATGGAGGAATAAGAATATATAAAAGAACTAAATCAAAGATTTAACATTTACTCAGTTCCGTATAGGAAACATCTATCACTCTCCCAGTGGCAGCTCTTCCTCTGACACACCCGCCGACTCAGGACCTTTGCAGCATTTGCGGTTGTGAGCGTGTCATCAACCTGCACGTGCGTGTCATTCTCGTCCGCCCTCCCAGTCCGCCTTCCTCGGACTAGCGTGCTGGTGCTGCGATGCCTGATTTGGCCTAACCACCGTAGGATCATAGGGTCCTCTCTTGGCACATGTAATACTTTTCCATGACAAATACTATTATTCAAAGTTATTGAACTCTGGTGTCTACTTAAATGTAATATATTCCCTAGAAAGTATTCAGTATTCCCCTACTTTTTGAAAAAACAAAATCAACTTTGTAAAGAAAAGGAACAGACATTTGCCGCTCTCCCGATGCCAGATCCCAGTCAGATGGCTTGCAATTTTATTTCTCAAACAGACAACACATAAAACAGCTTTCATAACTGTGGTGAGAAGGGATTAAAAGAAACAACACCTCTTCAGATGTCATTTATGACTTCAGTTACCACTGAGATTAAAAATTTGATTATATTTTGGGTTTGGGGGATACATGAGATATTAATATATGTGCACACACTTTTCTGTTGGCACTAAACACCTATTTAGAACAGGCTGTAATCTTCATTAATCTCAGGAGATTGGGACTTGAGACTAAATGTGTCCTGACATCCTTTGATATCTGATTAAATGTTGCTTAGATTAAATGTTGAGAGAGAAAAAAATTAACCATGGCGTCCTGACATTCCCTTGACATCTGCTCCCATTTCTCAATACCTACATCTATCAAAATACAGAATATGGAACAGTTTCCCATCTTATCTTAGCACTGTTTAAAATACTTCAACATTTCACATTACATTTTTAAAAATTATAACAACTTATGATTTTTTTCACTAATATTAAAAGTCGTGTGGTATGTACATTTTGCTTAAAGAGAATGGTTTTTCATTCTCCCTAGCCACAATTCACATTAACTACTCTAACTTTATTAGGAAAATAAAATCTTATCTTTTATTGAGACTAGAAAATTATCAAAACACCAAAGCACAGTCTATAAGGGACAGTTGCCCACAGGAGATAAAAATGAACCCAAATTAATAACCCAATTAACAAATGGGCAGAGGATATGAAGAGACAGTTCTCCAAAGAAGAAATTCAGACGGCCAACAGGCACATGAGAAGATGCTCCACATCACTAGTCATCAGGGAAATGCAAATTAAAACCACTGTGAGATATCACCTCACACCAGTAAGGATGCCAGCATCGAAAAGACCAACAACAGCAAATGCTGATGCGGAGAAAGGGGAACCCCTCCTACACTGCTGGTGGGGATGTAAGCTAGTTCAACCATTGTGGAAAGCAGTATGGAGGTTCCTCAAAAAACTACAAATAGAAATACCATTTGACCTGGGAATCCCACTCCTTGGAATTTAACCAAAGAATACAAGTTCTCAGATTCAAAAAGACAGATGCACCCCTATGTTTATCGCAGCACTATTTACAATAGCCAAGAAATGGAAGCAACCTAAGTGTCCATCAGTAGATGAATGGATGAAGAGGATGTGGTACATATACACAATGGAATACTTTCAGCCATAAGAAGAAAACAAATCCTACCATTTGCAGCAACATGGATGGAGCTGGAGGACATTATGCTCAGTGAAACAAGCCAGGTGGAGAGAGACAAATGCCAAATGATTTCCCTCATTTGTGGAGTTAACAATGAAGCAAAACTGAAGGAACAAAATAGCAGCGGACTTGGAGACTCCAAGAATGAACTAGTGGTTACCAAAGGGGAGGGGTGTGGGAGGGCGGGTGGGGAGGGAGGGAGAAGGGGACTGAGGGGCATTATGTTTAGTACACATGGTGTGGGGGGTCACGGGGAGAACAGTGTAGCACACAGAAGGCAAACAGTGAATCTGTGACATCTTGCTGCACTGATGGACAGTGTCTGCATTGGGGTATGGGGGGGGGACTTGATAATGTGGGTAAATGCAGTAACCACAGTGTTTTCTCATGTGAAACCTTCATAAGAGTGTATATCAATCATACCTTAATAAAAAAAATGAACCCGAATTAGCAAACAACAGAGAAGGAGAGATCTGTCTTCGCACATGGTGGGTACGACATGGTGTTCAGAGTGAGCGGTGCCCCTGGAGGGGACAGACCGTCACCCTGGGCCTGCGGAGGGGAGTCAGTGCAGGCTGGGGGCATGGGCAGGCAAATGCCGAGCCAGAGAGCAAGGGCAGCAAGGAGCTCACCCGCCGCAGACCACACGTGCTGAGCCCAAATGTGTCCCGAGGCCCCATGACCACTGGCCACTCTCTGGGGGGTCCAAGAATCCCGGGAGCAAGAAGCCACGGTCTGCCTGCAGGCGGCTGCTATTCCCAGAGCCCATCTGTTAGTATATCAGGAGTCCTCTTGTAAGAAGCCAATTACATTGTTTCCAAAAACGTTTCCTCAAGTGCTCAGAAGACGTGCAAAGAAAGTGATCAATACTTAAAAAAATAAAATAAAATAAAATAAATAAAAAATAACTCTTATAAAGAAATATGGTGACTGTCATAAGGAGAAACATCAGAACTGGAAGACCTTCTTCGCTTGGAAATGCAGACATTCAGTGATGTGTCCTGAACACAGTGGGTATGCAAAGAACGACCACAGAGGAAGAGACCGAGTTTGCTTAAAGGATGAATGACTAACTCTGCCATATAAAATCTGAAGTTTTCCCTACACTTCTTTCTTTATCTTTCCTCTGCCAAATGAATTGGCTCAAGGGTAAACAGTGAAAGAAAGAGCAGAAGCCACTAAGCATAATTCAGAGAACTTACTTTTGGACCCTGTGACTTTATTTGTAGTTAGTTACACCATCTGAATCTCAAATTATTTCAAAACATCTATATTATTTTGTCAGCCATCTCAAGTAAGATAACGATTTTGAAGGCATGCTAAAGAAAATGAAAAGCATTGTCTCTCTTACAAATTTAAATTATTTAAAAAAAATAAGTGCTGGTATTAGTAATCATTGGTGTTTTCTTATTTATAGAAGATATCTTATTTAGAGATGACATTAAAGAATTTCAGTGCAGACTTTACACTGTATGGGTTCATATCCCCTCTGCCACTTACTAACTGTGGGTGATGTTTTGTTTAAAATTGGGATAATAATGGTTCTGGTCTACTGGCCTGTGTGTGTGTGTGTGTGTGCACGCGTGCGTGTGCTCATACGCATTTCCTGTACAAGTCCAGTTGAACCATGTAGTTGGTTTGATCTTAAGAAACACATGTTCAAGTCTCTCTCAACATTTAATCTAAGCAAAAACTCACTGACCTTGGGTGTCCACCACGTACCAGGGCTGTCCCATGGGCAGCTCTCCCCTGGCCTGAGTGACACTGCTGACACCCTGTTTTGGAGGGACTGGGACAGGGCTGAAGTCACTTGCTAAGATCACAAAACCTTGGGGCTTTCATCACCGGGTCAGCTGTCCATAGACTGTTGAACAGCTCCACACACACACGCACACAGACAAACACACACACACACACAGACACACACACAGACACACATACACAGACACACACACACACAGACACACACACACAGACACACACACACACAGACACACACACACACACACACACACACACACACACACACACACACACACACACACTGCTCGCATTTTAAAAGGATCCAAAATCATGTTCTCACACCTGCTTGTTATTTTTTGCATTCTGGGGAGCACAAGGGTCTTCCTTCCTCTGCGCTCCTGCTAAGGCTGTGCTCAGCCCTCCAGGGAGATCCTCCAGAGCATCTTCAGCAGACAGCGGACGCTGAGTCTGACGCTTCCAGGGAACCGCGGCGTGCTTCCTAGAGCTCGGCGAGGGAAGCCAGGTTCCCCACCAGAGCAGGGCTGCCTGAGCACTGGGGCCCCTCCTGCTGAGAAATAGCTGTGACCAAGTCCTCGAACCCATGGAAAGCAGAGGCTGAAATCCAAAATCTGTTTATGTTTGAGCGCTTGCCCCTTGAATTCCCTGGTAGATCGGCTACCAGGATGTCAAGGGAGCCTCCTAGATTCCTTTTGAAGATTAATTGCCCTCCCTGGACTCCGGGAATTCAACTGGTTTTCTCTTTCCAGTTTTGGTTTCCTCTTTACATTCTGGTTCTTGTGACCCTTTATGAAAACTAAAATCAGAACACTGAGGGGCCATGTTGAGAACACTGTCCATGTGTTTTCTCATAAATTTTGTATGGCAGCTCATCCACCTGACTGTTCTCGGATGGCTGTTTTCTCGACAGGCAAATGTTCTCTCGAGCTGTCTGGTGCCTGCTCACCTAGCAATGCACCCACTTTCTGTGATATTCAGACTAGACACTCATCACTGAGTTGAGAAATAAAGCTTCATCAAAATACTAACTTGTATCATTCCACAAAAGAAATACATCTGAAATTGGAATCTGGAATAATCCATTGATATAGAAACTCACAATAATTTTATAGGTAAAAAGATATAATTAGCCCACTAAGATAATCGTTTGGAAAAAAATAGAGTGTGCAATTTAAAGTGTTTATTGACATGGTGGGTTAGTAACTTTTCAAACACAATGGCTTTAATTGGTGTCAGATATTTTCAAAGTATAACCAAAACCCTAGAGGAAACCACCTTAGCTTGTACACTTCAACAATAACACTAATTTTTATTGTGTAGTAACCATAACAACTTTTCTTTTTTATGGAAATAGTAAGTAATAATTTTCTTAAGCATTGAAAGGAAAAGGAGTTGCATTTAGGAGATAAATACTGATTGATATTTTTGTAACTTGATATTTAAACATTGTCAGCAGGAATAATTTTTCGTGACATTACTACATTTTCTTTTCTGTATTTGCATTAGATATCAAAGTTTGAGTTTTTTCTTAGATTGGATATTCTAGAGTATTATAATCAATTTCTTAAATCTAGGTATTATTTTTAGTTACATAAACAAACTTCAGCTTCCCAGATATTAGGGAGTTTGGGGAAAAATGACTCCAAATTATTTTCAGTATCTTTGATAATAAAGTTCAAATACTAAATCTTTTATACGATTACATGACTTCTCTGTTTAAATTATAACTCTTGCATTTTTTATTATAAATTTAAACAAAAGGTAGTTCAAATTGGATAAAAGGCAAATTCCATATATGATAAAAAAATCCTTCACATGGTTTAAAAGTATTTTGTAGATCATTGCATAATGTTTTGGTTTACAATGTGTCTTTCCTTTTGAGGCGCTTCAGCGATGGTCTGGCATGAAGCACGGGAGGGTGTGCGCGTCCTGATGGGACCCCGGCAGGTCCGAGAGCCCGAGCCCTGTCTGGGGCCTGGACCCTCAGCAGACCTGAAGCCTGAAGTCCCTGGTGGCAGCAGCCTTGGGAGTCCGGAAGGTGGGAGGTGCCCTCTGCCCACGAGCCTGGAGAGCGGCCCGGCGGGGGCGGCCTGGACAGGGGCCTGGGTGGGGCAGCGCGGCCCCCCTCGCGGTGCCCGCGGGCAGCCCCGGGCCCCGTGCTCCTCACGGTGGGAAGCTGGGCTCTCTGGGGCTGGCAGAGCCCAGGACGGACCGGCTCCGATGCCTGCAGGTCGGACGCCGTCGCCCCTTCCCGCGTGCTCTTTGCCGGGGTCCTGGCTGGTTTCAGGGATGCTCCTGTCCTCATCCTGGAAAGCCCGACAGACCCCGCGTGTGGCGGCTTCAAGCCACCCCTCAGTTTCACCAGAACACGAACTATTACCTTCTTTTTTTATGGGACTTCAACCTGCAGAAAATAAAGTGGGGGACGGGGCTTTCACAGGCCTGTCCTAAATGACGACCCTGGGTGGCCGCGAACTCTGACCCTGCAGAGGTCCAGCTTCGTGACGCGGCCTGCCCCCCATCCAGTGGAATGTGTGGTTGGTGATGTACTTGGGAGACCTTTCCGCGGGTCTGAGAAGTCACCGACCCTCCAGAATTTGGAAGTTACAGCTTGAGGGGAGGTGGTGCTGTGGGACCAGGTGGGGCCGGGGCACCTGCCACCAGCCAGCCTTCTCTGGTCCCAGGTCCGTGGTTGTAATGGGTGCCTGTGGGAGAAAGACTAGAACCCCAGTGCCGGAACCTTCCCTGAGGTGGCAGGGCCAGGAGTCCGCGGTCATCTGCAAGCCCACAGCAGTGTCCCTCGGTCCATCAGTAAAAGAAGCATGACTCCTCCCAAGAGGGAGTGTGATGCCAGAGTTGGTATCTGGGCATGGGAGGTTGTGCAAGAGACCCTGAGACAGTGCCAGGCAGCCCGGCCCCGCCGCTTGCCCTCCAGGCTGGGTGGACCAGGCCGGTGCTGCCACGGCCAGCGGAGGCCAGCTGCCCACAGAAGGGCACGCCGGGTATCTCCCTGCGGGCAGCCAGGGCCCCCGGCCGAGGACGGCATCTGCCAGGTCGCCCCTCTGGGCAGAGGAGGAGGAGGGGCCCGGCCTGGCAGGAGGCACAGCGCATGGCTGGGCACACAGACCCAGGTTTTATCCTGGCAACTGCTGTAAAGACCCAATCTGCAGAGCCCACAGCATTTCCACAGACGTCACCTCCTGTCATTCAGGTCTGGGGCACAAATCGTGCCATTTCACATATCACCTAGGGAGGAAGGTGAGGCGGCTCTCACAGAGGTCCAGGCCCCTGCACCACATGCCCCACGCACCCCAGTGCCGGCTGCTGCCTGGCACCCGGTTCCTTCTGACTGTACAGGACCCCGCGCCCACAGCAGAGGTGGTCAGTGCAGCAGGTGAGTGGCACAGGAATAAAGGGGGGCCTTGCAGAGAACTCAAAAACAGGGACGAACTGCCTGCAAGTCATCCACTCTGTCGCCCATGCTGTGTGATCCAGTTGGTCGCCGCCCCACTTTGGTAGAAAAAGGTGGGTAAAACATGCCAGAGGATGCAACTCAGGTGTTGCTGTGATCTGGTCTCTCCTTGGGGAGTAACACCGGTGAGAACCCTTTATTTAACTAAATGACCAGTCTTATCTGCTTGTTCAACACAAACTATTATTCTTTCTGGGATGATGGATAAAGTGGCCTTGTCCAAAGCTGATTGTGTGCAATAAGTATCACATTAATATTAATAGCTTTATAATAAGGAAGTATTCATAGAATGTGTGCAAAGCTAGGAAACATCCATTTTTAAATTATCTCTGACAAGAATGGAGAATTCTTTGAGACTAAGCCCAATGCTAATGGGAATTGTATGGAGAAGGAACAAGAAAGGAAGTGACAGCCGAGCCTTATACTCTCCTTATCGCCTTCACAATATGTCAACAAGCAACGTGTTAAGCGGATGCCGGTACTATGTCCTTGAGCGAGGTCAGAGCTGGCATTAGTAGGCACTGTTTTCTTTAGTCATCTTTCTAGCTTTGCATCCAAGGACATGGAAAATTCCTAGTTCGTTGCACTTCCTAGAATTCAATCTAGTGTAGTACTTTCAAGGAAGTGATGCCAATCGTGTCCGATTAGCTCTCCGAGGCCACCACATGATTTGGGGAAGGACACAGAGCGCGGCTGGCCCCGAGCTGATGAAGAGCAGGTCTCAAAAGCTGTGGTGGCCGCGTCAGGGTGGGCCTGACTGCCCGTGGACTGGAGAGCCCGGAGAAGGCACTGTACACTCACAGCCGAGTGCCTAAGGAAGGCAGACAGACAAAACGAGACGCAGGCATGTTGGGCGTCTTCTTTGGGACCTGCCGCAGCTCCACTTCAGTCAGTTCCCACATGCTGAGACAAGGGTTGAACGTCGCTGTATCACCTGATTCTTTTCAGAGAATGCAGAAATCTAAATCATACTGTGTAAATCTCTCTCTAGATTCTTTTCTAGCTTTATTGACATAGAATCGGCACACAACATTACATAATTTAAGGTGCAGACGTGGCTTTATACATGTATGCGTTGCAAAGGATCACCACGTAAAGTGAGTTAACACCCTTGTCACTTCACATACTTACAATTTTTTATGTGTGTGGTGAGACTGTTTAAAATCTACTCTTAGCAACTTTCAAATAGTCAATACAAAGCTATCCACTATAGTCACCATGCTGTACACCACATCCCCAGAACTTACTTTTCTTGTGAATGGAAGTTTATACTTGTTGACCCCCTCACCTTATCCCATTTCCCACCTGTGGCAACTACCGGTCCATCTGTTCCGAGGAGTTCAGCCTTTTTAGATTCCACCTGTACATGAGATCATACGGTAAGATTACTTATCATCACACCCTCAAGTTTTATTCACATTGTCATAAATGGTAATTTTTTTTTATGCCTGGACAATATTCCATACTTATATAATGTACATAAATAGCACATTTTCTCTATTCATTCATGCATCATGGACACTTAGGTTGTTTCCACATCTTTCCAGTGTGAATAATGCCTCAGTGAACACCGGGTACCAATATCTCTCTGACATCCTGATCTCACTGCCTTTGGACAAACACCCAGAGGGGAAGTTGCTGGATTAAAAGGATTCTTAAAGAAGAAACATAAGTATGATAATTAACATCAGAAAAACACAGGAATGTGTGACACTCACTGGAAATGGTAAATATATAGTCAAAGCCATATTCTCGAATACTGTAGTGTGCTGTGTAATTAATTCACTGTCAACTTTAGATTAAAAGTAAAAAAAAAAAACCCCAAAAATATTTTAAAGTGACCCTGATCATGTCATCTTGATACCTAAACATTGGTGATTAATTAAAAAAAAAATACATGTTCCTATTCAGGCCAAAGAAAGCCCATTTGTGAGCTGACAGGTTCAAACCTTTTCCTTCCTCCTTCCCAGCGTGGAGGCAGCGAGCGCACGCGCCCTCGGCCCTGTGGGCTTTCGGTCACAGAGCTGGGGTCTCTGTCCCACGGAAACCTGCACGTGAACGCAGAGCTGCACCAAGGGACTTGCCCAGTGGCCCCGTCGTGGAGAATCTGCCGGAACCGCCTCACCGGGCTGGGTGCCCACTCCCTGGAGCATGGTGTCCATCTGAGAGGCCAGGAGGCGTGATCCTGGGCACCCTCAGTCCGGTCTGCAGGACCCCTCCGCCTCCTCTGCAGGCGCTGCTTCTCGAGCAAACGCACTTCTGTTCGCGTGATTGATAAGGACATCACTGTTTTCCCACTTCTGGGAAGTCCTCATCCAAGCCTCCAAACGTGACTGTCAGCAGAAAGCCTGTTTGTGGTGACCGCCTGTGCAGAAGGGCAGGCAAGGCGACGGTCAGCGGTGCCCCGGAATGCTCCGCATCCAGGACCCGTGTCCTTCAGTACATGGCCCCGGGGTCCTTGTCGACAGAAGGCCCCAGTGCCACCTGCACAGTAGGCAGCCCAGCTAACTGGACAGTGGCCCTTCCGTGGGGTCTGCCCGTGTGTGATTTTGGACGCAGTAAGAGCCGTGTCTCTACAAGGGGAAGGTCAGTTACTGTGCTTCAGTGACTAATTAAATGAGAAAAAAACGCAGTCAAACTGATTGATTGGATTCCCCAGGCCTGTGTGTGAATTGACTGAACTCATTTAAATGCCTCACTGAGAGCTCTGTGCAGGCACAACCGGTATCGTTTTGTTTTTTAAACCTTTGGAAAGGTTTGGCTTCCCAGAATGTTCTGGAAAAGTGGGAGGGTAGAACATGCCCTGAATATGCTTCTAGATTCTGAACTGTTGCTTAGCTCATTAGTAAAAATGGAGCATAATGGGCAGAAAACATGCCTGGAGAAACATCTTCCTTCAATGTTTCGGTTTAGCAAGAATAAGAAAAATTAGACTGATGCGGAAAATGGTGTTTAACCTTTATTCTTGGCATAAATCAAGAGGCTCATTTTTTAGTCTCTTCCTATAGAATTCGATTAAAGGTCAGATTTGAAATGGAGATCCTAATTATTAATGTGTTGCCATTTTAATTATTAATAAGTTGAAATAGTTGCATAATGGATGAAAAAATAGCCCCAAACAACTTTGGTAGCATCTGAAAAGTCTTCAGAATATTTCATCAATATTGTGAATCAATATTCCTTTTGTGAGCTCATTTATAAAACACATTTTTTTTTCAAAATATTATAAGGGCAAAACCACGGTTACCACCATCAGACAGTATTAACCAGATTATCCCTATTACGGTTCTGAACTACTCAAAAGAAGTGATCTGATCACAAATCATCAAAGACAAAACAGTAAAGATAAGTTTTTATTATTTTATAGAGTCCTAGCATTACTTTCTGAACAATGATTTGGTTTTAGATCTATTTTAAGCACATGCAATGTTATTCTACTTCGTCTTATAAAAGCATTGAATCTGTAGATCTTAATGAGGGTTTTGAATAGGCAGAAATGCCACATATATGTGAAATTCTTAACTGTGCACTATTGGAATTAGTTTCCTAGGTAAAATTTATCAGAACCTAGAAATACCGGTTTGTGATATAAATACAAAATCTCCTAAAAAAAATAGGCAGCAAGTAAATGATTGATATTATAATGTTACCTCCAAGTTAATTTAAACTTCAGCTCAAAGGAAAGATGTTTCCTATTTATTATTTTTATAAGATGATATTGCGATACAGTACAAATTTTCTTCTGAATTTGATGTGTCATTTAAAAAATTTGCTTAGTATAATTTTGATTCATATGATTATAACTAAACTATTTGACTTTAAATATTGAAAATTATTGTGTGTTATTTATTAAAACATGTAGAAACTATTTGACTCTAAGAGCCAATCGATCTCCACCCCCCGCCAACTCTTTTTAAAGGAGAAAAGAGCAAGAATCTCTCAGCTTCAGAAAAATAATTTATCCAGGGATGTTTGAGGGCAGGATTAGTGATACTGACTAAAATGAACTTTTCAATATCTAATGTGATATTTATTAGGGTTCAGTTTAACCAATGTTAGTAATTATAAGAGACACAGAATTCACTATTAATTAGTTCGTCATGAATTATTTATAAATAGGCCTTTAAAGGATGGCCACTTTCAAGCCTGTTATCTGTGCTTGGTGTGGATTTCATTCCTGCATTTCGTCACTTGCATTCCCTTTTTCCTGGTAAAACTTTCACTGTCCTTGTTTATTACAACTATTAGGTTAAAAATGTTTTTTCCTCCTGAAGTCTGATATCAAACTCTTGAGTTCTTTATTCAGGAAGATGTGATTCAAAGGTGTTCAGAAGAGATTGTGTTTTGAAAGAGAAAGTTTTTTATTTTTATTTTTTTAATTCTAAACACTCCTTTTTGAAAATGTCCTTGCTCTGATGGAAGGCGAACACACCCTTTCAGGGAAGAGCCTCAGCCGCAGGGCTTCAGCCTTCAGATGTGATGACTTCAGCAAGGAGATAGCGGCCACTCTTACGGTAATGAACTCTTACAACCTGGTGCTGAAGAACATACGTAGGGACTTTTCTTTCTGGTGATGAAACTTAACTAAGTGAAAAATAGACTAGTATGTAAATAAAAAGGACATCTGTTTGATTGAACTGGACTTGCATAGTGTTTCTGAATTTGTTACAAGTTTTATTGAGATACAATTGACACACAACATTGTATTAGTTTGTGTGTAACATGATCTGCTGTATGTATATACTGTGGAATGATTGCCCCAATAAGTTTACTTAAAAATCAATCAACTCACAGTTAAAATATTTTTTCTTGTGATAAGAACTTTTAAGATTTGCTCTCTAAGCAACTTATAAATATATAATAAACAATTACTAATCATAGTCACCATGCTGTACACCATGTCCCCAGGACTTATTCCTCTTTTAACGGCAAGTTTACACCTTTTGACCACCTTCACCCATTTCCTCACCACTCACTTCCTGCCTTTTTCAACCACTGATCAACTCTATTTTGTAATTCAGTTTTTTTTAGATTCCACATAAATGAGATCACACACTATTTGTCTTTCTCTACATGGCTTGTTTTACTTAATATAATACCCTCAAGTTTTACCCACATTGTCAAAGATGGCAGAAATTTCCTTTTTTTGAATGACTGAATAGTATTCCATTAGATCTACCTATTATCTATCTATCTATCTATCTATCTATCTATCTATCTATCTATCTATCATCTATCTATGCATTTTCTTTACCTATTCATCCACTGATGGACACAGGTTATTTCCATGTCTGGGCTACAGTAAATAATGGTGCGATGATCATGGGGGTGCAGATATCTCTTCAAGATCGGGATTAATTTCCTTGGATAAATACCCAGAAGTGGAATTGCTGGATCATAATGCAGTTCAATTTTAAATTTTTTGAGGAACCTCCATATCGCCTCTGTAGCGGCTGCACTGTTTCACGCTCCCAGGGGCAGCTGTACTGAGACCCGTATGGTCTGCTCTGCCAGTTTGCCCCAGCGTCTCATCTGATCACTCACTCAAACATCTGAGCACCTACGGAGTATGTGGTCCTGCTCTTGACAAGCCCCTTGAGCACAAATATGCAGTAAATGATCACAGCAAAATTAGATGCAGCCCTTGCAAGGCTCAAGGGGCAAACACAACACAGGGGAGAAAGGAGTGAGATGCTGGAAACTGAAGTAAAATACAATTAGAAAATACTGGAGTTTTTGTTGATTGAAATCATAAATTGTTAGTTTGCTTATTTCTCAGAAGAGCTCACTTCCACCTATTTGGACAGATTTTTAATGTAATACATTATGCTTAGGCACACATATATTGAAAAACCTAAGTGAAATCAGTTAACATGTCATGATGAGTCTGTCTCTCCTGACCAAGTCCTCTGAAGAGTGTCAGCCGCCATCACAGGCGTGACGCGCCCCATGCGCGCCGGGCTCCCAGCTTGCCTCAGAATGTGTCCCGGCCGTGTCTGTCAGCCTTGGTTCAAAAGCCACTGATGTTTGTTTATTTCCTTCATTCTTAAAATGTAAAAAGACTTTATTTCAAAGAGTCAACTTCAAAGAGTTGGAAAATAATCAAGGGATCAACCCACCTTAAATTAACAGTCTTTCACTGAGTCATTCTTCCATGGTGTTTTTTATCACGTTTGCAGGGGAGACTTCACACATATCACAAATATGCCATAACAAGGCATCTGAGTCCTCGGATGAGGCCCCACTGCACAGTTCAGTTTTGTCTACTCACTTGTCCTTCTTTACAATAACAAAAATGTAGAACTAAGTACTGGGCAAAGCATATCATTTATGATTCCAAGCATGCCATTAGCGCTGGAGGAACATTCTAGCTGAAACCCACTCAAGGGATCGGATTCTGCGGCGAGCAGAGCCACAGACCACAGGTATCCTTCAATGCCAGGGGCTCTGGAGAGGTCAAGGTCAGGATAAGAAGTGATAGTTCAGGAAGGTAAGAATTAGTCTCCAAAGAAGGAAAGTTTATTGCTGGCAGCTCTTGGTTGGTTTAACGGCAGCTGTAAAACTCAAGGAATTCGATTTCGCATTGTTTGGAGGCAATGAGAAAACAATACGGAAAACACAAAACTGGAAGGTTTAGAGTCTCAAATGACAATACAGTCTCACTGACTGTATGATTGAATTTAAAAATGCTCACTTCAAGGAATACAGAAACCAAAAAGGTGTCTTTCAAGTTCTCAGAATTCTCATCCGTCGCATTGGAGTGAAGCCACAGAGTGACCCTCTTGCCCTATACTTAAGACATCTGGAATCTCGGTTTGTTTTACAGCCAAGGACGCACTTACTGTAATACTTCCTCCTGCCACAAAACCATCGTTACTCTAATGCCTTATCCTTTACTCAGCGGTTACTTAGATTGCAGGATAAACAGAAGTAAGGGACGGCATTGTTGGTATGTGGGTCCGTCAGCCTTTGAATAATGAGCACTGTGTATGTAGGAAGCATTACAAGCATTTGTTAATGTCACCGTGATGATCTTTCTTATATTTTCCATCTTTGGTCTTCAAAGTTTGTTAGTGGCAGGGTGCAGAAGCCCCCCCAACCTAGCTGATGCTGGGAAGTGAGGAAAACACAGGAATGCGTGGCGGGTGCAGGGACCCGGCTCCTGGACCCCAAAGGGGAGGATAGCGGCTGGCCGGCCAGGCCGATGGGCAGCTGGTCCCCGGTCACTAGGCTCCTCTCTCCCCGTCTGTGCCCGCTTCCCAGGAGCTCCCCCCCTTCTGGTGCCCATCCCAAGTCTTCCCCATAGCAACGTGAGCTTTTCTCTCTTCCTACTTTGGTTCACAGTAGCCTTTCTTTGTATCACCTTAGAATTGAAAAAAAGCATTAGATGTCTGGGACACACAGGATGGTATGAAATATCACATAGAATTTTGGAATTCAGAGGAAATTTGAAATCATCTAGATGACATTCCTTTTATTTTATAGCTGCAGAGAAAAGAGCCAGATAATTTCAAAGAATATACCAGTGTCTCCCGGGTAACTGCTGTGTGACCCAGGGTGGCACGCAGGGCCCCTGTCCCCGCTGGTGAGGATGGATATTTATTTGAGGATGGATAAAAACAGTGAATTAAATAAGTTTCCTTAATAACAAACATGTGAAAGGAGTGTCTGAATTAGAAAGACTAAATTATAGGACAGTTTCAGAAACAGCTATTTAAATATGAACAATAGCGAGCTAACCACATGTTGCTTTATTGCTATTCAACATTAATAAATACAGAAGAATTAATTAATTGACATCTCCTTATTCACTCTGTTCCTAAGACACTTTGGAGTATCTGAAAACAAAGTACTTTCTTACTTTTGGGATGTCATAATATTTACAGTTTAAAATACTAACAGGCACTCTGCCTCAGCATCAGCTTTGCTTAGCTGGAAAAAACATTAGGATGAGTAGATTCCAAATGAATAATGCTCCGTCTTGACAAGGAGTGTATTTAGTATTTCATTGTGCTCTAGTACAGCTCTTTCATCAGATGTAGTATAAACAGAAACATGGGTGTACTTTTCTTCTGTGTGTGTCTGTGTTTGTGCGTGCACGCATGACGTGAACCCCCCACGTGCAAATTCACTCTTAAAATATTCCAGTGGGAACCTTCCCTGACTGCCTTGGAAAAGTGACCAGATTCCCTAACCTCCAGCTTCTTGCTGGCAAAGCTCCTCGCAGCACTGCTGAGACCATAAATGTCAAGCTGTGCTTCGTAGCTGGAGTTCCTGCGAAGAGAAGTATTAATTCAAGATATTGTGCTTAGTGTGAGACGTAATACCCATTTATGATCCCCTGGAGAATAATTTTTAAAGCAAAGAGGAAGACATGGCCTGCATATCCCATAAAGAGCATGTGTAATGACTAAAACAAAACAGACGTAACCTTTGTGCTTCAGAAATACCTTAATATTCTAGAAAACAAGTTTTTACAAAAATGCCAATGTCATTGCCACAAAACTGAAGTATAGGAAAAAATTATAATGTCATCAAACTTTTATAGGCTCTGGAGGTTCCATGCATGTGTAGAAGTTGCTCAGGATTCCTGAAAAATGTCTGTGTTTTGTGAACGTATTTTTATCTCAGCATGTGAATGAGGTCCATAAAACACTTTCGAATACATAAAATTGGAGAAAAGAAAAACACAAATTTAAAATGTTAGAGAAAAATGTGTATTTAATGCAGCATTGTGAGTAAATTCACCTCCCCTGATTCACCTTCATTTAATTAACTAGTTAAGATCAAAGTGGATTTTTAATATAAATATTGATTTTTAGAAGTGATAAATCAAATGACTTCATTGAAAAATAGGTAGAAACTAAAATTATTAACAAATCTTTCAATACCAGGAAAGGAGTATGAGCTGCTCAGATGACTTTGGGACATTTTCCTGTTTTATTTAAACATTGACAGAGTTTCCTAAGAAGAATATTATTGGTGAAGACAGAAAGTTAGAAAAAATAAAATGTTGAGTAAATAAAAGTTAAATTGAAAAATAAATAAAAAATAAGTAAAAAGTGCTCTGTAATCTTTCATCATGTGTTTCGCTTCATGTGAGGACATGTGTTTACAATTTCATCACTTAATATAGAAAAGTACACTGTGTAAAGTCATCAAAATAACTCCTTAAAATATGTGTAGTCAGTTAGTCATGGAATGAGTGAAAATTCAAGGAATTTAAAAATCCTTCCTTGATGTTAGGTAGAAATGGGATTTTTGTGAAACCATCTTCAAAAATCAAGACAAAATATTAAAGTATTTTTAGATATTAATTTATTTGAATACCATTTAGCATTGGGTGAAGGGAAATTACTACCATATGTAAACATCTTATGGGAAGGTTTGAGAAGCAAATGATAATTAACAATTTTTTTCCTACATATAAACCAATTTTTAAAATGCAGTTTGAACTGAAATAGGAAAAATAATGATATTTGGATTAAGTACTCTGGCATGATACTGTATTTTCTGGGAAAAACAATAGGCTCTTGATTCCTATTAAAATAAGATACAATAAAACAAAATAAAAAGGACCCCTCCAAAGAAGGCAATGGCTCTTACTGGCTACGATGCAGATGACATGGTGCATATCGTGCAATAGGTGAGCACGTAGCCTCCAGGACTAGTTCTCACCTGTCAGTTTTGACGTTACCATGGGTGGACCTGAAAAATGTAAAGTTCTAAAGCACATACTTTGGTGTAAGTTAAGAGTATTAAATTACTAGGTTTAGGAAGAAGTCATCCGAGTGCCCTGAAGGAACAGAAATTGAAGGAAGCGGATCTGCATTTCCAAGAATAGAAGCTGCTTCTCAAGAATGGAAAGATACCAACATGGCATCCAGTCAGGGGGAAAGACCACCATAATTAGAGATCACTAAGCCAGGAAACTGACATGTATAATTAAGGACAGAATAATCTAAGTCTTGTATAAAGTACAAATTAATAGGGCCATGTCCCCAAAACACAGCTAAGATTGAAAACCACAGAGAAGGTCAATGGAGGCAGTTATAGGAATCACTGGGGAGAATTTTCATTTAACTTGAGAACAAATGGTTTATGGAGGACACTGAAATGATTAAAATGGATTCAAATGAGTTGAATGGGAACTGTCAAGTCATTCCCAGGTGATGAACTGAAGCAAAATTAAAGATATCAAACTCCAACTATTAGTATTATCTAACAATAAATGTTAAATGTGTACTAATATTATTTCATCCTCTTTTTAGAGTTTTTAGAGTTACATAGATATCACTATAGTACCACCTCACGAAGAAAGTAAAGCAGATCTTTGTTATAAAGAATACATTAGCAAATAATTATTTTGCAGAACACAATTTAAATATAACAAATTTAGGACATGAATTTCCATGTGACAAATGAAAACATTTATAGGGTAACTATTTGATAACTCACATGCCTGCACCATTTCCTGAATCTGGAACAGAGATCTTGACATAGATTTCTGGTGATTGATGAGCCTTAGAACGAATCTAATCCTATTAAATTAAATCAAACAAGAAGCTGTTTAGATCACATGAAAGTGCCTATTTCTCTGATTCATCCAATATGTATTTTAAATAGCTTCACTGAGCTCATAGAAGAATCATTTCTTTCCGTTATACAGTGTATTATTTAAAATTGCATTTTTGATTTGGACCCATGGATCTTGGATTGTTGTAGCATATACTTTTTTTCCATCAGCAAGTTGAAAAAATAAAAACAAAAAAAGAATTGTTCTGTTCTCAGTGTAGCTAAAAGGGTCCATCATCGATGGCTTCCACTTTGAGCATTAAAAGTATAAATAATTTTACCAATCCAAAAAATGTGAAGTAAAAGTAGTTCACGGTAGTGTCTTGCCACCTGGAAGAAAGGTTTTTATTTTGACTGAGATGTTATCATCTTTATGTAGCTGACTCTAGACTGTCCTAAAACCCCTTAAGAAGTGACTGGTGAAGCAATAGTAAAACTGCATATTTTCCACGTTATTAAGATGTCAACCAAGACACTCATACCTGAAACATGTATGCTTAACTGAAGGCAGAGAGAAACTGGAGGTAGAGTCACAGTATTCTTAAAGGGATGTGCATTTTGAAGCTGAACTTTAATGTTGTTTGAGGAAAAAAATGTCATAGAATAATATGGACCTAAACCAAATAAAGGAAAACCAAAATAGTGATAACTTATACTTAGGTGAAATCATCATTAATGTGTAAAAGAATCTGGAAAACAGAAGCAGAGAGAATTCCTTCCAGTGCGCTCCCTGCCTGCTCCGTCCTCTGCACAGAGCTACCGATGATGTGCACACACACTTGTAAAATCCAGGTCATGTAGTTTGATTAAACACTGAGAGTGTCCCAGGGAATTTGAGGCCAAAGCAGGCACAGCCCTGCTTGAGGCCCTCAATGAGACGTTCCCAGGAACCCCAACACTACTGCAAACAGGGCCATGTGGACAGGCGCTCATGCTGGGCACTAGAGAGAAGGTACACGTTTCCTCCATGCATCTGTGGAACATCTACACAATGAGAAATAAGGATAAAATTCAATGCTGTAAGGAGTCCTATTGGCATTGGAAGGAGAGTTTAGACGTTTAAAACAATTATCATTTTTTTAAACATTAAGTAAATACTCAGGAAGAGAACGAGGGAAATGTCTTTGGATAACAGTGCGAGGATTTGGGGCTGGAATATGGACAAGACATTGACAGTCACCCGTTGGCGTGGTTTATCAAAAGACCGTCCAATCTCCTCCGGAGTTTTAAGGCTAGGACACAGCCCTGAGCTGTAGGGGTTTAGCTACAGCCCTGTCAAAGCCAAGAGCTGGAATAGAAATGGTTCTTGTGCTATGATGTAAATGCTTTAAATATTTACAGGTTCCCAAGTTAACCATGGGGATAACGAGTTGCTTCTCTCATCCACTCATCAGGATTCTGATATGTCTGATAAAGATACACTGATGATACCATTATATTTATTATTGTATGTATTTTATATACAGATGATAGAGGAAGCATGTATGAAATAAACAATGTAACAACGATATGGAAATTAGTGCTGTGTGTTCTAATTTGGGGACCTGTGATTGACTTTCTTCATTGTATGATGAGTCCCGTAGGCTCTGGTGGAATTTCACAAATTATTAAGTGGGGGAGGGGGACACACAGCTGCCACACGGGGTCATTCTCAAAACTAGTGAAACCGATTCATTCTAAAGCTGCAAAATCAGAATTAATTTAATTAATAATACAACAAAATTATGATGATTGTATAAATATAGGAGCACTGCTAAAGAGCTGATGGAAAAAATAACCAGTAGAGATTTATAAAAACGGTGGGCATTGAAATGGCATTGTGCAATGGAGATAATGAATGTGGAAAATAATGAGGTTAGCACAGAGTTTTATTTCACGAATGGCTCCGGAATTTTAGCAAGTGCTATTGAAGTGAACAAGGAAATTAGCATAAACAAAACACAGAAGTAGGAACAGCTAAGAAAAGATGAACTGGCCCCAAATTACCAAATTGACCGTAAATGAAGTATGTAGGCAGGAGGACGAGTCCTGAGAGAGAAACATTTTAACACTGATGTTTAACTGTCAAGGAGTTAAGTCACTTTAAATTGCACCCAGTCAAGAAGCTACTTTGTCTGGGGAGCTAATTTTACCTTTTGCTGCTGATGCAAGAAATGATCACACATCTGTAAAGGAAAATGATATTGATGCCCACACAGAGGCATGCTGCCATCCTGCTGGGGCAGACCTAGCACTGGTAGTGGAAAACACAGAATTTCTCTTATGAAAAATCATTCTGTAGCCTAGCCAGGTGTCCTCGGTGTCCAGGGAACAGTAAGACACAGCAGCTGATAAGAGTCACATTTTCTACCTCTTAGCAAATGGCTTATTGAAAATTTAATTCTCTGAATGTATCTTTGGAAGGAAACCAAGTCCCTCAATCAGCACAGGATATCATAAAACTTATTCCACAGAAGGTAAGATTCAGTAATTATGGAGCGTAAAGACATATTCATCAGAATCTCATTTATATCTAAGTGCATGCTTGCTTTTGACATGGAAAGAATTAGTGAGTTGTAATGTTGCTTCTGGATTTAAAAAGAAAGGTGAAGTTAAACATTTAGAACATTTGCCAAGACAAATATCTCATACTTACAGAGTCGTATTGTTCTCTGAAAACATGTAAACAGATGCCTTATTATATTAACAAGGGGAATAGAAAGCTTAAGACTGAGTGTACTAGATAATATAGAATTAGAATTTATATATGAATAGAAATTGTGATATTTTATTCCATGGTCTACATATAGATAGGGTGTCTAATAAACACAAAATATAAGTTTTAAAAACTGCAGTGTTTTACACAGTACTCAGAGAACCCTGAAACTGTACCACTTAGCAATATGTAAGAAAGTCATACTGTAAGGCAACAAAGTGTCATACTCAGTGCGCGCTCGCACACACACACGCACACACGCAAGGTGCATCGCATGAAACTGACGTGGGTTGCGATGTGGAGTTTGAGGATCATCAGGTTCTCCTGAAACACGGTCTCACTGATGAGGTCTTGGGCGTGGCAAGGAGACACCGCAGGGCCGAACCTCAGCGGCTCGTCTGGAAGGTTGCAGTGCAGTGGGGGTGTGGGGGTGGGCTGGCGTGAGGCGAAGGCAGTGGTGTAGACGAGCACGCGATCTTTTGATAAAGTGGTGCGAAGACCAACCGAGAAGTGCTGGCAATGGGAAGAGGTAGAGGAAGTGCGGGGGCCGGGGGCCTGCATGACTCGGGAGCAGCCGGGGAGGCCGTGCTCATCAGGAGAGTGCAGAGGACAGAGGGCGGGGTCCAGAGAAGGAAGCCCACCGAATGCTAGAGAGACGCAGGGAGAGCTGAGAGGCCACCGGAGATGGTCATTCATGTAAAGTGCGACTATTACGGGAACATGCTTCTAACAGAAAGAGAGAGAATTCCTCCAAGATCAAGGGGATGTGTGCAGACGACACGAAATGCTCGCTGCTCCCGGCGAACGGGGCCAGGCTGCTTGGCAGTGGCTCTGGTTAATTAAGTGTGTGTGTTGCAAACGGTGAAAAGTTTAAATCTTTAAAGAAGTATCGGTAGAAGTCAGTACTGGAGATGAACTGGAGCCACAGCAAGTGGTCAGTTAGCCCAAGAGAGGGCAGAAAAAGAGACAACTACCAGAGGAAGCAGAGCGGCCGGCAGGATGCAGACATTCATCAAACTGCAGGATGAATCACCCCCGACGTGAACATCTAACCACACCTGTCAGCTGTGTGAGATCATTAGCTTGTGCTCCAAGACAGGTCTGGGCTACACACATCCACAGAAACTCACTTTACATATAAACACAGATGTAGGTTAAAATAGAAAAGATGGGGAAGGATAGGCCTGATGAAAAGAGAGCTGGAGTGGAGCTTTTGACAGTAGAGAAGACTCCGGAATAAGGACTCTTCTCGGGAAAAAGGACAGAGAGCGCGGCAATCACAGTCAGTTCTCCAAGACTGAAGTGAGCACGCACACGTCCGAGTCAAGGGGCTGCTCCCGCCAGCCCCCCTGCGGGCCCTCGTTTCCCACGTGATCAAGCCCCTCTTGCTCTCACGGAAGCCGGTCTTCTGACTGCAACTGCCGCTTCCTGGCTCTTCATAAATATGCCATTGCTTGGCTATGTATTCTGAACTAGGGGTAATTTAGCTTTGCCTGTTTCTTAACTTGAAATGAATAGAGTCCCACTGTGTGTGCTGTTTTGTGCCTTCCTTATTTTGCAGATACTATGTTTCTAAGGTTCATCTATATTGTGGGTAGATCTAGATTATTTACTTCCATGTTTCTGGAGTATTCCATTGAATTAGTACAGCACAAATTATGTATCTGTTCTGTGACATGGCTGCATTTGCCTTTTTGGATTGTGTTTATTTTTGGCGTTTGCAGGCATTTCTGTTGTGAATATACATATAACAGAACTGTCTGTAAGAGCCAAACATTATAGCAATCCAAATGTAAAAATTAAAACATGCACATACATGGATGGAAACACACACATACACATAAATACATATCCTGGTTCACACACACATCTATTTGCAAGATCTCTCCTGTGACACAGCAGGGCCTACAGGGTGGGGAGCCCCTGAACCAAGCTGTGAATTTGAGTGGAAAGCCTGGGGTGGGGGTGGACACTGCAGGTCGGTGGTGGCGAGGTGATGCCCGGGCATCCTGGGAGAGCCAGTCACTCCGTAAGGCGACAGTGAGCCAAGACCAAGCAGCAGGGGGACTGGGAATCGAATTTTGAAGAAGGAAGGCGATCTGCTTGTTCACAGAAAACTTCCTGTGTCTCCTTCAAGGACTCTGCTGGCAGAACTTCATGTCACCATTAGGGGGACTTGCTCCAACTCCAAAGCCGTCTTTGCTACGTGTCATCAATGCGTGGTGCCCCCGCGGACCCCAGGCGGCCCCCTCACCTGCCGGGTGTGGGGTCTGAACTGTCTTCCCGGCAGGGGCTCGGAGACCGCCCAGTATCAGGGATCAAGTCAGCCGGCCCAAGGCTGTGCATGTGCCCGGGGGTCGTGGGGCGCCAGGCGGCGTTCCCGGGGTCCCACCCGAACAGGCTCGCTGACGAGGGCGATGAGTCTGGGTCCAAAGTGCCTCCAGGAACGCCTCCCCTCACCGGCGGTGCCGGGACAAACTGAGTGTTTCCAGGGCGGGTCAGAGATGAGCCCCGGAGCCCGCATTCCTCAGCAGGGCCTGGAAAGACTGGCTTAATTTGCTCCTTTGTTCAAACTGATTTACACGTCTGTGCAAGAAATCGCCTACACTCCCCCGGTGCGAACCCCTTGAACATGGGTCTTTTCTGGTGTCTTCTTCTTGTTCCCTGAGCCTGAATCCTAATGGTCACCTGGCTTCTCTCCTTCACTCCCCTCCGAGTTCTCATCCTCAAACAGTTGTCTTTACATAACATTTTGTATGAATTAGAGAGAAACAAAGCAGTATTTTAAGGCAATGTTATTATCAGTAAGACTTTAGGCACATTTGTGTTGTGTCATACCCCTAGTTAGTAAAGTCTTTTGCCAATTTTTATAAAAATTTTTTATCGGGTTTTGTAGACGTCAACTTGGGGTGCATTTTTAATAT
Source organism: Manis javanica (assembly GCF_040802235.1). Classification (NCBI taxonomy): domain Eukaryota; kingdom Metazoa; phylum Chordata; class Mammalia; order Pholidota; family Manidae; genus Manis; species Manis javanica. The sequence goes on from NC_133164.1 coordinate 123,517,515, forward strand.
TTTCTGCAGCATGCTTGATTGGATTAAGAGTTAGTTTATGTAATATGCAAGAGTAATCCTTCTACTCAAAAGATGGTCTCAATACAAGTGTGATATTCTTGAGAATTCTGGGCTGAAAAGCAGCATATTCTACACAGGCCCCCGGAGAGTGGCCTCCACCTGGAGAGAGAACACAGAGCCCAGAGGAAAAGGGGTGCGGAAGGGACCAAGCCCCCTCGCCAGGGACCTGGAGATGCACTGCAGGGATCGTCCACCAGGGGGCACTGGGCCCAAGATTGGGGGCGGATTCCCACCCTGAGCACCTGAATTCCGGGGACAGTCCACGCGTCTCACTGCCACGGTGCTGATGTACATATTTTAAAACCTAGAAATGATTATTTCTTTACTGTTTCTAAAAATGCTTGAATGGGGGCTCTAAATACCAGCTTTGATTTTTTTAAATGACAACATTGCATTTAGAGGAGACAAATGTTACCTTTGCAATTTTAGATATAAAGTTATTTTTGTATGTACTGATTCCTATAAGGAGAAAACACCCACAAACTCTCTTTCCAGGGACAGCTGTACGTATGGGTGTGTAGACGGAGGCTTTTTACCTGTTGTGCTCCCCACTTCGAATCACCCAACTATAAATGCAGGAAATAGAGGGGCTCGCAGACCTAAGCAAAGCGGACCAGGTATGCTTTGCCATCAGGCACAAATAGCTCAGCCAGAGCCTGGCACCCCCTGCCACTCAATTGCAGTTTGGTGCCCGGCCCATGCGCAGCAGGTATGGAGACTCTGCCAGAGCCGCCTGGCACTCACTTCCTCCTCCCAGCGGTCTGGCACAGCGCTCTCATGTAATATTTATCACCAGTGTTTCTGCAACTTTCAGCCCCTGTGGGAAGGCCCACAGCGCGTGCAGCCCTGGCCACGCTGTGGCCACAGGGAGGCTGGTCTGCTCTGAAGCCCGCGGGCAGTCGGACTGGTGTGCGGGCACAGAGGAGGCATTTCTAAAGCATCTCCCATGGGTGAGCTGACCGAAGACGTGGGAAATGGAACGAACTTCACCCAGATGTGGAAGGGAAAGGAGAGTCCTTTAGAGACCATGTGCCACGTGGATGCCGGGAGGGGCAGGGGAACCGTGAGAGGTGTTTTGGAGTTAACATTTTCTTTTTCTTACTCAAAGCCACGCTTGCTCATTGTAAGAGATTTGGAACAGAGAGACGAGCCACAAGAAGAAAATAAAACACACATGACTTCAAAATTAGAGCACTCCCTTAAAGTGTGTTCTATATTCTTTACTCCTAGATTTTTATTCTTTGACCCAACCTTTCTTACCTAACAATGCTCCGGACTAAAGGCGGATCCCGTGCGGACGCGAGCTTGGGAGCAGCAGCGCCCGGCAGGCAGGGATCTGAAGCCGCCCTCCCTGCTCTCCAGCCCCTTCCTCTCGTGACTGAACGTTCTCGTGCTCAGGTGGAAGATGGCTTATTTCCAAGCCGAAGGGCTTTTAAATGGATTAGACCTCGGCACATGTAAAGCACAGCAATACGGTGGCTACAAAATGGTCACTATTATCACTTAATTCAGATGCTTGATTTCTTCCTTTGGAGAACACAGTGTACAATTTAGATCTATCCTAAAAAATAACAGAGCTTTCTAACAATTAAATCTATGCTGTAAATACCTTTTATACAACGGGAAGTGTAGGGGAGGAAGTTTCCTGGTGAAGCAGAGGCTAAAGCCCACCGATATGGCCCAATATGTTGGCCAATCAGCAGTTACGTTATATTAGTCCCAATATGTTGGCCAATCACAAGTTATGTTATATTAGTCCCAATATGGAGGCCAATCAGCAGTTACGTTATATTAGGCCCAAGGCAGAGGCCAGTCAGCAGTAATGTTATATTACCCATTACTTGTTTTAATGGGTTCTTTGAGGACATTTTCTCTGCACCATGTAGCAGTTCGCATGGGTCCTATGAATAATGTCAAACAAGCTCACCTGTGCAAATGTCATGAACATCTGGACTTCGGCTAGGAGAGCTCACTCGGCCGGCACTGGACCTTCAAAGTACATGCGAAGAAAAGACTGCAGAAACTCACATGTGTGGAAGAAACAGGCCAGCATCTCGAAGTGAGCCTTGACCCAGGAACGATGCCGAAGGCTGTGAGCGCTGCAGCACAGGAAGGTGTGGGGCCCTGTCCTGGGGTCGCCGACAGTGTCCCCCCAGTTCATATCCACCTAGAGCCCCGGAACATGACCTTAGGTGGAAATAGGGTCTTTGCAAATGTGACTGGGTTCAGGTGAGGCCACATTGGATCAGGGTGGCCCCAGTCCCGCAGCTGGTGTGCTGATCAGAGAAGGCACACAGACCCGCAGAGCGGAGAAGGGCCACTGACTACCGAGACAAACTGGAGTGAGGCGTCTACAAGCGGAGCTCCTGGGGCCTCAGAGTCACAATGAGAAATGGGGCAGATTCTCCCTCAGAACCTCCAAAGGAGCCAAGCCTTCTGACACCTTCATTTTGCACTCCTGGTCTCCGGAGCTGTGAGGGCATGGGTTTCTGCTGTTGTAAACTCTGGCTTGTGGGTGTGCATGCAGCTGCAGGCACGGACGGCGCCCCAGGTCTGGTCTCTCCCAGAAGGACCGACCAGGGTCTGCCTGGGCCCTTGGGCACCTGTGCTCCTCAGAGCCCTGTGGGCTGGGGCCTGGGAAGATGAGTGTGGTGTCTTGCACATACAAAGTATTTTTAAAACTGCAGCTGGATGTTGTATGGAATAGTCCCTCCGTAACATCTAACCTAAGCTCTTATGATCACTCAATGCACTGGATGATATAAATCTTTGGAGACGTCTATGCGGACAAGGGCTTCCAGGAAGCAGAAACGTGCTCTGGAGCAGGAGAAGCCACCAGGGACCTGGGAGGGAGGAAGCCAGTGGGTCTCAGCATTTCTTTGTGGGCAAAACATAGTTATCTTTGCGGAGCCAGACAGTGCATCCTGGAAAACGCTGTCATGTTGTGTCAGCATGAATGGGGTGGAACCATTTTTGACTTTGATTGAGGGATGATGGTGATTATGCTATGAATTTTCCCATAATTAATTCATTTTTGCTCTTCCATTCTATGTAATGAAGTTATTTTGCAAATGACCTCATGTCTCTTCTCTACTAAGAAAAAGGAAGTTGTTTTCCTTGTGTCAGATAAGGGTGGGAGGAGCGGCAGGCAGCGGGTGTCCGTGGGCGCCGGGGGAGGGATGCAGACTTCCCGGGGTGGGGAAGCGCCCTGGGCGGAGTTCCGCGTTGTCCTCGGCACGTGATCACCACGTAGTTGCAGCTGCTCGTGAGGCCCCCTACCCACAGGGACTGATGACTGAACCCATGGTTCGGGTTTCTTTCCTCTTAATAGGTAAGCGTGCGTTGAGGATATTGGGGGCAGTAGTAGATACAGTTTTCAGAGTGAGTTTTCAGGGCCGTTGTGTGAGGTTTTCCAATTCCACAGATAATAGGACCTCCCTTGGCCACTAATGTCAGCATAGCTTTATGGACCCATTTCATTTCTCGCCTTGCCTTGCATAAGGGGGAACAGTACCACCCAGCCCTGCCCAGCGGGAGTCGCCGCTCCCACCCACCGCCCTGGGCGCTGCTGGCCTGAGGATGCCCTCAGCGTCCCTGCGATGCCATGAAGAGGACAATCCACTCTGTGCATCATCGAACGCTCCCGCTTTTTCCAAGTTCTAGCGAAGACTCCTCAAACACAAAGCTAAGGTTGGCACAGAATCATAGAAAAACCTGTTCCAACAGGCCAGGAGCAGACTTGAGGGCGTGCGTGCCTGCTTTGAAGAGAATCATAATCCCTTGCTCTCTGGGCATTGTTCTTCCTCCCTGGACAATGAGCACCTCACCTGCGCTCCGTTCTTCAGCCGTGGTGGACAGAGAGGTGCGCCCACATCCCCAGCCCACTGAGCTGCCCCACATGGTGCCACACGGACGCCTTAGCAAGTGTGCATGGACAGTGTGGGTATGGAGGTTGGGAGGGGCTAGGAAAGGACATCAGCCACGGGTGGCCCCTGCATCACCAGGTGCTGCCCTGTGTACTCGTACCTGTGGACACGGGTGCCCCTCAGGTTGTGGGAAGCTCAGGTAAGCACTGGGCTCAGTGTGCTCACCAAAGTAACTGCTCACCCCTGACAGCACCATCCACAATGCCCAGGTGCACACCTGTACACATCCTGTATTTTTACCTCTCCTAGTGGGGCCTCATTAGCTCCTCTAAGAACATGCAAAGCTGTGGCTAAAATTAAGTAAGTCAGTTTTAGACCTGAGCAGGATACCAGCCCCACCTCCCCACTTTCGTGGGAGGGGAGTGAGGTCCAGAGCTGGGGGGAGCGTCCTGGGCCAGGGAGGCCATCCCGGGGAGGTTGCGGCTCCCATCAGGTTGCAGGCCTCCCCTGACATTCCCAGGTGCCTCCCAGCAAGACCAAGCCTGATGTGCTGCGTCCCACCGTGGCCTTCTTAATCCCAAGCCTGGTGCCAGGGAGTTTTCCAGAAATACAAGAAACTAAACAGCAAAATAAGCAAAGCAATGTATCTGAAAATAGAAGGTCAGGGTGCCGCGCAAAGAGATGTGACAGCATCCCACTTGGATGCAGACCCTGGCTTCCCCAGGGCACATCTGACCATCCTGGCAATGAATCCTCATCCCAAAGGTACTGTTTGGGGCCTCAGCCTTTCTGCTGTTTCTGGAGTGGCCTTTCCATCCTGCTGAGGCTCTTCTCTGTGGTGTCACAGGGGCAGTGCGGAGGTTTCTCAGACTGATCGTGAGAGCTCGGCAGACAGGTGAGTGGAAGCTATCTCCCATCTGAAAAGCTCTTTGTCTCATTCCTAAGCTAGAATGGTACTAACGTGGATAAGGAATTCTCTTGCAGTGGATCATCTACCCTCAAATGATTAGCACACATACCTCCTCCTAAGCCACAGAGAGAAAGTGGCCGGTTGATCCCATGAAGGCCCCATGAAGTGTCCCGAGGGCGAGTCCCTCTGAAGCTCTGCCTCTGCAGAGTCCCTGGCCTGAGCTGCTCATCTCCTGTGACACTGCGGCTCCCAGGGACGCCTCCCACGTGGGCACAGGCCCCAGAGCTCCGTGGGTGTCTGGTACTCTGTCTGGCCCTGAACATGCTTTCATTCATTTGTTCTGCATTAACAATATGGAACAGCAAGGAAGAGGCTGATTAGCTTTGTTTTGCATTGGCAATTATTTTAAATTGGATGCTGGCATTTTTTAATTAGGCTTGCTTACTGTGAGCAAAAGGAAAGATATTCTCTATGATGCAGACTACTTCAAACAAACAACAAATAATAATATATGCAAGGATAAAATCAGCACATTACAGCCCCAAAGAATGCTATCTAAAATGATCAGAGATCCTGAGTACTTCGTGTCTGAAATAGGGACTTGGTAACATGCTGGACGTGGTCTTCAGCACCAGGAAAACCTTGTATGTGTTGCAAATGGAAGTGATTCTGGGCACTTGATCTCCCTGTAACTCAATTCACATTGCCATTGCTTGAATGAGATGTGAGAAATAATTTCCCGTCTCCTAGAGCATCACGCACTAAGTGGATTGCTGGCTCTGGCCCATGGGAAGTCATACAGCAACATCACCCTCGCTGCCGTATTCGGTGGGGCTTCTCTGTCGCAGTGTTCTGAGCTTGCTGGGAGCAGCTAGTGTTTGACTCGAAGGAAGCCACCATTCTGCTTTGGTGAAACAAAATATAACGAGTCCTCATTGCAATGCTGTGTTTTAAGTGGTAGCTTTTAGCTCTTCAAAATTATGTCTGCTAATTAGAGGTATGTGAGGCACCAGTTGTCGCCCAGCTATAAATTATAATACATATTCATAGTTACAGGAATTCCACATTCTATGAAAGGGCCCTGTGCAAACAGTAATAGTTGGTATGTCATTAGAGTATATTGGCAATTAATTCTCAAAATGATCAATGGGAAGAATGTCCTTTTCCCCCCATCTCTGGTTTATTTATGTGCTCCCATTAATTATGCCTAATTTTCTGTTGGCACTTCTCTTCCTAATGTAATTCAATTTAAGCATATCTTTCTAGAGACTTATTAATAGGTAGGGTCATTTATATTGTGTAGCACAAATATTTTATAATCCACTAATCTTGACAAAAAGGCAATGCCTTTCTAATAAAAAATGTATGAGGAGTAATGGGTCCCTATTAATAACTTATTAGGTCAGATCACAGAGTTTGAAGTGTCTATTACACTTTAATTTTATCAGATTTCTTCCTTTGGAATTTGCTACATTTCCTTTATCTTTCGATTTCAATTGTTTTTAGCTTCACCCTGACTCAGCGACCCCAAACAGTCCTCCGTGGCTTTACAGCTGCCGAGGCAGGCAAAGACCTGCAAGGGACGGGCCCGTGGGATTCCTCGGAGAACGGAACGTGCCTGCCTGTCTTAAAGTGCCTTCTGCTCCTTGTAAGAAATACTAATAACCAATGGACCTTTAATTATTTTGATTCACATACTCCTTCAAAAATCTAGTAATAACAATAAACCCTTTGTTCAGGAGATACATATATACACAGGAAATTCAAATGTAACTGCAGAGTATTTAAGTAAATCCTGAAATTAATCCATGGACTTCTTAAGGGTCAAAAGAACATAATTTAGGACCTTCGGTTAAAATTTACCATATGTGAATTGCATACAGCTGTTTTGACTAATAACCTGGATAAATATGATTTTCTAAAATCTGTGTGTCAGTATCGCCAATGTCTGGTGTAACCATATTTGATTTGTCCTTTTTAGTTCTGTGACCTTGACTTAAAAATGTTTCCACTGAACTGCAAAGACTTTTATAAGTTCCAAGGAGATAATCTGCTCTGGCTCCTGTCCTCAGAGAACAACATCGAGAGAGAAAGATGAAGTACATACAGAAAACTAGTGACAGGTTTTCTCAGGCAAAACATCAAAACTTAACCAGACTTACAGTCTTCTCTTCTATAAAGTGAGGGGATGGACAGTCATTTCCAAGGTCCCGTCCAATATTTTCATCACTGTGGGTCTGATAAAATTACATGAATGAGCAAAAGCAAAACACAAATAATAACAATGTTTCAATGAATGTACATGGGTGGACATAGTTTATGGTAAAGAAATAATCCAGTGGAAGAAGAGATAGGAGGCCTCCCACTGGGCAACGTGTCTCTGATGGGCTGAGTTCCCACCCCAGCATTACACCCTTGGCCTCATAAGTCAGGCACCTTATGGCTAAACAGACTGTGCATGCTAGTTCAGGAGTTAGTTATTTTAAAATGTAATGTGTATGAAAAGCGTCATCTGGATGAAAATGCAGATTACATTATTTTCCTGAAAGAGGTCCTTCACTGGCAGGAATATGCTTTAAGAACTGCTTTTGAAAATACCTGGACATGGTTACCAGCAACTTGCATGGATTTGAGGCTTCAATAGTGAAAGTCTAAAAAATAAGAACACCCAAATTAAAATGAAGATAAAGGTATGTGCATATAATGAATAGCTCTTAGCAGAACAGTATTAACTTGGAGGAATACATAAACTTCCTTACGAAAAAAAATTCCGTTTAGGCCATTACCAAATTAGGTCTGATGTATTTTTTAAAAAGTCATTAGCAAAACTTTACCCTAAGATTAAATTCTCTACTCCATTATTTTTGTTTTTATTATATATAGCATCTATCTATAAGTCTCTAGGTTTTCTGAAGATTCATTTGAATGAAAGAAATTTGGATAATATTATATTAGAGAACATAGCATGATTCTATTCTTTATAAATGCATTATGTTTGTTTGTGTGTCTATATTTGTGTGTGTATTTTTTCCCCCAGACACTTCAGTTCATCATTTGGACAAAGGTGCCTAGACTGACATACCTACTAAATTCAATTCCTCTGGGTTCTGCTCATAATTGTTTACAGTAGACATTTCCTCAGCATGCAAGCACTGTGCCAGTTCTGAGACGCAGGTAGATGTGAGTTGAAACAAGCTCTTAGTCTCGGGAAGAGAAAGAGGTGTTCACCTTTATAAGCACATGCTACATATTAATATCCTTGTTGTAACATCGATTCCTCCATCTTCAGCACTAAGATATAATCATCTCCATTACTGTAGGTTCAGAAAGGGACTGTATGGGGTTAAATAATTCACTCATCATACAAGTCATAAATATCAAAGCTATAATTTAAACCTGGATCTGCCCTGATTGAATGATCCCACATTCTTTTACTAAAAGTAGAGTAATTAAATAGCCATAAAGACAGTAATACATAAGTGGATGGGAAAGGAGTGGCTTAGATAATCGCTTTAGTAGATTATCAGGAGGAATTGCCATTGGCCGAGACAGTCAAGGCCTGGTTCAAGAAGACCAAAACTGAGGCAAATATCCAAGCAGGTAGAACATTTTATTAAGCAAAAGACAGAGAAGGCACTGTGGAGGCACTTTCTGGGCAAAAGTGAATGGCTTTGCAGGAAGCAACCAGGTAAGATGCGTTGTCTGCAGAGGACCTCAAGAACTGAGCTCAGAAGAACATTTTCCTCTCTAAGAACTCAGCATTGCAGGGTTTTGTGAGCCAGGTTCTCACGTGGTCTTGCATGATGTAAAGGGGGATGAATCCCCAGTGATCTAGGAAAACAGTTCAAATGCTACTCAAACAGCAGCGCTGGGAGCTGGATGCAGCTCTGTAGGCCCTGTGGGAAGGGCATGGCGCATGGAATCTGGTCCTTGTGAAGACACTGTCCACTTGGCGACAAGTGGGGGAAGGAGGACGTGGAAGGGAGGGGTCAGGCTGGTGACAGGTCAGGCCTGTGAGCCGACAGGAAGTTGAAACCTTTTCTGAACCCAAGTTAGTTTGGAAAGGGATCTGGGATTCAGGACAAGACAGAGCTCAGTGCTGACATGTTGAGTGGGTGCATCTCAGAGGCGCTGTCCTGCTATGACGGAAGCTTCTGGAGTCTGAGAAGTTCTTAGAATTGGAACTTTGACTTGGTCACTGGCCCTGAGGGGATAACATGATTTATCACCTGCAAAGAGAGAAGAATATAAATGAGTGAACTTTGAGGAACACGGTTTCTGGAGATTTGAAGAAGAGAAAGAAGAATAGGGCAGTGGTCCAGAGACCCCAGGCATGGGCAGCCAGTGGAGGGAGCGAGGCCCAGCACGTCCAGGGCCAGAAGGGGCCCCACTGCATGGTCTGGAGGCCTCAGAGAGTTCACAGAAAGACCAGGAGCCAGGCCGCATGGAGTCAAAGGTCACGGGCTGGCGTGGGGATAGAAACAATGGGCTCGGTCGTTTTGTCTAAAACAACTGTTCGTCAAAGGAAAGAGCAACAGACGCCAGAGGTAGCAGAGATCGGTAGGGGTGAGAAAACACACTTTCTGAATTTTCCCCCAGCCTGGAGGACAGGACACTGGCGGCAGACACGGCGGGAAACAGGAAGAGAAAGAGTTGGAGAGGCTGCTTCTCAGCCTCGTATAAATAAGGACCATAAGAAGGTGCACAGGAGATGGCGAGTTTCTGGAAGTCTCCGCCTTCTCGTCAGCAGTGTTGCCGCCATATACCCAGAGGAAACAGCATCCCCCCACGATAAATTAAAGCCACCATCAAGCCTAAAAGAGGACCCCCGAAAGCAGTTACAGTCTCACACCCAAACCCACCCCCGACTCACAACAACGCCCACCACAAATGGGTGAAGGTCTTGAAGGAAAACCTACAAAACTGTACTTAGATACAGCATCTGTCTTCACTGCTCTTCCACGGGCTCTAACAGTGCCCAGTGACATGAAGAACCAGCTGTGATTCAACTGCGAGAACTGCCAACCAACACGTCAAAGCCCCACGCGCTGATCCAAATCGCCCACAACTCGTTTACCGACCTGCCCTACTTGCATGTAAAGACGGTCAAGCAGGGCTGGCCACCCGGGGAGTGCAGAGGGAAGCCCCGGCCTGGGGCAGGGCTCCCAAGAACTGACTCGGCAGAGACCTACTGTGAGCCGGGCAGAGGCCGCAGAACTGGAAAGCTGGCCATGCTTCTTGGAGTCAGAGAATGAAAGGGGGAGTCAGGGACGCCTGCGCGCGGAGAATTCAGCCGCAGGCTCCTAGTGCAGAGCGGTCCAGGTCAGGAGCGCAGAACTGATGCTGGACGCCGGCCGGCTGGGAGGGCACTGATTCAGTGAACAGGACAAAAGTCAAGTGGGCCCAGGAGTCGAGGACGTCATCTGGGATACTCTTTAGGTAGCTGATCACAACATCTGGCTGGTGAAGAATCTATCACCTTCAGTGAGTGCTGTCAAGGTTATAAAGCACAGCCTTTATCTCAGAAAGTCAAATCTAAGGACTGAGAGGTTAATAGACTGGGCCAAGTGGGCTGGGTTCAGTTCTCTGAGGTCACGGTGACCGTGAGGCTAGTCGGGTACTGTGCTGCTATCAGAGGCGGAAACCCTGGGGTTGGGATTGTGGGTAAACTGGTGAACCCGGCTGAGGCCCCAGCAGGGGTACTGGCCAAGGTTCAGGTCTGATGGGTTCTACTGAGGGAAGTCTGCCCACCACCGAGGCAGGGATGGCCCAGGCAGCCACAGGCACGCCCCTGAAGTGTGACTGGGGAGGTGCGGAGCAGTGTAGGGTCAACACTGACCAGCAGCAGATCCTAAACGTGGTGTGGGCGAGAAGCTAGAATTTAGGCAGTCTTTCCATGCAGGCTGAGGCTGAGGCTGGGCGAGCCCATCACTAGCTGAGCGGTTCTGGGGCCGCCGCAGGTCCAGGACTGTGGGAAGCTGGGCACGAGCACCGGCTGCAGCGTGAGTCACCCTCAGGGCTGGGCACGGGAGGAGGCAGGTGGGGCGCGACCGACTCAGATCCCGCAAGGGGCACCTGCAGACAAAGGGGAGAAACGGGGCTGGTGCTGCAGGGGCTGGGTGACCCCAAAGAGGTGGAAGGGCAGTGCGACCAGCCCAGAATTACGCAAACACTTGCTCATTTATACCATGAGAGCACAGCTAATAGGCTCAAATGTGCCATCCAGTCTCCCGTGACTGTGCTTTGCTCCCATCTGTAGTCCAGCAGAGAGGGTGTAGTTGAGCTTTCAGTTCTTTCAAACAACAGTCACGTTGGAAGAGCAGAAAAGCAATGGTGAGAAATGGTTCTGAAAACAGTTGCACCCTCTACAGCATCCTTTCTGAAAGGCAAATAGCGCTCACACATCCATAGATGTTCTTCACAGTTGTCTACCAATTGAGTAACTGCCGTGATTTTCCAAATTCATGAATATTTTTATTCAGATTAATACTCACAAAAAATCCATGATTCCTGATCACGTCGTCTGCTGAATGTGTTTAGAATGGAAGGAGGTAAGCCTTCTCTTCTGATTAAGAATCTTGCTTATTTTTTTAAAATATTTTTTATTATAGCTTGAAAGCATGGGTTTTAAACATGAAAAATGACTTCCTCAAACTTTAAGAATGGGGTTCTGTAATTTCCCTAATAATTGTTGCATCATTAATAATTTTGTCGTATTTAATTTATGCCTATAAGCAATTTATTGCTAATCTCCACTAACGGGGACTTAAACTCCAAAGAAGACTTTTAAGCTATGAAAGAAAACACACAATTGCAGGGCAAATCCATCACTGCCAGAGGACGCTCTTTGGGACGCGGTGTGCCCACCCGCGCTCACCCGGCGCGCTGCTTCCCGGAGGACAGCACACACTGTATGGAAATGTTCTTTGATAATCTGCTGCATGTTATTAAATTTCAAGCTTGCTGTTTGGGCAAATGTACTGCATCAACAGAATATTGTTCTCGCCATGACTCCCTGACCCCCTCCACTCCAACCAGTGGTAAGGACCCGACAGCCACCAGAATATCATTCTGTGAAGCATCAGCTCTTCCTCTCTATTGTAAGAAAATCAAGTAGAAAATGTAAACAGCTCGCGAAATGACAGTACAAAATGGCCCTCCTGCAATGCTGTAGGTGGGACAAAAGCCTTTCTGGTGTTTGCAGCATTGGCAGCTGCGGGTTGATGCATTTGGCTTTCTGTTAAATAGAGGCTAGAGGATAAAAATAGACTTTGGCATTTATTGGAAGCGTAAGCCTGTTGAAGTCTTACAGGTTTAGAAAGTTCACTAATCGCTATCAATTAAAAACTCTGCTGTGGTGTTGCATGAATTATTCACAATAGTGCACATGATACAAGGGCTTTTAGAAATATTTATTGCAGCCAAATGCAGAAATAGTGAAATTCAAACTGATAAAGATTTTTTTAAAGTGTTTCAGTTTGTAAATACAAAGATAATAGCCATTTTAGCATTATTACTAGAATATATCTTAAGCAATGATTGATAGATATAGACTATATAAATATTTCTGATCCCTGCTACACTTATAACAAATTTTGATCAGTTTCTTATAGTCTTCCTAAACATCGAAGAAACATTACCTAAATTAAAATGTTGGTCAAATACAACCATAAGTATGCAAATATATGCATAAATACATACATAAATACACATGGGTATGATTATCTAAGTTACTACACATTTAATGTTAACAACTTTATGAAGTCTGCATGTTTTATGAAAAATTAGAACAAGAAGATGAAACTGGTTGAATTCTCTTTCTAATAGTGTTGTGACACGTGTATTTGGCTGCTTTTGAACACCATTTTGTAAACTGTCACTTCAGTGGCATAAACAAGCCCATTTTGTTCTGTCATGAGCCCCACCACGTGTCCACCTCCGTGGGTCTCCGTCTTCCGTGGACCCTGGCTCGAGTCTGTCCCAAGGGGGCAAGCAAGCGCCCGGCGTGCCTCAGGAGAGTGTGGCGTGCACCTGCATTACTGGGAGCGCAGACACTGCCTTTCCCATGACCTTCATACCCCAGCACCAGGGAAGTGGCTAAAAATTGCTCTAAAAGGGAAAGCAAATGGGAGAACGCACTCAACAGTGATAATAATGCTGTCATCAGAGATTGATGAAGACTTTCAATTAGAACTCGTTCCCAATCTGGAGCAGCTCAAGCCGGCCCTGCCTCCTATGATCTAAAGCTCTGCAATAAACATAAAAGGTCATTACAATCTATTGAATTCAATCATGACAAGTACATTTACCTGTCGGGAGCATGTATTACATACAAAAAACTAAATTAAAATAACATTATGGGCTGACTCAAATCCACATGAAAAAGGAAATTTAGAATGAAAGACAGAACAAATCACAGGCTAAGAATAATTTGATTTATAGTCCCTTTTTGTTGCAGAAAAATGCTTACACTGTTGCCCATCCTGATTGACACAGTAACCTTTGAGAAAGAGCACACTTTCTTATTAACCAATACTGTACTTCAATAAAACAATTATCATATCTAATATCTAATAACAGACATAAGGACATAGCACTTATGGAAACAATTCAACAATTCTTAAGCAAGAATAAGTGAACACATAATTATGCAAATATGTGGTAAACATTATTATTCTGTAAACTTTAAGGATAGCATTGAGCTTATATAAATATTAGATTAAATATTTTATAAACATAGTACTATATTACTAACAATTTTAGTATCTTACATATTGTATTTCAGACCAGAAAACTGAACATATTTATGTTGAAAAGATAGGCCACACATAAGATCTATTTTAACATATATATATATATATATATGTATATACATATATATATATTTATATTTATACATAGGCCTGCATGGCCACTGAAAGATATCATTTCTATCCTAAAACCATTTATGTCCATCCTATTTCTTAGTAAGTTTCCAAATTTAAGTTATCAATAATTGATATATTTTTTTAAACTTGTCACTAAATAAATAGAATGCACATTATTTAGATTAAAGAGCTCATGAGTAAGGCTCTCAGCTATGGAAAGTTGATAGTTGTCTACTGGAATACTTTGTAAACATGAAGAAAAAGCAGCCTCGGTATTAAAATTAGTTTTATTACTATTTTTTAAAAGGAGGTTTAGGTTTTCTTCTTGATAGTAACATAAATTACTGTCCATCTTTGTCAGATATTATTTTAAAATCCTCCCTTTGGTGAATATACACAGGATAATTAGAGCCATTTGATCTGCTGTCAGGAGTGAGTCTTGAACAATGTGATCGGCTTTGAAACACGGAAGCTTCCAGCACTACAGAAAGAACCCAATACCTGTGCTCCGCCGTTTTTCAAGCCAAAAGCACTTTTTCACTATCTTGGCAGTGGAGGGTGAAGGAAACCTCTAAAATGACTTTTTAAGTATACTCTACATTACAAGCAATAATTTGTTTCTGTGCTAATTATGGATATTATTGCTATTATTATCTTCTCACAGCTTTTCCACTAAGTTTATGCCCGATGCAGAAAGGGGAGAACTCAGAACACTGAATTTTCCCAGGAATCTGCTCTAGCGCTGTTTTCATAGCAACTGACGTGTTCTCATTTCAGTTCGGCTGCTGCCATTCAGGAAGATGTTGACGGTACGCGTGCGCACACAGCAGCCCCCGGCCGCCTCTGTACTGCCGTCCTGGACGGATAAGGCACCCAACGACGCATGTCGCCATAGCCTGACCGTCTTCTCCCCTGAAGACAAACCCACGCACACAGATGTGGGCGGGTGTGTGTGTATCTCCAAGATTCGAACATCTCTTTTGTACAAGAAGTGAGCCTTTCTGAAAACCACATCAGCAACAGGCTCGGCGCGTGCTGCTCTCCGCCATGTGGTGGTAGCATTGCGCCAGCATAGAGGCCAGAGGCTGGGTCTGCGTTGTCAGCCTGGTTTTCTCAGAAAGCATCACCGGCACATGCAGGACGGTTCCATAAAAAATCGTGCAGAGATAAGTCCATGGCATTTTTTTATGACATAAATTTAATTGTCGAAATGTGATTTAACTTAGAAGTCTTATTTCCAATTACTACCATAGTTATGCATCCTGTGAGTTGGACTATTAAAAAAATCAAAATTTTATTATGCTCATCTCTTTATACTCACAGATAATTTTTTTATCAGGTAGGTGTTTAAATGGGATAAAAATACAGCTGCTCTCCCACCTTTATCCCGTGGTTAGTCTGACGACTAAGGTGATAGAACCGACAGTTTCAAGAATTCTAAGCTTGCAATTTGGAAATTCTCAACCTCAATTTTACTGCTTAACAAGAATGATATATATCTGGGAATTAGCTCTCTATGAAAACAATGAAAAAAATTTATGTGCATAAAAATTGAAGATATCCGTCCTTCAAGGAAAGTCATCTGTTGAAATACGGCAGGCTTTTGGTTAAATATGCTTTATGTTTAGGAAATAAATTGGCAAAACATACAATCGAAAGTTTTTCTCCAACGTCTGATACATTTTCTTCAGACGCTGCTGTCGCTGAAGAGTCACTAAGGACAGTAGTATGGGGTGTTTGACCCGCTGATTTTCATAAACAATACTTTCTCTGGGTCAGTTACAATCGCCCGCTACAAAGAAGTAAATTAAATTGAATTTGTTTCTTACCTGAAGCAAAGCGATGATGAGTCAGATGATGGGATCCGTACAAGTCACGTAAGGGGCTCGGGTTTGTTTATTTCTTGGGGGACGCCGTCCAAGATGCCCGGTGGCTGCCTGAGAGCAAAGACAGTACAGAGCCCTGCATATACTACGGTTCCCCCTCGATGTTCACACCTACGACGACTTATAAACTAGGCACAGTAAGAGAATGATGGCAGCAACCAGTGATAAAATGGGACAATTACAGCAATATACGGTGTAAAAGTTATGTGAATGGGGTCTCTCTCTCTCTAATACCTTGTTGTACTGCCCTCACCCCGGGGATGATGTGAGATGATAAATGTCCACATGATGGGAGGCAGTGCGGGGGATGATGTGGGCGCCGTGACACCGCGTTAGGCTGCGATTGACCCGGTGATAAGTGCGCCCACTGTGCTAGGGCAGAGGTCCTGGCTTGCTTGGGTCCCGCGCCCTGAGACGGGTGGGAGCTGGGCCGCCACACCTCCTGACCGCAGCTCTGCTCCCCTCGGCTCCCTGCTTCTTCTCTCCGGCACATTGACCAGCATTTCCAGTTTCTTGACAAACGCAGAATGGAGAAACAACATTCTTCAAAGCAAAACTGGCTCAAACAATGCCTTGCGTGGGACAAGCCTGAAGACAGTGAGAGGCAGTAAAGAAAGTTAGGTCCTAAGGAGCCCTGGAGTCCAGCCTGGATCTGTAGAGTATCTCGCAGTTTTCACTCTGTCTCAAGGGTCGTCTCATCCAAGAAAGACATTTATTCATGGTTCCACGATTTCTTTCAAAAATACATACTGGGCACCATACTTTTAGCAGATATAATTCTAGTGAAGTGGAATAAAATTTGGTTCCTTTGAAATCTAGCCATAATTTGTGCTTCAACAGCATATTTCAACATTTGAGCAATAAAACAATATAAAATATAAAAGCATATGAATTAAAAATGGAGCATCTGCATCTGCTTCTATTATAAAAAGTACTTTTACAAATTCTAAGTCCTTGATCCACTTACTGGGTTTAACTAAAAAAATTCTAGCTAAGCCAAACAATTTTGATATAACAGTGGGAATTCTTAAGGGATTGATCTGCATAAAAATGCAAGCTCTTTTTACCATAAAGAGAAGTTACTGGTTAAACATGTAGATGAGTCAGAGCAAATATAGAAACAAGTACAGATTTAGCTAGTGTTGCTCTGATCTTTGGTGCCTAACACAGTGGCTGGTGTACTGCAATAAATGCCAGGAAGAGCCAGGGCGAGGGACACAGCATGCAGCGGGGCTCTTGTCTCCGCTGTTAGGATGACCCCCCCACAGCAGAGTGGGGTCCTCAGCCTGGGCCATCCTCGCTCAGGTGGTGCCAGACCCCACCTGGTGGCTCTCCCGGCACCGGCCTTTAAATGTAGAGCTAACGAAGGCAGGGTTTTTGAGAGAAAACAAAGGCTTTGGATTCTCTGAATTTCATATGAACTTTGTATTGTCCTTTGTCTATGGAGGCCGCCGTTTGGCTGCGGAAGTCTCCGGTTCACATGGATCGTTTGAATCTGCAAGGCCGTGTGAGTCGCATCCATCCTGCGTGGTCTGAACTCCAGAATCACTGGTGATGGACTGTCCTGCATGGTCCTCTTCCGTCCTCTTTCGGCTACTCATACTGTGAGTTCTGTAAATGCGAATTTTTTAGCCTAAGTGTGGAAAGTAAGTAAATAAAATATAAATAAAAATTGGTCATGTTAACATAATGAGAATAATGCAGTATATATACAGATATGTGCAATATATAATAGGCTATGTATACACACATAGGTATATAAAAACCTATCATACTATACATTACATACCTATTAGAATGTGTTTTTTATGTAGTGTATGTGCTTATACATAGACATAAATATAGCAACATAAACCCATATGCATATACATATATAAATATACATTTGTATATATACACACAATTTTAACACATTATATAGACATAATATAAAATTTATTATATAATAATTTAATTATGTTAATACGTGATAAAGGAAGAGGATTATGGCAATATGAGATTTGAAATTTGGAGAAAGAATGTTGAAATTTGTCCACTCTTCCATTTATCAATAAGTCTATATTGAGTGTCTATTCTTTCTGGTCTTTGAGTTAGAAGGTAGGGATATAAAAATAAATAAATGGTCCCAGAACTCATGTTTCTGAAAACTTAAGAAACAAATAATGATTAAGGAATTTCATAAGAATATTTAAGTTATATTTGTGGTAAGTGCTACAGTATCTCTGATATATAGATAAGAATCCTTTCACAACAGTAACATGTTGGAAATATGGGCAGTTGATTTTCTTTAGTAAGTGTTTCGGATTAAATTTTCAAGAACACCCACAAGGGTAAGCTAAGTAAAATAAAGGCAGTATTTGTAATAAAACTAACAAATGCAATTTTATTTTTTCTGCATATATGATGCAGGGTCTGCATAAAATTCTAAAATTTCAGTAAGTGAGTATTGCCTCAAATTATAAAAATATGTGGAGTAGAGTTTAAGTAGCTCTCTGGAATTTTCCGTTTTGCAGGAAATTGATATTGTATTGTTAAAGTAGCTTATTTATAAAACAGTTTAAACAATCATACCATTTTAAATCTACAATGTCCTTTTTCTTTCCTTTATCAAAGTCTTTGCTATGTTTTCTTTTCTTATTTCCTTCCTTTCTACCTGGGTTGATGAGTAGAGTAAAGATCCTATGCAGAGATAGGACATTTTAGGGGCTTAATCTTCACAAGTATTTAGCATTAAAATCATGTTGACCTGAATTCTAAATTACAGTTATCTTCCCTGACACACCAAATTCCCTTTTGAGAACTATTTTTTGGTAGTGTGCTGTTCCTTATGTCCAGATCCTTAATTGCATGGCCATCAGGAAAGTGATATACAGTATATTTAAAGATCACACGTCGCTGTAAATCTAGGACACAGTGGCGTGGTTTATAAGGCAAATTACAACTCTATTGGAGTGCTTTAAAACGATTAAGATTGTTTTTGTGGACTCTTTTTGGCCTAGAAGGCAATGATAAAAAAGAAGTAAGCAGTGATGAAATAAAAGGAGTTCTAGGGTTAGGAGACACACACATCTTCCTGTGATTTTGGTGAATTTACATAGAAAACGAAAATATTCTTCACTGAGATTTCATCTAAAATCATGCTGTTGGCAACTTGCACTCTACAAATAACAGAGAGCAAGACTGAAGAGCCTACTGTGTGGGTACCTGTGCCTCTCAGAGGGTTCAGCAGTCTCCCCGTCTCTGGCCATGGTGGACACTGACCTCTTGCTGCCTGACGTCCACTTCCTAGTCCTCTCTCACCCATCTCCTTTATTGATCATAGAACCCTGATTTGTTTTGCAAAAAAGTTAGGGCTTAAAGCAAATTTCACGCCACTAAAAAATCTCTGGGCCTATTTATTTCTGCCCTCCTCGGTGTAACTCTGTCGCACCAAATCCTTAAAGGGACAAGTCATGATTAATTCAGATTCGGTACCTGGAACTGACTTGTTAGGCCACTAACTTTGTAGATTATCTGCCAAACATTCACCACCTCTCTGACCCACATTTGTCACAGAACTCTCAGCTATAGTGGGAGCTACAAGAATGTCCCATGTGCGTGGCAAAACGAACATGGCTGTGCTGCCCCCAGATCCTAAAATGCATGTCAATAGCAGCCGTGACAGCTGGGCATTAACTGCTATTTCTGGATTGCCTACATTTCTCCTCAATTGCATCTTGGTGTTTATGGCTATGCTTATTTTAAAATTTGCTATGATTCTGTTATTAGTAAATTATCAGAGAGGAGATTTTACTTCATGTTGTTACCTGTCTTAAAAAAAAAGTGCTTCTCAGGGATTTTCTATTTTGATATCAATAAATGCATTTAATTTAAAAAAGGTTACTTCACTTTTTAAAATTTGAAATAATTACATGTAATGTTTTGTCAATGGGTATTTTAAAATCTGCCTTGTGAAATCAGAGAGCTAAAACAGGATATTAACATTTAATGGTAATCGATATTCTAAATTTGAGAGAGGCAATTGTGAATAAGGTAACAGGTTAATTAGTATTGTTCCTTTATATTTCATTTGATAAAAAGGGGCAAAGAAAGATGATTTTGATTGATTGAAATGGTAATAGTAACATTTATTCACTAAAAAACCATATGTCTGTATAAAAATAAGTGATGGGCAAGAGACAAGATCTTGACACTGAATATCAGTCCTTGTAATTCATCAATAACATGTTTTACAAAATTTCTTGATTTCTGTTAATTTTTCATTTCAACTCAAAATGAAAAATTCAATGATAATTGACCCATTCAGTAAACAATGGACAGGGAGATGTCAGAACGCTGATCAATACTACCAGTCCTCTCCATCAGATTTCTGGGGACCCCTGTTGAGTAACTAATACAATTAGATATCGATGAGATGTCACATGCCTTTTATGACAGTCAAGGGGCTCCAATACTCAGCTGCATTTCCTCAGAGCTCAGCTGCTTACATGACAAGCTAGTTTTTGGAAAAGAATACCTCATTTAGTTAATTGGTAGCCACCAAATCAACAGCTTTCTCAGACTTTCAGTTATTTTTTACTCCATCAATTCAGATAGTATCACGAGACTGCAGTTACTACAGGTTAACCCTAGATATTGAACCTCAAGGCCCATTGTTCAGAGAGAGGCAGTTTGGACCCTTCTGTCACCCTAGGTACTGGCCCAGACCCCCGGATAAGTGGCCATGTTGGTGACGTTTCCCTGACATCCACCCTGTGTATGCCAGTGTCCCAGATCAACCTGCCCCTGTGTCTCCATTGGACACAGTCCCACCTTTTTGTACCTGAAACCAGCAGAGTTCCGAAAAACTTTAGGAGCAAACCAGGTTTTCTATGCAGGTCAGAATTTCTGATTATAAATATTCAAGCAATAATTAGGAATTTTGAATTCTGAAGGAGGCATATGTCATTCTCGGCATCTAGGCTGAGTTCAGCATCACCTCTGTTAGCTTTGCATTCTGCAGTTAGCATTACCTGGCATTCTGATTTCTAGGGTGAAGGGAGCAAGACATGGTCTCTCGTAGCCAGACAGTCATTGCTGCCCATGTAAACATACTGAAATTTATGGCGTTTAAGAACAATTTGCATTCCTTGCTCCCATGTAAAACGTTGAATACCTTTAGACGCGATTCATGTCCATTGAAATGCACTACAGAGCTTAGAAATCCACAGCATTTTAATTAGTATAAATCAGAAATGAAAATAAATGCATACATTTTTGCATTTAAAAATTTAGAATTCAACATACTTTTAAAAATAAGTGGTTTGTATGTAGGGTTGGCATATACCTAGCATCCAGTCCCCGAATCTCTAGGATGATGTTGACAGCTGATGAGCCCTGTGCAGCGCCGTGTCTGCGTCGTTCACGGTCAGTGGTTCCGGATGGAAAGGAGACCGGCATTATTTTTAGGGAAGTTCACCGGTTGGCAGGCTGCCACGTGCTCATTTTCCATACCTGGAATGATGTTAACTGGAGCTGAAATCCCAGCAAAATTGAGTATCATCACTGCGTTGATGTCGATCCAAACCCTTAAACCATTCTGGGGCATCCTGTACTGCTTCACGGCTGCCACACAGCCCTTCCTCCATCCAAGAGGAATGTCTGTAAACGAAAGTACATCTTGCTCAGAAGTGGGCATTGGTCCGGGTGCAGCCTGGAAACAGACCCCAAACAGAAATGTACAGGGGAGCTGAGCATAAAGAACGACAGGCTCTAGCAGGAGGTCACAGTGATGAAGGTAAGTGAGTAAAAAGAAAAGAGAGCTTTGCACAGTTGGGGATGGCAGCCGCCAGCCCAGGGCCCGAGCAGAGCTGCGTATTCCCAAGCATCTGCAGGCAGAAGGGCCACTGTGGCGCTGTGCCGGCAGAACTTGCCAGAAACTCACCTTCCTGACAGTGATGGCAATCTACACTCCAGAAATTGCTGGAAGTCCACCATCTAGAGTGCTGGCAGGGCAGCTGCTCAGGAAAGTGTGTCAGCAGAGCCTCTCTGCTACAAAACCACCCGCAGCAGGTGCCCAGGGAAGCTGCTGACTGCTGGGTGCTCTGAGCCCGGAGGGCAGGCCGCAGAGAGGAGTTCTCCAGAACACGGAGGGGAGCCTGCTGTCTGTGAGGATTTTGAGCCAGCCTCTACTGACAGGAGAGCAATGGTGCGGCCCACTGGCAAAGGAGAGCAATGGTGTGGCCCAGCCCCGTTCACCCAGGGCAACAGTGGGAGTGGACATGGAGCAGAGGGGCAAAAGGCGGAAACCAATGCTAACAACACAATGCTTATCGCTCCTCATCTCTAAGCCTTTACCCACAATACCATTGCCAGATTCTGATAACAAAGGTTTAGTGAGCACCTACTGTGTGCCATGTACCCTGCTGGGCATTAACACAGATGTGACAGGGCCTTGGGCCCTCTAAGCCTGCAGCCTGTGCCGGCAGCAGGCCTTGAGCATGCACACTCATGCTTCATTACTGAGGTCTCGTGCCACCAAGGAGAGAGAGGGGTGCAGGCCCAGAAGGGTGGGAGGTCCTCATGAGGGAGCGCCCTGTGAGCTGGGCCACGGAGAGTGAAGCGGATACAGCCAGGCGGACAGCAGGAGGGGGCCACGGGAGCCACTTGTTCAGCAGCCCAGAGCCAGGAAAGAGGTGGGTGGGCTCCAGAACAAGGCCAGTGGGGCAGGTGTGCCATCCGTGATGAAGAAGGCCAGCGTGAGGCAGGGACAAGGGACCCTCCCAGGCCTGAGGCCCTTTTCCCAGCACAGAGCCCAGCATACAGCAGACAACCAGCTTTGGCCCAGCAGACACTATCTATAGCTCTTTTCTCCAAGGGCAACTGTAAGTAACCTCGGCTTCTCTGCTGAAGACCTGGACACAAGGCACGACGAAAAGGCTGTGTTCGGGATGGTTATTGTCTTCCTCCACCTGCTTCTCTATCATCAGCAGTCTCATAGCTCACCTGCTGTTTGCCCTTGACATCCCGAGCATGGCCAGCCCTCCCTCCACCTGGAAATGCAAGCAGGGTCAGCTCCCAACACCTGGGATCTGTGTGTTGAGCTAAAGGCTGAGTTCCACATGGTTACACTTTGTAACGGCTTATAGAATATATTCGTGGGTGTATAGATATATATACACACACTACACAGAATATATACATAAAGACAGTGTTACATGTATATACATGTGTATATATATATACATTTATATTTACATATATAAAATGTGGCTATCAGTCCCACTTAAAAGGTTAAGGAAACTATTTCTTTCATTGCACAAATGTCCATCATCCAAGCACTGACGTCGTCTGGGAGATGGACCGTGTAAACACCCCTCGTGTGTGTCCCTGTTGTTTACCAAGATGAAGCTCTAAATCAGCAATCTCCCCAGAACTCTGCAGCAGTGTAAACACTCTAGGTCTGCTCTGCCCAGTGCTGCCTGTTGTCCCGTATTACCTTCCAACATAAATAATTCATGTGTAAGTTTTATCTCATCTATTAATTCTTCATAGGCCCCCTAAAGGCATCAGCCCAAATGGTGAGTGTAGACACTTGCCCATATCAAGCATGCAATTGCCACGCATGGAATTGACGGCCACGACCATTACGTCAGTTCCCCATATGTATTTGAGTCTGAGAATATAAGAATTTTTAATGTATTTTCTTAAGGAGTCATTCCCTTATTTTTACAATCATTCATTCAGGAACTGTGCTTTATTAGGTGCCTATTCTGTTTCCAGAACAAGGCTCTCTGTCCTAAATTTCTACATAAAGAAAATCTTTATAAATTCATATCTGATTTTGAAAGGAACAGATGGAAACACGTTGTATATAATTAGTTAATAAGGTTTCTTACTAGTTATGGCTATGAAAATGATGCTGATCTCTTAAAAAACAAGAGGATAGATAATTACTCCACTTGACAGTGATAAGAATAATATTGCCTTAATGTCTCGGCCCGTGGGAACTGCGGCCGGCCGCCACCGCAGTCTCCAGGCCCCCGCGGGCCTGCTCCGCCCCGGGGCCGCCGCCACTGGAAGCTGCGGCTCCGGGCGCTTCTGCGTCCCTGCTGGAGACCGAAGTGCGGTGCGCCGGAGGACTTGCTCTGTTCTCGCATTTGACTCAGTAGGAGAACTTGGCAAGCTTTGTTTGCTTTCCTTGTACTCAGCTCCTCAAACACAGCGTTATTCCCCCAGAAGGAGCCCCTGCGACCCCACCCCACTGCCTCTGCCGTGCCCACGGCTGCCTTGCCTTGCGGTCGGCCCCGGGGAGCACAGCCCCGCGCCGTCCCTGTCGGTGCTCACGCCTGGAAATCGCTTTAGGAACTGGGTGTGAGAATCAGGGACCCGGGTCTTCTCCTGAAACGAGAAGTGAGCATATTACCGGCTATTCTAACTAAAGTGCTCCTCAGAGTTAGAACAGCACATTTACCTCCCTCCTGGGTAGAGGCCCTGGGTTTGCTGCACCCAGACAAGCAAGGCCACGTGGCCTCCGCCCGCACCGCAGTGCAGGCGCGCTCCTTGCTCCCACCGTGCGGCTCCCGGGGCCGCGTCAGTCCATCCCCGGGGCTCTCACACCGGCTGCACCCGCCTACACGGGCCCCCTTCAGCAGAGATCATGAGCATGTGATTTAAAAAAACATACAATGACTTGGATTCTCCGCTGCGTCGTGGAACGTAGCAATGAGCTTGAGGATGATCCGCAGAGGACAGCCAGTCTGTCCAGTGATAACAGAGGGTGAAGACCCTAGCTTAATGCACGCTGTGTGCGTCACCAAAATGCGCTTCCGTTTGAAGTTCGTATTGATGGTGATTTTGTTAAATAATTGTTTTGAACCACTTTTTCTCCTCTCTGTATCCCGTTATTTACTAGTATTTTAACTATCTCAAATTAGGTAAAAATATTTGTCATTCATATTTAATCCAACACATAGAGTTTAAGACAATCCATATACATTGTCTATCTAGAGATCTGTTTATGTATCTATACGCCAATAGCTATGTCTCTATTAACTGTATTACAATGTATATCTATACCTACATCTCTGTATATTTACATCCACATATCAATGTAACTATATGTCTGCATCTATTTCTAGACCCATGTCTCTATAACTATAGATACTTTCTGTCTTTAGTTGAGGTTAAAGTTGACACACTGCACTTGATACATTTTGTGACTCTATTACTAAACCTAGACGTATGCAGATAAATTGATTGTTTTATCATTTTATAAGATCCACTATCCTTTTACAATGTATTCTTATCAAATTATTACTTGCTGAGATGCAGCATTAAATCTTCATTTTTGAGATAATTTTTTGTTTTTTTGTTTGCTCCAATTTAAATTTTAGTCAGCTCAGGTCTGTAATTCCTGTTCTCAGGTAAGCACAATATGATCTCCAAAGCTAACTGAAGAAAGGCCAATATTCGTACCCGTGAGCTATGGGGGCACCTGTTTTGGGAAGAGACAACCATTTCTGCCACCAGGGAAACACAAGCCGCGCCATTTGTGAGCCACAGCAGCAAGAAGGGGTGGAAATGCGCTGGCTTCTCCAAGTACTCGCTAAGCTAGGTCCAGTCCTAGGTCACTAAGCCAGGGCCTGCACGGGCCACCCCTCCCACTGTGAGGCCGACTTCGTGGTGACGGTGGTGGCAGACCCCCTCCTCATGGCCCGTTTAAAGCTGTGATTCACACGGGCGCTGCACGCTGCACATCGTTCCACTGTTCTCGAATGTTTGTCCTTTGATCTGCATTTATTTCACTCCCTAATGACCTCATGAATGATACAAGCACTGTTTTGGAAGAATTCACCATCCCTTCCGGGAGTGAGCAGGCCGTGAGACCATGTGAGGTACATCCAAGGATGCGATACATTCGAGGAGAATCCAAGGCCCGGCAGCGCTTCTGGTTTGAAGCCTGCTCGGAGGAAGTGGTGGTCCTGCTTGTCCAAAAGGGACATGGTCAACTGACCGCCCGAAGAGCGGAGATGGTGGGGAAGATAATAGCGGCAGAGAGGCACCTTCTTCTCAGGTGACCCAGATGGCACACAGAGAAGTGAAGAATAGCGTAATGTGTCAAGACATCACGAAGAGGTTATAGTTGCTGTAACATAAAGTGAAGAGCGGAGAGTAAAAGATTCGAGAATGGAGGGCACAGATTGGGACCGACTCCCATCTGGTGCTGGCCGTGGGTGTGTGCTGCACCCTGCGAGAGGTAGGAAGCCTTGAAGGACAGTTGGAGAGTCAGGTACTAGATTCTTACCCAGGCAGATTTCCCTGGCTATTTGGGAGCTGTTTTAGGAATCTCTGAGTTGATAATCACCTCCACTGGGATGGTGCCCTAGGGAGAGAAAGAACAAGACAGACTGGTTAAAAATTCAGAAAGTGCAACCTGAAGGATATAGCTATGGGGGATGAAAAGATCGATCGTAAATGGTAGTTTTCAAGCATGAGGTCGATCACAGAGGTCAACCAAACAGAGTGGAGGGGCAAGGAGCTCCCCAGAAGGAGCACGTGTGTTGTCTGAAGTTGTTCTGAGTGCCTAGGTGACAGTGAGCAGCCGCTAGGCAGATGGAGGAGTCCGGCACGTGGAAGATGGTGTGGGCCAAGTCTGTGAACAGTCACTGAAGTGGGGGAGACAGACGCCCCAATGGGTGGGTGATTGAGTTCATCCAAGGAAGGCCTCCAGGGCAGGGACTCCAAGGGTCAGGAGGGGTGGGGCCACAGCAGACCCAGGTCAGCCAGCAGAGTCACAGTGAAAGATGACCAACATCGTCAAGCCACAGACATGAAGTAATAAAACAGTGCAAAATGATATTTCAGAGTTACCATTAGGGAGTAACTGACCAATATGGTGGAAACAACTTCCGTCAAGTAGTGAGGTTGAAAACTGGTCTATAGGATCCTGAGGAATGAACGAGTCTAGACAGTGAGTGGAAGTCAAGCCTTGGAGATGTTTGGGTGGCAAAGGAGAGAGGCTAGTGGGCAGAGGGCTGTGCACAATGCTGGAGGACTTTCTGTGGAAACTGGTGGGAGAGACTTTCTTTGAACATATAGGCGAAAATCAAGGGGCCAGCGGGAAGGCCATACTGATGACACTTAAGCCATTTTAGAGGGAGCCTTCTCAGGACCTGGGCTCCAAGAGATGAGAGGAAGGGCACTGGTGAGGGGCAGCCTTGTGCTGGAAGCAGTGCCTCCGCCAGAGGAGTGCCAGTGGGCACTCTAGACACAGGACTTAGGGAGTAGAGGTACATGGGAGTTTGTGTGGGTGATTACCTGACAGCTTCACATCCCTCAGTTAAGTAAAAGGTCAGCTGTTTCCTGAAAATGAGTATATAGCCAATGGTCCTGTAACATCTTTCTGTGTTGACAGATAGTAATCACGCTAGTTGGGGTGAGCGTTTAATAATGTGGAAAACTGTCAGATCACTATGTTGTATACTTGAAACCAATATACTATTGTATATCAACTTTATTTCAATTAAAAAATATATATATAAAAGAAAATGAGTGATGGAGGTGTGTCAGGTTGTGTCTGGAGGGGAGGAAACTGGATTAACCCTGAGACCACGAGCGGGCTCAGCAGCGAGGGCACCACATGCGTGAAGGTGAATTGGAAGCTCACCGATGCGGGGGAGCCCGTCATGGGCAGCCCAGATGCTCTCCTGCAGAGGGTGTTTCATTGCTGTGGGGCAGGACTGGGGCCCTCAAGAAGAGGCCACACCCTAATCCCCAGAGGTGATGAGACTCTACTAGCAGATACGATCAAGTTATTATCACTGGAATGATCCTGGAATATTGGTGGGGTTGGGGGGTGCAGGTCCAAGGCAGCCCACAAACCCTAATGTGGAGGCAGAAAAGAAGTCAGAGCTCTGAAGCATGAGGCAGACTGACCCGGGTCTCAGGGTGGAGGGGATCATGGACCAAGGGATGCGGAAAGCCCGGGAGGCTGGTGGTGAGCCCAGCCGACCAGCCCTGCGGCTGCAGGGGAGCCCGGGCTTCCTACGCCTGTGTGGCCCAGGGGCTCCTTCTGCCCCAGAGGCCAGGTCTGGGTCCAGTCTGGCCGGCATTGTGCCTTTGGCCTTGTATGACTCCGAGCAGAGAATCTGCCACTCCGTGCTGGACGTCTGAATGCAGAAACTGCTATGAGATGCGTTTGTGTGGTTCTGCGTTGCTAAGTTTGCCATAATTTGTGACAGCAGCAATGGAAATCTGACAGAATACCTTTTGTGGAAAATAGTGACTATTATGTTAACCCTGTGCTAGGATTTTTCTCTGCAACGAGCAGTCTCAAATAAACTAAGGGTGCTGTCGCGTGAGGGGAGGGTAAGCAGCCTGTCGCCTGGCTCTGCAGCAGGAAAACATATGCCGGCCTGAGAGACTGGGGAGGGGGCTGCTCGGCGTCCTGAGACCTGCCCTGGGGGCCCAGATCCTCACTTGGAGCTCATCAGCCCACTCCTCTAAAGCCAACTCCCATTGGAAAATCTTCACTGACTCTCGATTTTCACCAGCTCATCTTTCACCACGTATTCAAGCAGGAAATGTCTTTCCGTATCTGCTTGTAAGCTTCTTACCAGCAGTACGTCCCCTCTGTCCCTCACTGACTCTCCCAAGGCGAGCCAGTGGTGGCAGATGGAATAGAGCCCCTCACCCCTTACTTCTCGATAATGGTGCTGTGGGATGGGAGCATTGCTTCGGTCTCATGGTGGCACGTGTTTTTGGCTCGGTCACACGACTTGATTTGGCTGCTGGGATTTTAGCAGGTGCAGTTGGGACACACAGAGGTTTGAGGGACGTTTCCACGGTGGACTCTCCCTCCTGGACTTCTGCCTGAGCTTCAGCTACTGTCCACCCCTCTCCAGGCATGGGGCTCAGGATGAGACTCCGGAAGCACGGCCCCCCAGCTGGCTATTTTGTCACCCTTGATCGTGGGCTCCCCAGCCTCCCAAACTGTGAGATTTATTTATTAGCTGACCAGTTTATGGTATTTTGTTATAGCAACCCAAACCCACCTCCTCTGTGCATAGAATATTTTCTTTTACTAGAAAAATCTTACTCTTTTTCACGTTACAGATCACGTCTCTTATCACTTTGTCACTAGAATCCAAAGAAAATGCCTCTGACTGCATATTTTGTTTCTCCAATAAAATTAATCCTTACACATTATCTCATATGACCGTGAGGCCAATTCTACCGGGATAAGCAGGATAGATACCATTAGCTCCACTTTGTAAGTAATGAGAAAATTAGTGCTCACAGAAGTTTAGTCACTAAATCCTATTGGCACGGCCAATAAGGGGCAGGGAGCTTCGGTCCGGAACCGAGACTCCTCACTGCGCACTCGCACACATTACCGAGTCTCTCCAGCCAAAACCGCAAACTCCGACAAGGCTCTGTCTAAATATGCTTATTTCTCATAATATTCAGCATGGGGCTTTGCACAGAGCAGATGTTTATTAGGTGCTCATTTACTGAAATAACATGAATGAAAGTTAATTAGATGTAAATAGCTCAGCAGAGTGTTTTTATCATCTCCTTGACGTGGGCTCCAGGACACTGTCTCCCCTTCTCATGCCTGTGCGCATTGAGCCTCAATTTCCCCCTGCCCGGTGGGCACACGCCCAGCGCCCCCTGAGGAAGGCTGCGTCACATGCCCATGAAGCCCTCTTACCACAGTGAGGAGGTGCCGTGTGGGCTGATTGTGTCCACCTGCTTCCCATACTTTGTGAACCACATTGATTAATCGTGATCAGTCTCTACTATGTACTTTCCCAGGAATTCCTCATCTGAATTCTATGTACTCATTGGGAGCTCAGTACATACTATATCATCTGACAGATTGACCAGCGGACTCATTATGAACTGTGAATCTTAAATTTTGGAGGGTTCAGAAACATTTTTCTGATGATAGCTATGATAGAAAAGTGAGAAACACCTCTCCTGGCATTAAATGCCATCCATGCTCACTGATAGTACAAATTGCTTCAGAAATTATGCTTTCTTGTCCTTAATTTGTTTTATTTATAAGTTTATTGAGATGTAATTCATATAGCACAAAATCACCCATTTGAAGTATATAGTTCGGTGGTTATCAGCGTAGTCACAGCTTTGTAACCATTACCACTGTCTAATTCCAGAGCATTTTTATCATACCCCCAAAGACACCATATTATCTATGAACTGTCACTCTCTATTTTTCCCTCCCTATTGCCCCAGCCAACCACCAATCTATGCCTTTATGATTTGCCTGACCTAGACGTTTCATGTAAATGGAATTATGCAATATGTGGCTTATTTTTGTCTGGTTTTTCTCACTTAGAATAACATTTTCAAGGTTCATCCACATTTCAACATGTATCAATACTTCATTTCTTTTTATGGCTGAGAAATATTCCATTGTGTGGATATACCACATTGTGTTTATCCATTCATCAGTTGAGACATTTGAATTTCCACTTTGAGATCACTGTGAATAATGCTGCTATGAACATTTGTGGAAAAGTTTTTGTATGGATATGTCTTCATTTCTCACGGGTATATACCTAGGAGAGGAATGGCTGGGCCACCTGGTATGTTTAATGTTTCGAGAAACTGGCAAACTGTTTTGCAATTAGCCGCACTGTTCTACATTTCCACCAGCAGTGTAGGAGAATTCTTAGTTGCTTTTTGTGTTTGGTTTCATTGACTTCTCTTGGCAATTAAATGCTTTAATTGTTGAATGTTAAGTCAATTGAGAGGTCGCTTTCCTAAAAACAATGATGGTGGAAATAGGCCATGTGAATACTCCAAGATCCCATTTGGATCCATTAGTGGTGATTAGATTTACCCATTTATTTATGAATATGGGATGAATGCATGAATAACAAAGAGTAAGAGGTCCCTCAAAGTGAACCTGCCCGTGGCCACTCTATTCTATTTCTGAATGGAATTCTCTTGGGCTTCTGACATAATTAATATTGCAAGTAGGACATGGGGGTCCAATTGCAAGATGCTTTATTAAGCTATCCCTCTTCCTGGAAGAAAATGCCAAGAAAATTCATTATTCCTCTGGATCTGTTGAGGTTCCAGACACTACATTTGAAAATTGGCTAAACTGCTCTTTTAAATTATAGACCCACTTCTCTGAGAATGTGGAAGCAGTGACACTGGGCCCAGACACTGCATCCACTACTGCTACTCTTTTATCACCAACATCTGAAAAATAAAAAGGGCCGCTGGCCAAATCTGGGGACATGGAAAGAATAAAAGCTTTAGAGATTCCATGAGAGGGCTCTTTGTTGGCAAATATCATACTAAATGTATGATTTACAAGAACATCTACTGTATTTCTTACATGACTTATATTTTAAACTATCACATCTCTATGTTCCTAAATTTCAAGTTTTCATTTTCAAATGGAAGTGAATACATTTCACCATGCAGGAGAAATTTGACAGTAGTGTGAAATTCATATTAGTTTATTAAGATGAAATTTGGCCATTGATGGTTTAAAAAATGTAGATATGTGTAAGAAAAAAAGCAATTTAAAACTGAAAAGAGGTCAACTCAAGATGTTAAAAAAGTCAGACATGTGAACACCTTCCAGATCGGTCTACAGGACCTGACAGATGACCCAGTTCAATTCACGAAATCTAGGCTGGTGAGAAATCTAACCAGGAGGGCATCCCAGTTGAGTTACCTTGTCAAGTTTCCTAAGGATGCAATGACTCTTGAAAAACACATCGGGATCTGCCAGGATCAAAGGTTTTCAGCAAGTGGGACGTGTTAGAATTGCTGTCGGAGTAACTGTTGCTAAGCCTGTTCTCACCTTCCGTTCTGTCTTTCCAGAGGAAGGTCTTGCCTCCCCTCAACCCTCTTTCCCTCTTCAACGCATCTTTCTGGGGGTGTTTCCTGTGATCCCCTTTACGGAACTGATCTTGGTAAACAACATGGAATTCCTTCACATTAGCATGGCACTCGTGTGAAGGGTTGGTCCTGAAATGGCTGATCCTGTTTCTCACTTAGTAGAATGCGTTTTCTTTTATCCCTGCAGCTCGCGGATGCAGGAGGAACACGCTCCGTGGTGTTTGCATGGCGGGCGAAGCACCATTTCCACGCCTCGTGGCAGTGGTTTCTGCTCAATTAGAGGGACAACAGCAGCTCACAAAGAAAGCAGAGCTCCCTTCAGGAGCCTGGGGTGGGGCCTGCAAACGGCCCTGTCATGCTCAGCACGGTCTTGGCAGGGTTTTCTTTACTCAGAGGGGGCCAGAAAGGTATCATTTGATGTAATACTTTCTTAAAAATCCTGAGTGAATGAAGTAGTCTGGAGAGAAAGTTCCCAGATATGGATCTCTATAAAAAGAATAAAAAGAATGAACATGGAAGATTTTTCATCCCCATAAACAAATAATTTGTGATCGCTCTACACTCAAACCACAAATAGGACCAAGAATTAGAAGCGCCCCTAGCTGACCAGCATATACATATATCACTGGTCTGGTGTAATGAAGATTACCTGATAAAGATCACAATATGACAGATTTCCTTTTGCACCGGCTGCTGAACAGCCAGAAACGGTTTTCTGCGGCCGGCCAGCTATTGATCCGGCTCTCCCTGGTCAGCGGTGCAGTTAATGGGAATTCCACAGGCAAATAAAAGCTACATTTTGTCTTCATTTTCATCTGAAATATGAGCTGGTCCTTTGTACTCTAGACAGTCATTTATTACTCATTTTCCTTTATTGATGTTTATGAGCTGAAGCATAAAATGATTCTCAAATGTGGTTTAATTGAGGCAGCAGTTGACACGGCGACCATCATTACTGACGCACCCTCGGCGGCATGAAATCCATGAATCAAGGTTTACTTTCCATCGGTCTGGGAGGCAGCCCATGGTAGAGAGTATCCTTAAAAAGCAACTGAGCCTGAGCTGAAGAAATATGTCGATTTATCTTCATAGGTGTTGAGGGGGGAAAATGGCCCCATCATTAATGGCAGGCACGCAAAGGCAAAGGCTTTCTTGGTACTTGACAGTCAAGGGCCAGCTTGCCTGGTCTAAGGGCAACTTCTCCTAAATTGGTCACCTGTTTTAAAAATATATTTTGAGCTAAATTATGAGCCCTGAAAAGCAGAGATGGAGGTGCTGCAGGACACAGACCCAGAGCCGCACAGTGGCAGGGCAGCCCAGGCAATTCATTTGTAAAATCTAAGAACAATCAATATTGTGGAGAAGTATTTTTTTTTATATGCAGTTATTAACTCATAAGCTACAGTATATTTCATCTCATTTCGACAACAGCTGAGGTCTCCATCTCCCCCTGGAGACCCCTGCAGGTCCCATTATGAGAATCATAAATAATATGTGCTAATGAGATATGAATTGATTATGTTGGAAAAGCTGACATTTTCATCCATCATTCTAAATGATGTTTAACAATGGATTACCAGCCCGTAATTCCTCTGATATGAGATTAAATAAAATAGCCGGCTGTTTCAGCAGGCTAGCTCAAGGAGATGGCAATAAATCTGCTCAATTACTGTATTACCAATCCGTTTTTCACTGCTAAGGATATTATTATTTCATTTAGACTTGTTCACGCATCATAGATTATTTTATTTCAGGCAGTCAATGGGAGAAGTAGCCGCGTTTTACTCACTGAGCCGAGGAGCAGGGGGCTATTCCGGAGTACAGTAAGTGCCACTTGTAGGCCCCCAGCGTCCCCAGGAGAGGTGGCCCAGCTGCCGCGGGCTGAAGGGCAGGCGGCACAGGCCGCATTTTAGAAAGACGCATTTTGCTTTCAACCTAATTTTCTTTACTTATCTGGAAAGTCTCCACCCAAGGATACTGCCTGAGAAGCTGATCGATCGGAACAAGATTATTAGATCCTCTAAGATGATTTGGTTGTCATCTCGATCCCGCAGTAGATGGAGAATTAGATCACAGAGCCTGTGCCCGGGCCTGGCAAATTAGATTAGCAGCCACTGTAATACAAAGGGCGGCCTTCCTCCCTCGTGCCGGACACGCAAACAACACACGCGCCTCACTGATGAGAAAGCTGGGCGGGCAGGACGCGGTGCCCGGGGGAACCTGGGATCGCTCATCATTTCTAAGAACCTTAATGAAGTTTCCGACCTGAGCCCAGCCATGGTCTATGATGGCAAAATTAAAGTGGGACGAGCCACCTCGAAATGCGCATGTCCTCAACCCGTCTCACTGCTCCTGCGGCCCCCTGCGTGCTGATTGACTTGATGAAGGCGAGGCGGGCACCTGCTGAGGACTTGGAGGGGGGACACCACGGCCACGGGCTCCTGGCCGCCGGCCCCTCGATGCCCTCCCCGCGGCCCCAGCGGCCTGCAGGCCGTCCGTGCCCAGGCCCACCGCGGGCCTCTTGCCTGCTGGCTCGGTGCCTCTCTGTTGACCAGCGCTGTGATGGGCCCCCTCTCCGTCCCCTGGGAGACCGGCCAGCGGGTCTGTGCGCGCGGCGACCCCACCGAGCAGGCGGCTGGGGAACACGTTGCCCTCGTCCCCGGGGCTGTGCCCTCTAAGGAAGCGCTTGGAGGGAGGGCGCTTTTGATCTGGCCTCTGGGAGGCCCAGGCTGATGCCCCGTGGGAGGCACGGCGCCGAGGTGGACCCGGTCTGCGTCGTGACAGGTGGTGCGGGGGCCTGTGCGAGGGCAGCACGACCACTTGTAGGGACGCTGTGGTATGTTGGGGAAACACGAGAAGAAGGGTAAGCGTTCAGGTATGTGGCAGCTGCGGCCCTTGCACGGGACGGGCCACTGAGAATTACTGGGCTTAGGACTGTGGAATGGACTGACTCTGGCCGTCCTGGCAGACAGGAACGTAGGCTCAGGGCCTCCCAGCTCCACTGAGGAGCCCGATTCCCTGGGGCGCTCTGCGGTGGTGCCTGAGGCAGCCCCACCTCCAGGGGTGGCAGGAGGACTCAGGTTGGCGAGGGCCAGGACTGGGTAGGATTCTGTGAGGCAGAGGCGCCCAGACATGGAACACACGGCCTTCCAGGTCTCTACCCGAAGGAGGAGCCTGGGGTCCTGGCACCAGAGGTGGCACGGAGATGCTTGAGTGGGGCAGGCCTGGGACTCAGACCCCAAAGCTTTCTGCAGCGTCCGAGTCAGGCAAAAAGCTCCCCTCCTCCTGCCCAGTGGAGAGCCACCCTCCCTGCCTATGGATTCTGCCCTGGCCTCACCTGTACAGGTGCTCACAGAACAGCTCTGCCTCCTCAAGTTCAGCCTCCACCCTTGGCCACAGCCTGAAGACCTGCAAGGGGAGGGCTCAGTTCACACAGCCTGCGTCCCTGCTCAAGGAGCAAGCCTCTTGCGGCCGAAGGCGTGAGCCTAGCGATGCCGCCACGCAGCACGGTCAGCCCCAGCACGGCTGAGGTTTCCTGTGGAATGATCTTCGGTTTTGTTCCGGTCAGTGTGTATGCATGACTAATAGGGTATCTGCCTTCATCTTCTACAGGAAAGTGAAGTTAGGTTACATTTAAAATATTTTAAAAGGGTAAAAACGTAGTTATAGATGATAAATCATACTGCTCACACCAACTTCATAGTGTCACAATATATTTTGATTTTGATCATATATTAAACAAATATAAGGATCAGAATGATGAAAGTATCCTGTCCAAAATCACACCACCATGCAATAGAGCTGGAATTTAGAGCATTCCCTTTTCCTTTTCTTAAACTCTTTTAAAATTAAAGTTGGCCCTTAAACAAGATGGGCTTGCATTACAGGGCTCCAATTAAATGTGGATTTTTTTCAATAAATATATTGGAATTCTTTTTTTGAGATTTGCGACAATTTGAAAAGTGTTTTCTTTCACTTGCTTTCTTGTAAGAATACACTACATAATACATGAACACAGAATTTGTATTAATTGATGATTTTTATTATTGGTAAGGCTTCTGGTCAATAATAGGCCATGAGCAGTTTTAAGTTCTTAGGTAGTCAAGTTATAGATGGATTTTTGACTGCATGGGGGGGTGGGCAGAGCTCCTAACCTCTGCATTGTTCAAGGGTCAATTGTACTTAAAATTACTTTAAGGGCCAGGCTTTCAAATTTTTAGTACAGTCCTCCCTGTATGAGTGACACTTAGAAATATGAAATATTTAATAAATAGTAGTTATGTTAGTATCTATTCATTGAAAAATATGTGAAAACAACAAAGGACTACAACAAAATTATTAATATGTTATAAATTAATATGGATTTTATTAATCACAAAACATTAAAATATATTTGAAAAACAGTAACACATATAGAAAACATGTTTAGCTAGAAACAAACTTAATTCTCACTAGGTTTATAAAGACTTGTATTAGTCAGGGGTCTCCAGAGAGACCGAACCAGAGGATGTGCATACATGGTGAGAGGTTTATTATAGAGAATTGCCTCATGCAGTTATGGAGGCCAACAAGTCCCCAGATCTTCCACCTAGTGTAGTTTGATTGCAAAGCCCAGTAAGGTCAAGATTCAGGAAGATGGAATCTTTGTTACAACCTAAAGAAAGAAAGGCAGATGTCCCAGTTTGCAGTTAGTCAGACAGGAGGGAATCCATTTTATTGGGGGGAATGGTCAGTCTTTTTGGTCTAGTCAGGCCTTCAACCGATTAGCTGAGGCCCACCCCCGTTACGGAGGGCAATCTGCTCCACTCAGTCTACCATTAAATGTTAATCTCATCCAGAAGCACCCTTCACAGACACACACGGAATAATATTTGACTATTGTCAAGACACCCTGCTGCCCAGAAAGATGACATATAAAATTAGCCAACACTAGACTTCTGCCAAAATTCTTCAATGCTAACAGCTAAGAACCAAAATGGAAAACATTAAGTGAATCAAATGATTCCCATTGTCCTCTTTGTTTCTCAAACCCTATAATGTAGCCAGGATGGAAGCAGCTACAAGAGACAGGAGGGGACAGGTCTGGAGCAATAGTCACTCTCTAGACTACAGCAGGCACCATATGTGGATGT
This sequence comes from Manis javanica, assembly GCF_040802235.1. Lineage (NCBI taxonomy): Eukaryota > Metazoa > Chordata > Mammalia > Pholidota > Manidae > Manis > Manis javanica. The sequence continues at coordinate 123,554,103 of NC_133164.1, forward strand.
ACATGTGTGTGGGTGTTGAGGAGGTGAACGTGTGCAGTGGATTTATTAATGGCCTCAAATCTCCATCCTTCCCTTGATCTGTGCCCTGCGGAGTATGACTTGGGGATTTCTCTCACAAAAGGGGCAGAATCTACTTTCATTCCTTGAGTCTGGCCTAGTCTTACGGCTTGGCTGACTGTAGAGGGAAAAACAGGGAACTATATAGTATAATTCATTGGATAAAATTTTTACTGAAACACTAAACGGAAAAAGAAAACAAAATAATCCCGTCTGATATGTCTATACTTTATGGTCACCCTGTACATGTGGCAAAGTCGATGGGGGCTAGGGGCTGGGCAGGGGCTCAGCAGGTCCCAGTGGTCACCCCCTTGCTCTCTTTGTACCTCTACCCTCACATGACACCATGGTGGGACCAACCTGCTGGAGTATAAGTGCCCCAGGTACCCCATAACCCAACCAACAGCCAGCTGACCCCCAGGTATGTGATATGTGCACGATGCCAGCTGGAATTGGAGGAATGCCCGCTGAGACAGTCCACATCACCAACCCGCAACCCTCAGCCCACAGCCCCAAATGATGCAGTAGTTTTCCAAGTGCTCAGAGCCTACATCAGGTGGGCACAGATGTCAACGAACTGGGCAACATAATTTTTGTTTTGATAGAACTTTAAGAAACATAATGATGAAAATGGAGTGTCCAGTGAAGGAGGTGGCATTTGGAATGAAACCTGAATGACAAGAAGAACTATCCAAAGAGGGACTTTTTCTAGTTACAGTTAAATGGAGTGCAGAGTCCCTATACAGGGGTCAGGTTTGACAGTTATTGAGACTCAAGCACATGGGCAGGGATGAATAAAACACAAATGATGGTTTTTGCAGAATTATGGAGTTTTGATAGAACACTATTATTTGTTGATATGTGAAAGGAGATTGTTTAGAGGCAGCTTCTAGGAGTGTTGGCTGGGACAATACTGAATACTTTCTTCTTCAATCTGGGATTTTCAGAGGTCAGTGGGTACTATGAATGAGCAATGATTAAGCAGGATATAGTATATGCAACGTCCCATGATCTACCTATTTTTTAAATAAAACTTCTGTGAAGGTCCTAGTATTTAAGACGTGTCAAGCTAAAGTTCTTTAAATTCCTTCTGCTTGATTTTGTAGTAGAAAAAAGAGTTGTGTCTGAACTTCTGGGTAGGAAGATGTTGAGCACAGAAAGACACACAAAGCTGGAAAAAAGTATCAGCCCTTTTTGGCTGGTCTGACCATTCTTCTCTGTTGTATTTTAAGATAGACATTAACAAAATTGGCCATGTGCAGAGAACCTTAAAGATCATAGGCTGAAGTTCAGTGCATTGTCAATGAGAACAATGTAGGTTCTCAGAGGGGGAAGGCATCAGAGAATGGCACCAAAATAACTTAGATACAGAAAGACGTGCATAACTTTCTAATAGCAAGATCCTCTTGAATTAGCCATGGCAGGGGAGGGCTTCATCCCTTTTAGATAGTCCACTAACGCTTTTCCTCATCATCCCCAAGTAACTCTGTGACACAAGTCAGGAGTTTGTAGCAGGATCTTGGATAATACTGTCAGTCCCCTTATTCATCTCTAAAAAACACAACTGAAAAAATCATTGCATTCCATCTTTGAGTCTATGTGGTTTCTATGATCCTCCACAATGCTGCAGTCTGTACCCAACCACCAGTCTCTCTCTTTCCAGAACAGGACAAAGAAATAACTCCTCTCCAAAAAATGTAAGCAAATGAATATTGTCATCCTACATATACCCACCCACCCAGACATGTAGTAAAAAGATTTTATATTGCTTGCAAAATATGTTTAAGGATCAATGGAAACAAGATACATAATTTTTACTTAAATAATCCAGTAGAGGAACATGGTATTGGTGAGGATGGAAAAAGAAGAGAAATATTGTATGTAATTCCATAACTGTCTATATACAAGAAATTTCTTATTCTTGTTCTATAAAATTAATATCATAGGCAGTAAAAAAGTGGGAAATGGGACGCAAACCCCAGTTAGATATATGGATTTCAGGCTCATATAAGCACTAGTTTACCTTTATATTATAGATGTCAAATTATGGGATAGGATTTTATAGCTTTAATTTATATTGAGCATGAATGGGTCATCTCAAGTATCAATAATTTATAAAGTATTACATTATCTTACATGTATTTTATTAAAATGAGCAGAAATTACAATAGTCATATCCCTTTATTCCCTGCAAAGGTCAACTGGAGAGACAAATCCATGAATGGAATACACAGAAAGTAGTTTGTCCTAAGAGGATGAGAAAGATTCATTGTCCTAGAGGAAAGTGTTACAGTCAAATCTAAGGAATTTCTTAGCTCTATATGAAAACAGACTACCATAGTTTCTAACATTCTGCTCTATAGTGAGAACTTATCCAACCAAAGCACGTCTTTTTCCTTGAGTATAACCTACTGATGAATAAGTGATAAGACATGATTACTAAATAGAAAATTTTACTTGAAGACAGACAATTTGTTCTGGTGAGTGGATTCATTGTAGGCAGTGAAAAGAAAGGAGAGGACAGCTTTTCAGCTATTACTTAATGAAATGAATGTGCAAAGGAGATTTGATCAAATCTGGGTACCTGAATCAAAGGTATTAAGTGAGGTTGCACAATCAGAGAGAGTTAATGGGTAACAGTGGTTAACTGAGTGGTTAGTTATACATATTTAATAAATGTTTTTGTTGTTTTGATGGTGGTAAATACTTTGTCCTTACCATGAACTATGTACTAGTATGATAACAAGTAATAGGACATCTAATATACAATAATGTACTAATTCAAAATGTGTTTCACAGAGTCAATGGAGAAATAACAATAATTTTCATGTCATTTTTTTCAGAGATATCTGTTCTAAATAATCATCTTCAAAGATAAATGAATGTTTTTTCAACCCACAAATCCCAACATACCCTATACATGGCTACAAAATGTATTTGAGAATGTTGGGATTAAAATTAACTCTAAGTTGGAGTTAGGCTGAACTCCTTGTGTTTCTGGCTCAAAAGTCTACTGCCTAACAACTCGTGACTATATGCCATTAGATTTGGGAAATCTCTTAGTTTCCCCTCAGTCTTAGTCTATAATTTTATATTAATTCACCTCAAAAATCAAATAGTTCAAGTCAAAGCAAACCACAGAGAGTTCATTTAAATCTTTGTGCAAATCAGTTGTAAAAATCAATGCAGCCAAAGAGATTGGACACTTACCATATTTTAGGTATCTTCAGGTTGTCCCTTGGTGCTAAAGAAAATGAGAGGAAGGGCAAAGGGCCAAGTCTTGAGGAAATCTGATGGGCCAGGACCTCACAACACATTTTAATGGAGCTGATGGATAGAAGCACATGGCATCAGTCCCATCCTGGTGTGGTTGGAGTTTTCTTATGTCATATCTGTCAGGGTCAGCAAAATACAGGGTGAAGGAAGAATGTTGTAGACACGAGGAAAACCACTCATAAAGGGAAAAGATGGCATATTTTGGAAACTGTAAATATAGAGGAAATATCAGGTATTTGGGGGTTAACATCATTTATTTTGCACTGTTTAGGTGATCCTGGTGGAGCAGAGAGAAACTAAATAGTAATTATCTTTTCTGGATTTCATAGTCTGTTTTCAGTAACTTTTGTATTAGATGTGGATTTAGGTCAAGGTTCACATTTTTGCCTATAGAAATCAAGTTACTCCTACACCATTTATTTAAAGCCTTTCCTTACTCCTTTGAATTGCTTTTTTATCTTCATTAAAAATCAGTTGGGCAAATTTGTGTGATTCTATTTCTGGCCTCCCTATTCTGTCCCATTGACCTGTGTATCCATCTTCAGGCCACACTGTCTTGACTAAGTCATCTGCACAGTAAGCCTTCATTTAGAGAAGAAAAATTTCTCTCACTTGATTCTTCCTTTCAAAAAAATTGCTATGCTAGGACCTTTTACTTTATGTGTAAATGTTAGATTAGCTTATATATATCTACAAATTACATTGTTTGGATTGTGATGGCAACTGTATTAAACTTATAGACAATTTTGGGAGAATTTATAGCCTTGCTTTGTGAAAATTTCCAATGTATGAAGACAGTATGCCTCTCCATTTATCTAGGTCCTTTTTAATTTTTTTAAACTAGTATTTTACAATTTTTAGGATACAGATCCTACCAAAGTTTTGATAGATTTACATTTAAGTATTTTATTTTCTTTGGGGTGTTTTTAAATAGTGTCATGCTTTCAATTTTGTTTTCTATATGTTCCTCGTATAGAAAAATAGTCATTATTTTGTATTGAACTTGTATTTTCCAGCCTTGCTGAACTCACTTATTAGTTCTTGAAGGTTTACTGTAAATTACTGGGGTGTTTTTAAATATATTCTTTGGCATTTTCTACACAGAGAATCATATTTTACATAAATAGGGATTGCTTTATTTCTTCCTTTTCAACCTGTAGATATTTTATTTTTCTTCCCTTATTGCACTGGCTAAAACTTCCAGTACTCTGTTGAATATTACTGGTGGGAGAGGACATCTTTGCCTCGTTCCCAATCTCTGAGTAAAAGTATTCAACTTTCCACCATTAAATATGACCTTAGCTACTGGGTTTCTGTAGATGCTCTTTATCAAATTGAAGAAGTTCCCCTCTATTTCTAGTCTGCTGACATTTAAAAAACATCATCAGTGGATGTTGAATTTTGTTAAATACTTTTTCTCTGTCTTTAATATCATTATTATTTTCCTTTAGTTTTATGTTAGATTACATTGATTATTTTCAAGTATTGAACTGGTCTTCCTTGCATATTCGGAATGAGTCTATTTGTTTATGGTGCATTATGCTTTGTACACATTGCTGGATTCAATCAGCTAATATTTTGTTGAAGAACTTGTATCTAACTTCATGAGATATATTTGTCTACAATTTTCCTATTTAGTACAGCCTGTATATTTGTTTATTTTGTTTTTTACCAATTGATATTGGCCTCGTAAAATGAGTTGGGAAGTGTTCCCTCTGACTCCGCTTTTGGTAGACTGTATAAAATAGGTGTTAATATTTTAAGTGTTTGGCAAAGGTCTACAGGGGAGCCATGTGAGCATGGGGATTTCTAGAAACTTCTAATTACATATAGATTTCCTTCATGGTTATAGGATTATTCTGATTATCTATTTTTCTCTGAATTTTGCTAATTGCAGATTATGAAGAATTGGTCATTTTCCTTTAAGCTGTTGAATTTCTGAACATATAGCTGTTCATAGTAATACCTTATTATCATTTTATTGGCTGCAGGGTCTGTAATGATAGCCTTTGTTTCATTGCTGATTTTGGCAATTTGTGCCTTTTCTCTTTTTATCTTCCTCAGTCTTGCTAGAGTTAATCGATTTCATTGGTATTTTATTTTTATCAAAGAACCAGCCTTTTGTGTCAATGAATACTTTATTGCTTCTGCTTTTAATTTCATTAATTACTATTCTTATTTTTATCATATTCTGTGATGGCTGGTGGTTCTAACCTTTTTTGTCTCTGGCCAGTGAGGCCACTGCTACCCTGGGTGTGGACTTGGGTGTCCGCCTGGACCCTGACAGGCCTGGTCCTGGGGCAGATGAGTCATTCCTGCTCAGGGTCTGGGGCAGTGCATGGGCTCTGTTGACACTGCCACGGGCACTGTGTGCTGGGCTAGGTGGAGGCCACAGCAGACTGGGCTGCAGATGCCCTGGAGGGAATCAGGCAGTGGATCGCTCCCCTGGATCTCTAGGGGGCCGCCCCCTCCACGACCGTTGGCTAGAGAAAGCGGCCTTTCCTGCTTTTGTTTGCTTATTTGCCCACATCCACTGGTGACTATGGGCTGCAGGCCTCACCAGCCCCCACACCAGCATGAAAACAACGGCCAGGGAACTCAGTCCTCAGCTGCTCCTCAGTGTCCAGGCTGCTGCTGGTCTACCTTCGCTCAACCTTTTAGAATCCTGCTGTGATTGCCTGGTGATATCCCCAGAGTACTTGGTAGTGTTTAGAAGCGATGATAGGGAAAGGTGAGTCTGTGCCACTTGCCTCAAAATTTAGGCTTTTTACTTTGAAGTTCAGAATGCTTTCCTTCATCCTGAAGGCAGTTTTTGTATCAGAGGTCAACAAGCCTTTAACACCTTGAAAATGGTGCAGGTGCCTAACTTTAAAAAGAGAGAGGGTGAATTCCAAATGTAGGCATGCTCAAAATCCTCTACTGTGTAATTGAAGATCGGTGAAGGTCAAGTGAAGCCTGAAGTGTAGGTCCGCTCCCTGGTCCGTGTTCAAGCCGAGTGGGAGAGAAGCCTGAAGCCCAGCACAGTGACCCCAGGGGGGCAGAGGGTGTGGGAGAGTGAGAGAGAGCAGGCGTGCTCCACTCTGACACGGCGGTGCGGTTTTCCTTGGAGGGGACTTCGCAGTTGTTCCATATTATGTAAGTTACAAGTATCTGCTTTGCAGAGTCCTAGAGGCAAGGAATTAAAAAATAATGATATGAAGTAAGAGAACTGAAACCAATATGAACTTCTCACAGCTGGATGCCAAGACCCCACATGTACAAGTGAGAAAAACCCAATCAGCGGCAGAGTTATTGGAGATGAAAATAAAGACAATACACCTGCAAGGAGCCTTCTGGGAAGGAGCCTACAGCAGTACTTAGACGGCAGGGCCGTCAGCGTTGCCGGCCCTAGCAACTGCTCTTCATTTCTCTGAGGTAACTTTTCATGATGAATTAATCTTAATCACATCATGTGTATTTTACTGTGATAAGTGCACGACTTACCCCATGTCCTGTGGGCGGGTGATCCCCTGAGTAATGGAGAGACTGTAAGCAGGGCTAAACCCCATTTACTTTTCCTGGGGCTCAGGGTCCAGACTGGACACCAAGTTTAAGGGTCAGTGTGATGGACTTGCTGCTGGGGAAGAGTCCATTTTTGCCTGAAATCTGTAAGAACGTACCCAAATGCAGGGACTTTCTTAATAAAAGTGATTCCTGAGCTTAGGAACGGAGGGACCTCCAGACGGCATTTACTGGAGAGGGTTGAGGTGAAGAAGTTCAAGGTCACAAACCCTGAAGCTGGTGATCATTACCAGTTTATACTTATTCAAAATGTAATATCAATTTGCCAGATTTGAGAATGTGGAACATTTCATGAAGAGCAGAAGATGCTCAATTAAAAAGAATGAAAAGACTAGCTGACCTATTTTAGACACAAATCCAAATGGTTAAAACGTTTTTTTCATATTAGTGTGTTGCTGTAGGGCTGTACCAAATATTTATAGTGCTCACGATTTCACACGCTAGTCCAAGCACATAATTATGCAGCCAGCAGACAGTGAGGGAGAAATAAACTTAAGTTGCATATAAATAGAAATAAAGAGTAAAAATTAAATAATGAACATTTGGATCAGAGTGTCTGTAAGAATCATTTCTTCCATTTGTTTTATTCAACTAAAAGGGAACATTTAAATATTTATACTTATTCTTGAAGTCAGTGTTCAGTTTCCCAAGTTGTGCTTTCATTAATATTTATGAAATTTCTATATTCTCAAATTTGGCAAACCCATATTCACTTTAACCTTAAATTTTGAAAATAATTATTTAGTCCCAATTCAAGGTGGTTTTAGAGTTTTGTGAATGAAGTCTACATTGTCTGTTGATATAATAAAGATCGGCATCCCCCATTCTTCTTTTGAGGTTGTAGCTTTGGGATAACTGAAGTTTTTGAAAATATGGCTTCACAAATCACACAATTCCCTCCCCAAAACTATGAAGACCAGCACAGCTGAAAAAGGAAAATACTCTCAGAATCTGCATTGCACTTGAAAGTCAGGATCCGTCAGCTCGCCTAGATAATTGAATAGATGTCTGCCACTGAATTGCTGCAGCTCTCCCACCTAATTGGGACCCTGGTTATTTCCCATGTCTATGAGTTAATTTGGGTGGAACTAGACAAGTAAAAGTGTTACCAGCTGTAAGAGCGTGCCAGCTAACTCCTCTGAGGCCGGAACAACACTGAAAGGAACACACGAGCATCGGGCAGTTTATTCTGTTGTGAACGTGGTTCTGAATCCTTTCAGGGCACCGAAAGGGCTACGCTGCACGTTCCTGTGTAACTCATTAAAAAAAATATGCAGAGAATATGGAGAAATCAGAAAGGCAGTTCAATCAAATGGTTATAAATATCCAAAAACCAAAACTGGACTCAGTGTATTTGCAGAAGCGATGGAAAAGGAGGCTTACTTCTTCTGGCAAAGGTTCCTATAAGGTCATTATGGAATATCTACAGAATGGAAAATAATAGAAGCAGGGCTCAAGATACAGCCGACAGAGAGGTGTCGGCTCTTTTATGAGAGCTTGTCTTTCAAAAAATGTGTCCTGCACATACACAGGTATAAAAAGGAACTAATACAGAAGGGTTTATAGTGAGAAGGAACTTGTCTGATCCTATGAGCCCACTCCGCCTCCCGGCCAGCCCCGGAGAGACAGCTTCCCTCTGGACGCCCGCTCCGCCGCTCCGACCCTTGTGCCCGCACGGTCCTTCTCCGTCACCCTGCAGAGTCAAGGTCTCCGCCACCTGCGCTGTGAAGACTGTAGCCGATTCACGCAGCAGCTCCGCGCTCCTTATTCTTTTTTTCCCCTGATGTTAAATAATAGAGAATTTTCTATTGGTTACTTTACATATTTTTTAAGTTGTGAAGTAACTGTAGATTCACAGAAAGTCATAAAGGGACTACAGAGAGACCCTGTTTCCCCCCATTGGTCACATCTTAGGTAATCACAGCAGAAAATCAAAACCAGGAAATGGACATTGGCACAATGTGTGTATACAGTTCTAAATCATTTCCCAAATGTGTGGATTTGGGGAATCCCAGTGATCAAGGCATAGAAATAGTACATATCTAGAAAGCTCTCCATTCTGCTGTCGCTTTACGAGGACACCGCCCAGGAGTCCCCGGCATCTCTGACTCCTGATGGCCACCGACCTGTCCTCTGTTCCTGTAATTTGGTCATTTCAAAAAAAGCATATAAACGGAATCATACTTTATATAGCCTTTTGAGGTTGACTCTTTTCACTCGCAGAAATTCCCTGGAGAGTCACCCAAGTCGCTGTGCATGTCATGATTCATTCCTGTCTGTTGCTGAGTAGGTCATAGTGTGGGTGCATCAGGGTCTTTAACCACTCACCTGCTGTAGAATAGTTTGGTTGTTTCTAGTTTTTGGTTATTGCTAATAAAGATGCTATACATTTATGTACAAGAGTTTTTGTGAACACAAGTCTACATTTCTCTGGGATAAAATGATCAAGGTTTAATTGTTGGACCATGTTAGTCATTGTGTTTAGTGTTTGGGGTATTTTTTTAGCTCCCGTTTGTTCTGTCCGGAGTGGCTGCACCATTTTACATGCTCCTCAGTGATGCCAAGTGGCCCAGGATCCCCACATCCTCACCAGCATTTGGGAGGACAGCCACTAGTTATTTCCGCCATGCTGACCGGTATGAGGTGGTGTCTCACTGTGGTTTTCATTTGCATTTCCCTAATGGCTGACGATGTTGAACATCTTTTCATGTGCTTATCTGCCATCTGTGTGTCCTCCTTGGTCAAATGAGTTGCATGCCTTTTGCCCATGTTCTAATTGAATTGTTTCCTTTTTTTTTTACTGTTTGTTTTTGGCAGTTTAAACCAGTCCCATATCAGATACATGTTGTAGAATTTCCTTTTCATCTTTGCAAGAGGGTCCATTCCAGAGCAATTTTACGTTTTGATGGTGTCCAACTTATCAATTTTTTATTTTATGAATTAGGCTTTGGTGTCAAGTCTAAGAACATTTTGCCTAGTGTTATCTCCTGAAGATTTTCACCTGCTTATTCTAAAAGTTTTATAGTTTTATGTTTGTATTTAAGTCCATGATTTATTTTGAGTTAAGTTTAATATAAGGTGTGAGACTCCAAATGGAGGTTTATTTTTTCCTACGAATATCCAATCATGCTAACACAGTTTGTTAAATGCGCTATCTTTCCTCAATCAAATCGCTTTTACACATGTGTAAAAAATTCACTGGGCATCTTTTGAGGTTCTGTTTCTGGGCTTTATTCTGTCCCATTGATATTTGCATGTCTGTCACTCCACTAATACCATACAGTCTTGGGTACTAGAGCTATAGAGTAAAGCTTGAATTTAGGCAGAGTGATTCCTCCCACATTTTACTTTTTTAAAAATGATGTAGCTATTCTAGTTTCTCTGCCTTTCCATGAAAATTTTAGTATAATCTGGTCCATATCTATGAAAGCTCTTGCTGTGATTTTGATAGGAACTGTTTGAAACCTTGATCTCTGTTTGGTGAGAATGGACAGCTTCGCTGTGGCGCTGACTCAATCCATCAACCCAGCAACGCCTCTGCACCCACTTAATCTTCCTTGACGCAAATACTGTGCATGCACTGGAGTGTTTTTTCAGTGATTTTAAGTGTATTTTATTTTAAATTTTGATCTCCCTGTGTTCATTGATACATACAATTTATTTTATATATTTATCTTGTATTCTGTGACTTTGCTAAATTCCCTGACTAGTTCTAGAAAATTTTGTATACCCTTCTTAATATTTCTAGGTGGACAATAACATCATCTGCAAAGTGGGACAGTTTTCTTTCCTCCTTTCTAATCTGTTCGCCTTTTATTTATTTTCACTTATTGCTCTGGGTAGAACTCACAGCACTACGCTGAAGACAAGTGGGGAAAGCAAGCATTCCTGCTTTGTTCCTGATCTTTTAAAGAAAGCATTTAGGCTTTTGCTATTATAATGTTAACCATAGGTTTGTTTGTAGATACTCTTTATCAAACTGACAGAATTCCCATCTGTTCCCACTTTTTCTGAAGAGTTTTGTCATGAATAAGTGTTTGATTTTGTCACATGCTTTTTCTTCATCAATCGATATTATTATGTAATTTTTCTTCTTTAGCCTGTTAATATGGTGGATTACATTGATTGATTATCAAACACTGAACCTACCTTGCGTCTCCTGAATAAACCTAATCTGCTCATGGTATATCACTGAATTGAATTGAATTTTTGTTGATTTTGTTAACTAATTGAGCTTCAGGAATTTTGCTCTGTGTTGGTTCTTTGAATCAGAGTCCTAAGACTCCAGGCAGTGTGTGCTGGGAGGACTTGGGAACTACCCCAGGGCCTCTTTAGAAAGACTGGGTCTGCCTCAGTGTCCTAGGCTCCCCTTCTGAGAAGTGGTGAACCGAAATCAAACCAAACACACAAGTACAGCCTCTTAGGGCAGACTTTGTTGCGTTCCAGAGGCGTGGCTAGGGTGCTGCGTTGCTCTTCAGATAACTGAGATCATTCTGCTTACATTATTAAGCAGTTAAAGGTGCGTACATTGAATTCATTCATACATGTGTGTATATATATATACACACACACACACACACATACATATGAATGATGTACATAATTAAACATATATATATATGTGCACAGTTAGATCATATTTTAGCTATTATATATGTCACTTCCTATCTGTCTTACCTTCATCCCAGCTCTTCAGGACGAACTTCTCTTAATAGCAGATTCAGCCTCATTTACAACCAACCAGAATCCGAAAACTCCAGCTGTGCATTATGGAAATAACGCCAGCCTAAAGAACCGGGAAGATTTCAAAACAACCCTAGCTGCTTCTCTGATAGTTTGACAGTGTGGGGAACGTGCTGTGTTTTATCTTGCTGCAGCCCTCTGCTGCTCCCATCCAAAACTGTGCCCTTGGGAAGCTAGGTTGCTCCTTTGATTCTTTTCTGCCTGGGTTTTAGGCAGATACTGGGTATTGTTCCTTCTGCTTGTTCTACGACATTGGACTTGGAATGTATCTGTCTTGCCCCTGGTAAGCGATGCTCAGCCCACATTCCTCCATCTGTCTGTCCCTGGTTTCTTACAGCTTTACTCCACTGGTCCTGGCTTTGAGCCACCCTCACTCCCAGCATGGCATGCTCTTACCTCGGCTAAGAGCGGGTACTAATTACCCAGGTGCCTACTATTAAAGGAACTGCACTTGAAATTTCTTTTTACTCTATCAGGCGAAGCAAATCTTTTCACAGCCTTGCCAGTCACTCCCTATTAAATTTGCCTTGTGAGTGTATGTGACATGATGGGCTCATGAACTGTGCTCATGTGACACTTCTGGTTAAAAGTGGAAGACGAGGGGTGGGTGGCTAAGTGTCGTCTTTCTGTTTCTCCAACTGGCGTTTTCCTGATCAGTGGGAATCACCTGCAAGGTCGCCTGAGCGAAGCCGACCCCTGCTCACCGTAAGCCAGAATCTCTTGGAGGTGGCAAGTGGGCAAAGGGTGAAACCCTCTCCACCACCCTGGGGGCCTGTTTCTGCACTCTGCCTATAAGTTAGTGGGATTCAACATACTCCTGGACTTTTGATATGATTTAATTCAGAGTTTCGAAATAACTGAAACAGAAAAATATCTTAGTGTGTGTGTCTGTAAAAAATTATTGACAAATTCCTTGGTGTTATCATTTAGACCCCATCCACAAGATAACGAAACAGTGGTGGTCGCCCACCCTGTGGCAAGCGGAGCCGGGTCGTGTTTTCTGCGTGCTGGGCGCCTTGGCATCGGTTTGGGGTTTCCAGCTGAGGAGGGTGGCCCATACTCAAGGCAGCGCTGCCCCTCACCGATGCTTTGTTTTGGAGGAGTCAGCGGATGTGAGAGGCGCTGCAGTGGGCAGGTGACCGGCCCCACAGACGCTGAGAACGGGGAGCAGGTTGAGTTCCACGTGCGCGAGCCCGTGGCATCACCCCTTGCTGCTCTGAGAGCCTGGGCCTAGGATGTTTTTTTTGTGTGGAGGAATTGGCTGCACTCAGAGACATCTGCCCTCTGCCCCCACAGAGCCAGCTAGGAACTGGCATCGGCGCCTCATTCTGGGAAAGCTGGAGGCCCCTCCGCTTCGGGCAGTGCATGAGCCCCCGGGCTTGGGCTCCCAGTGAGGCCGGGCTGACCTCTCTTTGATCTTGCCGAATAGATGCTCAGAAGCACTTGTTTTTATTTATAAGAATTAAGATCAATCCCCAGGTGTTGCATACCATTACCCAGGGCTTATCTGCCCTTTGTGTAAACCTGCCTAACCGGGGTGAAACAGGAAGCCGCCCCCCACAGACACCCTCCCCCCTTGCACTGTCCTGCTGTCTTCAGGTGACACTGGCGGGACAGTGGCTCCGCCTTCGCGGCTAAGGAACCTGACCTCACCCTCCTCCTGGGGAGGCAGACACACTCGGAGGCCGCCGGTCCTCAGCAGGTGGAATCTGACCACCCCAAGCTGAGCGAGGCTGAGAAAGGAGGAAGCCTCCCCAGGCCTGTGCCTTCCTCCGCCGGGGAAACCAGGATTTAGTGAGTGGCTTTCGACCTCTGGGTTTCAGAGGGACTGTGAAGGTTACCAACTCCAGCTGCTGGAGGCAGAACTGAGACTGTGATAATGTTGATTATTTGTTCCTTATGCAAAACCTGCAGGGTCTCTATCAGATTCTTACATGGACAACTGATGATATCAGGTTTGGTATTCATATTTTAATTAAAAGATATAAAATTTGAAAGCCCTAAATTGATTCCAAAGTCCGGTCTGAGCTGTCAGAGGGCCTCCGTTCTTCCCGCCGAGGTCGCTGGGGCGCGGAGGAGAGCAGCTCCTTCCCTCCCGTCGTTGGTGGGTGGGTCGGAGGGGACGGGAGGCCCGCAATGTCATCTGGAAAGAGCTGCTTGTTTTTCCATCACTTCCTGTGGTTTTGATTAAAAACCAAAACCCTTTGTTCATCTATTTAAACAACAACAAAAAATAATAAAATAAAAAGAAAGAAAATGTGGGCCTTCGATTTTCATATGGCTGTTCTTTCTCCCTAGCTGCCCATCTCACTTTGGGGTCTGGTGGAATAAATTAACACACACACACACACACACACACACACACACACACACACACACACACACACTGTGGAAACACTCACCCTCCGCGCATAATGACGGAGCCCGGACTCTGAGGCCTGCTTCTGTCGGTGACCACACAGTAGTCACCAAGCATGACAGCCAACGCGTGTGCCCGACACCCGCTGTAACCCTTGTCTTCCTCTACAGCTGTTTCTGTAAACACGTATGAACAATAGTTCTGCTCCCCAAGCGGAGCGAGAGCCGCTTTTCTTGGAGCCCGGCCAGCTGCTAATGGAAGCTGGCTCCCGGCGCAGGGGTGTGCCCTTCTCGCCCTCAGCGCGGCCCATGGCTCCATCCGAGGTTCCACGCTCTCCCCTGGGCATCCGTGGGGACTAATGATTTTTCCTCGTGAGAGAGCTGAAGGTTTTCACTGGAAAAATTGGAAAATACAGCAAATATTGCAACAAGTCCAGGCTTCCTTATTCATTCAGTGATTATCGGGCACCTACCATGCACAAAAGAGCTCTGCAGTCTTGGAGCACATTACTGGACAAATCACACACTTGCCAGAGCTGAGGTGCCAGAGGGTTGGGGGACGGGGTCAAGAGGACAATAAGCAATGCACATGATAATACCACGCCCACGGAGGAGCAGCAGCTTGGAAAAAGGCAAAGGCGAGGGGGTAAGTGCCATCAGCCATCAGCAGGTGGGCAGCAGGCAGGTAATACACTGCCCAGGCTGCTCCGGTTACTTCCCACTTCACTGCAGACCTGGGAAGGTCTCACCAGGGCCTTGGTCCTTCTCACACCTGGGGGCAGGGGCACGGACTGTGAGGCCGGTCAGCTGGTTCTGTCTGGTTAACACTGCCGTTGGCTTTCCTCAAATGCTTCTCTTGGAAAGGCTAATTTAAAAAGCAAATCCACCATAAAAGGTACAAATCAATTCCCCTTTCACATAAGGAACCCAAGGGAATTGACACTTACGGATCTTGGACGTTTCTGTACTAGTTTTTGAAATATGTTCTAATGGAAGAAGATCAATTGTGTTCTCTTGGGACTGAATTAATGTAAGGTCTAAGTAGCCAGAAGTTTATAGGGCTGTTTATCTATTGGAAACAGGGCTGAAGTCGCCAGTCTTCCCTGGCGTTCACCAAGCCCGACGGGCCACCTGTACTGCTTGTGGCCCATCTCTTCCAGGGAGCACAGAGATGGGAAAAAGCAGCCCACAGTGGCAACTTGGGTGACAAAGACTTGAGTCAAAGAATTTTCTGTAAAGCTTCAGCATTCATTACATAGATTTAATTCATTCTTGAAAACTTTCACTGGGAAGACAAGACTGAGATGTTCGTGGCTTTCTACACTGCCTGGTTCATTTTGCCAACACGATTTTCTTAACTTTGCTTATTTCCTAGCAAAAAGCTCTTCTGTATAGACCATTCCTTATTGAACTTTATATTTTTTCTTCTTTTGCATTATTCTAACTCAAACCTTCACCACTTAACCCTTGAATGTAAGACCAGGTCTCCTTAGAGACCTTTAGCCTCTATGTCCATTTTTCATATTGTTATAAGCTAATCCATTGGCTTTACAAATTCATACTATCACCATATCATTTTCCTTTTTAAATGGGATTCTCTCCTATCAGTTCTTGTGAAAGATTTGTGAGGTCTTTCACTTTTATTCTATTAATCTGCTCTTTGAAAATATATTACAAAAAAAACACGTACATGAGCCATGTAAAGAAACTGTCTACCCTAAGCAGTAGGTTCTATAACAACCCAGTTCCAAAAAGGGTGATTAGGTATATTTTTGGGGGGGAAGAATGACTGAAATTGCTTAAGTGTGTATACGTGTGTGTGTGTGTGTGTGTGTGTGTGTGTGTGTGTGTGTGAGAGAGAGAGAGAGAGAGCATATTCTGAAAGTTTTACCATATTTTTCTAGAAATAAAATTTGTCAGCTGATAAAGCCACTGTGAAAGGACAACTTTTGGAAAGGGGATTATCAAACTGTTCTTGAGTTTCCAGTACTGACAGATAAGAAGGGATCCTGACCAAAGCATTTTTAGAATTTAGTCTCTTTGACAAGTGCATTCTCAAAGTGTTCATGGATAGACTGAATGTTTTTTCTATTTTATCCATTTTTCTTAATCATTAATACAGATATCAGAAACAGTGAAAGAAAATATATCATGTAATTTTTGGCATCTGCTTCTGAGCTGTGAATTTCAAGTAATTTAAATGTTTAAGGAACTATTTTGAATATTTATTAGCTTATAATTATTCAAACATGTTAGTCTAAAGAAAAACATTAATTTAACAAATACGTCTTAAAATGTCTTGCAGGAATCATATTAGCTACTGAGGATACAAAGACCAATATGACACAATAGCTGTTCACCAACTTTATTACCTGGGAGAGAAAACACAGACACAGATGGAAACAGAGATAAATGGGATTATGTAAGTCTGTAATAGACACGAAAATTGGGTATGCTAACTGTTGTATTTCTGCAATCACTGAGCATGAAATAATTTGATAGTCTATGCATTAAAAGAATGTATTGTTTTATTAATGATACAGTGACTTGTTATTAAAACTATGCAAATATGTCAGTGAATATCAATATCACAAATTTTATAAATGCCCTTCCAGAAGACTTCCACTTCTAGAAATTTGCCTTAGGTACTTAAACAGAGGAATTAAACTACATATTTAAAAAAATATATGTGTATATATACACATAGTGAAGCCAGGCACTATTTAAAAAAATAAAAATTCTGCATCATCTTAATGTCTTATTAAGTAGAATTTTTTAAACGATTATTATGATGAACTATTATGCAGTAATTAAAAAATCATTTGCAGAAAACTGTTGACTGGCTTATGAAAATGACCTTACTATATTGCATGTTTCAAAAAGATTATAAAATAACATTTACTAGAACTTTTAGAGAACAATTTTGAGGGTTTTTTTTGTATTTTTCTATTACCTAATCATGTTTTACTTGAATTTACAGTAAAAACACCTGATCATATTGATATACAAAAAGCATTTGACAAATTCCAAACAAATTTTTCATAAAAATTCTCAGAAAAATAGGAAAAGGGGAAGAACCTCATCAATCTGGTAGAGGACTTCTACAAAAGCCCACAGCTAACATTGTACTTATGGTGCAATATTTACTGCTTTATCCAACAATTAGGAGGAACAAGACAAGAATGCCCACTCTTACCACTGCTATTCAACACAGTGCTAGAAGTTCTATCCATTGCAATAAGGTGATAAAAGGTAAACTGATCAGAAGAGAATCAAGAAAACCGCCCCTATTTGCAGATGTCATAACTATCCATTTGGAAAATTTCAAAGATCCACAGAATCTCTTAGAACTAAAAAGTGAGTTCTGCATGGTTGCATGATACAAGATAAACATACAAAAACCAATTGCATTTCTATACAGAGTGATGAACATGTGGACATCAAAACTAAAAATAACATTCACATCAATCAATAAAAGAAATATTTAAGTGTAAGTTCAATAAAGTATGTGTATGAATTGAGTGTCCAAACTGAGAAACATAAATAAATGGAGGAACCTACTGCATTCATGGACTGGAAAACTCAGCAGAGCAAATATGTCAATACTTTCCAAAGCGATAACACAGGCTTAAAATAATTCCTACTAAAATTCCAGCATAAAGTTTTGTAGATATAGACAAGGTTATTCTAAGGTTTCCATGGAAAGGCAGAAGAACTAGAATAGCTAAAATAATTTTGAAAAAAAACAAAGAACAGAATAAGGTAAAAGAAGCCACATGCCCAATTTCAAGACTTATCATATAAGTACATAATCAAGACTGTGGTGTATCCACGAATCAGTAGACACAATATCAATTGAACAGGATAGAGAACAAAGAAACAGAAGCTCATGAATACGCTCAGCTGATTCCTGAGAATGGTGAAAAGGTATTCAAGGGAGGAAAGACAGGCGGGTCAGGAAATGTTGCCGGAGCAACTGAATATCTGCAAGCAAAAAATGAACCTCAACCTTGTCTTACACCCCACACAGAAATAACTCAAAATGAATACTGTACTTAAATGTAAAACATAACAATATAAAACTTTTGGGAAGAAACAAATAAAAAAATCTTCAGGATCTAGTGTTAAGCAATGAGTTCTTACACTTGACACCACAGACATGATTCGTAAAAGGGAAATTGGTTATATTGAACTTCATAAAACGCTTTAAAATGTTTGCTCTGCAGAAGATCATGTTAAAAATCTACATTTAAAAATTGTTTTAAATCCAGCAATACAGGTGGCTGATAATGTACCAACAAATGAGTGTATTTCAAATTCAATGCTCCTGAGAATTGTACCTTGTTACTCTGCAACTGTTCTTAAGGGGAACTTGGTAATATGTGTGTCAGGGCCTTAAAAATTTTTATTGTAGGTAAAAGTGCTACTTAAATTGGTGGAAGTAAATGGGATTTTTTAAAGAGGCGGTTAATATGCTGGAAGTAGGTTTTAATGATAATAGCAACTGATCTTACTGAATACTTATTATGAGCTGAGCTATCTTCACATCCATCAGCTCATTGACTCCTACTTTTAAAAATGATCAGTTACTATACATATCCAAATTTAACAGATCAGAATACAAAGGCATGTACTTATATTCACACAACTTATAAATCTTTTGCATATCCGTAGTAATAAAAAGAGACTGCATTCATTGAATTCTTGTATTTAAAACCTTGATCCTTTAAATTCTGATTACATTGGAAAATAAATAATCTTCGGACTTGCTGTTCCCTCAGCTGGCCCATCTCCCTAACTCTAGGATGGTCAGTCTTTTCTAAGGCCACAAACATGGTGGACTGTCCCTTACTGCAGCCTGTTTCTTCATGGCACAATCACATCACTTCAATATATCTATAAACTCAACCTATTTTATCCAAATCACCTGCGTTTTATCCAAATCACCTGTGCTTCTGGATTTATTGATTGAAACAGTTCCCTTTTTCTTCTAGCTTAAAGAATGCAAAGCTCTCTTTGATTTTTTTCCTTTGTTTCTTCACCTGTATCCAGCCAGTCACCATATTCATCCATTCCTTTGCTCTCTCTCATCCCTTTTTCTTCCCCTATCTCATATAATGGGATCAACACGGGCCTGCTCCTGTAGCAGCGTTACTGCAGCCTCTGAGATGGTGCCCTGACTTCTATGCCCTCTCATCTTTCATTTTTCAACACAAAACTGCCAATGCCTTTAAAATTCTACTTCTACAGTTCAAAATAACTGCAAAAGTAATGGGAAAAAACTATGTGGGAACTCATACTCTTTACCTGACCATGCCAAGTCACTAGGCCTCAAATTTTTCTCCCAAAACTTTCCTACTTAAGAGTGTCAATTGAGTCGATGTAATTTCTCTGTTATTACTGCAAAGATCCCCAACTTTATTTCTTTGACTCACATTCATTGAAAAATACCACTAACCATTTTGTATTTGGCCTTTATCAGGGGCTGTAGATACAGAGATGAACAAAATAGACACGGTCATTGATCTCACGCAGCTTGCCCTTCAGTAAATTCAGAGATTAGAAGCTTGCCATTCAAATAAATAACTGCCAGGAGGAAAAAGTGATGGTCAAGAAAGCTCTCTCGGGGCCTTGAAATATGGCTGGTTGTCCCATAAGGGAAGAGTCACATCAAAAGTCATGAGATAAATTTAGAGATCATGGAAAAGTTATTAGTATACCTTGAACTGGGTGAGCAAAGGTGGGTTTGAGTAGATACCAAAAATCAAATAGATCTTTGCATGAGGTGGAAGATAAGGCTGTGTTGGCAAGCCAACAATTTTGGGTTTTGTCTTCAGTGCAAGGGAAAGCCATACACATGTAACGAATGTAACTACACCACATGTGTTGGCATCAGCCTGGCTGGTATGTTGAATGGATGGGAGGGAGACAACCTTGAAGCAAGGATTACATTTGGGAGCTTACTGCACTATTCCAGGTGAGCGATGGGGTTACAATCTAATGGGAAATACAATCTAATGGGTAATTACAATTGTCAATAGGGTTCCTAGGAACAAGTATAAGATCCTATAAAGACTTTATATCAGGTTGATCTAAATTACTTTGGAGATTAAGACAAACCTTTCCTGCAGAAGTGATGTTTAATCTGAGACCTAAATGATGAGCCAAAATTAACTAGGCAAAGTGACAGAGCCACTGTAAACGGTGTAAGACTAAAAGTTCAGGCTCTTTAAAAGAAATGATTGAAGACCTGTGTGGTTGAAATGTTTAAAACAAAGGTGAGAAAGGCAGGCTACAAGGTTGTATATAATTCAGATCATATTGAGCCTGCATGGCTCTAGGCAGGGTGGGTAATATCTGAGGCTGCAGGATTGCTCTGGCCGCACCTGCAGGGTTGACTGCATAGAAGCAGACAGAGCTGGAGGCAGGCCAGCAAGGAGGGTGCTGCTGCACCTGAGTGTGGACGGCACCTCGGACTAGTGGGAGGGGCCGAGGTGGAGTCTGGTGGGCAGAACTGAGAGACAGTCAGTTGGCAGTATCAATAGAATGTGGTGTTGACTGGGTGAGGTAGGTCAGGGGAAGGTTACTTTAAGAGCAACTTCAAATTTCTGACTACATGGTGGTGCAAGTTATTAAGATGGGAAAGACTTAGAGAAGAAAGTCTAACAGAAAAGGAGAGTATAATTCTCTCGTGGATTTGTTAACTTTTTAAAATAACAGGAGTAAGCGATTTAATGGATAAGTTCTCAATGCCAAACCCAGAAACAGAGCTTTACTGATGTCTGTGAATGCCTGTGTCCCATTTCTTCTTTTTCCTCCCCTATTTCCTAAGGAAACCATTAACTAACGTTTCTTGTTAGAATTTTTCATAATATCTTTGTAGTTTTTCTACAAAAGGTTGCTATATTTTATTAACCTTTATGTATATAGTATAATGTTTGCTCAGTATTACGGTTTTGGGATTCATCTGTGTGAACATTCAATCATTTCCACCATGTGTGATGTGCATGGCATTGCATTATAGGAATTTACAATTGATTAATCCCTTGTACAGTTGGACATTTTCAGTGTTTACAGATTTTTTACTATCACAAAGAGTGCTGCTTCTGTTAGAGTAGGTAAACAGCTAGAACGAGCTGGGGGAGGGAGGTGGGAGAGGGGTCAGCTGGTGTTTACGTTCGCCTGGATGCTTGCTTACAATCTATACATTCTGTGTAAGCTGTTCTCATGGGATGAGGGGAGTGAGAATACAGATGACTGGCCAAAACCAGCTGGTCCCAACATGGAGGAGAAATTGACCCAAACTTCACCCCCCAAATCCATTAACATAGTAAAAATCATACCCCCCTGCAGCATGACATTTCCAACAGGGACAAACATAGTCAAAATCTTTCCACCTGATGTGAATGTGGAGAAGCCCAAACCCCACAAGACTCCACCTGTTCCCTTTGAAACCTAATCCCACTTAGTGAATATTCATCTCCATTTATATAAAAACGCCTCCTATTTTTCCCTCAGCACAAGACCCTCTGGGTCCATCAGAGCCCTAACTCTCTGGCATGTACTATTGACTTTTTCTATAATCTCATTTTCCAAATAAATTCTTAAAGCTCAACTGCTTTCGCATCCATTCTTGAATTCTTTCTCCCAAAGGGACCAAGGACGCATCTCCAGTAACCCTTCAAGCATATCCCCAGGTTTACATGTGCCAGAACTTCTCTAGGCTCTAAACTCAAAAGATAAATACCTGAGTGATAGGGAAGGCCTAACTTCAAATTTGGTAGAAAATTGGCACCATTTCTTCCTGGAGTTTTGTGTAATTCATCATCCAATAGGCAATAAGTGTTTCCCATTGACTCTTGTGGATCCTTGATATTTTCAGATACATAATTTGAAAGAGAAATTAAATACAATTGCACATTTTTTTCCTATTCTTGGTTTATAAAAATGAGCACTTTTCATTTCCTTAGTGGCCATTTGTGCTTGCTTTTATATGGATTGCCTATTTGGGTTGTTTTTTCCATTTGTCAACTGAGTTTTAACAATTTTTCTTATTGATATATAGGTGTGCTGTATAAATTCTAGAATCATGTCCTCTGTCTATTCCTGTAGTTTGTGGCTTGTCTTTCTCGTTCACTCTGCTTATTAGAGTTCTTCATTTTATGTAGGCAAATGGTTCTTTTCCCTTAAGACTTGCCTTTGGGTTGGAACTCCTCTCCAACAAGTGGTCTTAAGGTTTTATCTGAAAGGCTTAGACCTTGTCTTTCACATTTAAATGTTTAATACCCATGGAACTGATATTTGCTTTTGGTGTGAAGTAGGAATATGACTGCATTGTTTTTCTATATGGTTAACCGATTTTCTCATCACATTGGATTTACTAGCCTATTCTTTCCCTGGTAATATGCAGTGCATGTCTTCTTTTAAATGAATATTATGAATATCTTTATTCTTTTATTAATATGTATAAATTTTAAGATTGCCTTGCTACATTTTAATCCCCCAAAGTTGGAATTTTTTTGTGAATTGCATTGGTTCTATAAATAAATCTGAGAAAAACTGAGATCTTTATGATCATAATTTAAAAATGCTTCTCAAATTCTATAGGTTGCTCTATAAAGGTATGGTAAGACCTTTGTTATTTCTATTCTTGGGTAACTTATTTGGTAGCCATGGTATATAGACATTATATTTTCTATTTGCTTCTGTGCTATAGAATATGATGCACAATTGCATGTTAGTGCTATTCTACCATCAGTTGTCTTACTGATTTCAATAAGTTATCCATAGAGTTTTTAGGTTTTATTATGTGAGTGATCAAATTATGATAATTTTATTTATTTCCTTATCTTATTGCATTGGAAAGAACCCCTGTAAAGTGTGAAAGCACGTCTTGGCTTCATTTTGTTATCTATGATTCTAGAGGGAATAATTTAAGAGAAGTTTTTTCATTGGTAATAAACTTGGAAATCCTCTATCATTTTATGGGATTTATCTTTATTTCCAGTTTGCTTAGTTTTTTTTTTAGCACGAATGGATGTGAGTTTCACTGATTTTTTTCCTGTATTTCTGAGATTTTTGTTGTAGAGATTATTTTAGGCATTTTCTACTACAATCCATTGACTTAATGAATGATAATATAATTTCTCATATTGAACCAACCTGCCATTTATGGAATAAGTTTAACCTTATCCTTATAATCTTTTTAATGTAGTTATTGCCAGACTAGACTTTTTATATATTTCTTTGAATTTTTTTTCTTACTTTTTGAAAAAATTTGACTATTTTCCCAGTGGGTTACTTAGTTCTTTAGTCTTAATCTTGATTTGTCTTGGTTTTGATTGCATAGCTAGTTTTAGCTTCACAAAATAGAACTTGGAAATGATCCTTCATTTTGTATTCCTTGAAGATCTGCATGAGTTTGGAATCATCTCTCTGACAGAACTAACTTGTAAAACTATTTCACTGGAGATCTCGGTAGAGAGTTTAAACTACTGATTCAACTTTTTAGATCATCATGGGTCCGCTTGTGATGCACTTTGTTTTCTTTTGAGGCCATCTTGACAAGTTAGATAACTTGAAGAAATTATTTTCTTAGCATAAATTGCTACATATCTTGAAGAAATCTCATTATTGACATAAATTGTTGCATCATTAACTTCTGCACTTTATTTTCACTTTTGCTTCCTTTGGGTTTACTCAGAAATTCTTTTATAACATCTTCTGTTGAATATGATTTTGGTAAGTGGTATTTTAATGACCACACACTTCTAAGTACTTTGAGCATTCCTCTCCAGTTTCTTCTTTCACCAACACATCATTTTAGTGTTTGTGTGTGTGTGTATGTGTGTGAGGGCGTGCGTGCGTGTGAATGTGTGTGTCTGTGAATATATATGCATGAGTTTTAACTCTTCATGTGTGTGTTGTTCATTTTGGTCATCTTCTGGTAATTGATTTCCAAATGTCCCTTATTGTGTTACATCATGTCATCTGTGCTTTCTCACTTCTCTAAAACATGCTGAGATTTATTTGACAGCATAATATTCGATGAATTTCCATATGAATTGCATCTGTGTCTAAGAATGCGCAGTCTCCCATAGATAGGAATTATATATCATGTATACAGCCACTATTTTAAGTTTAATTATGTAGCTTGCATCCTATTCTTTCTGTTTTATTATTACTATCATTATTATTTGCTCAATTTGGACTATCATTTGCTAAGAATAGTTTGATGATTATAATGATTTGAATTATAATGGTAGGTTTTACTTTACTCATTCTTTGAAGTTAGGTCCATGGAGTTTAAACTTATATTCTAACGTGAGTTTTAGTGTTTAGTCTTTCACCTACACAAAATGACTACTCATTTCTAGTACTACATCTTCTATTAACCTATTTGACTGATTTACTAAAGCATAGTAATGGCCTTTTATTTGAAAGTTTACTTATTTGCCTGTTACATATTTTTCCATGAATGTGCAGTCAAATGCATCCAACTTTTCATGAATCCGCAATGTATTTGTATCTATGTAATCATCTATTCTTGATGTTTTCAATCTGTACTGAAAATCTTTGTCTATTTTTGGATAATTTTGTCCAGTAATATTAGTGAATCTCTGATTTAGTCTTTTGACAGTTAAAAGAATATAAAACCCTTCAGTTTGCTCGCTCATTTATTCTCATTAATAAGCAAGCAAGCTGAAAGTCTTTCTGATTCCTTTGCGTAAAGACTCCCCTGCACAGCGAGGCTTGCGGTGATAACTCGCTCATCAGCAGGACCACATACTGAGACGGCATCGTCGGGCTCCCACAAGCCTCTGAGGAGAGAGCAGCCCCAGACGCCAGTCCTGTGTCACTCCACCTGTCTTTGCACTTCTGGCCAGGACAGGCATCCACCCCAAGAGCACCGGTAGGCACAGGAGGCCAGGAGCTGGCCCAGCATGAGGGCGCTGCCGAGGTAGGAACCTGGTGGCTGGTCAAGCAGGTTGTCTTTAAGTGTTTGGATGGGCCATGTGGATACAGAGTGAGATGGTGGTGGTGGAATTGGAAGGCCATGAGACCACAATCTGATAAAGTCACAAACAAGGAGAAATTGTGGGTGAGCGGGGAGGATTATGAGGGGACTGACTGGTAGAGGCAGGGGCCATGGAAGCCTGGGGACTGCAGAGGCCCCCTGTGTGGGAACCCGCCCTTCTTGTCAGAGCTGCTGAGCACGGAATCCACCCCCAAACTGTGGCTTGGCTCCGGGAGGGTCCAGTTCCTGTGTCCCAGTCACCTCAGATGCACGGCTGAGAGCCCCTTTCTCTTCATGCTGTGGAATTCCATGATACCACTGTTCCTTTACTCGAGGTCCCCTGAATGCACCCTGTCCCTTCCCTGGAAGAATGAAAGCCACTGAAGGGGCATCTCACGCTGTGCTCTTTGGCACAGAATGGGTGCTAACTTTTGTGGGAATGCATTCTCTCTGAAACCAGGCCCTTCTTGGAACCCAAACGCCCAGTTCAAGGCAGGAACCCGAGGCGCTTGCATCATGCTGACCTACGGATTGTGTTGCCCACACCATGTGTCTGATGGGTTTTCAATGCAGCGCTTTGCCATCTGGCCAGGGAGGTGTTCCTGTGATGAGCTCTCCTGTGCACTCAGCAGGGTCCAGCTGCAGTGGCCCCATCCCTCAGTCACTGTCAATCAAGAGAGCCCCACATCTCCATGTCTCTTCAAGAGCAGCTTGCCTTTTCTTAAGTTCTCAGAAATTTTCAGCTTATTAGTTGTCCAAACGTCACCTACAGAAGATTATGAAATACTTCAGCATGACATTGGGGCATTTAATAACTGATTATCGCCTTAAAGTTTTTTGTTTTTAATTGTTTATTGCTTTCAGGCAAGAGCCTATGACAGTGTTTGCTGTTTAACTCTTTCTGTGATTCTGGCTAGAAAAAAACAGACAGATCTTTTGCACTCCAGCAGGGAAACCTCATTTGTGACCTGCAATGCTAAATTTTGATCCTATAGCACCTGAAAATCCATCTGTAGGAATCGGTGACATTTGCTTGATTTTGATTGAAAACCAACTAAGGGTGTCAGGAATATCCCCGAGCTGAGCTGACCACCCTGATACCTCAGCAGGGGGGCCAGGAGCCAGGGCCCTAAGTTCCTGGGTTTTCCACTTGGTGGAAACAATGCAGGCTGCATGACCTTTTATTTTATTCCAAGGCAAGCCTTTCTTGGTCCCTGGAGAGAGGAGCATTATCTAATAAAAAACAGAATCTGAGCAGCCCACCTGCCTGTGCTTAGAAATGCTGATGCACAGGCAGGCAGGCAAACTTCCTTTCCGAAGGGTAGAAGGGGCTCCTGGTGACAAGGGTGCCGGTCAAGGCTGCTCTGGGTCAGCTTACCTTGGTCTCCTGGAGGTCAAAGTCAGGAAGCGGTCAGGGGAGCTGCCGCCGTGGCTACAGGGCGCGGCCCTCGGGTCTGCGTGGCCCTGGGGTAGGTCTCCAGCTCTCAGCCCCGCTGCTCTCTGCGTCGCACCGTCCGCTGACATGGGCGCCTGATGTCCCTCTGAGATCCTTCAGCGATACCTCGAAAAGACAAATAGCAAGAGACAAAAACCGCAATTAGCAAAGGTGTCCATCCCGCGCATGGCCTGCAAGGAGAGCGGGGGCTCCAGTCAGCCTCCCTCCGAGAAATTACGTACTTATTCCTTCTGATTCTCTGAAGCACTCTCTCTCCCCCCAAATTGCACATGTGTGACCTATGACACCTTTTCTGCTTTACGTGTATTGTGCGCAACAAATACATGAGCGGAAGTTTTCTTCTTTATTCACCTGAGAAACCTCTAGCCCTCTAATATCGACTGACAGATGAATGCATGAAACGAGATAAAGTAGACAGAGATCATTCTACTGTGGGCCACGCTCTTTCCCCCCATTAAATCAATTGCGCCTTCAGTGAGGAGTTTTGAGAGCAGGCCGTGGGGGGAGCCACAGCCCCTCCGTTCTTCCAGCCCCTGTGTTAGCGTCTCCGTTTGGGGAGAGAAGGTGGGCGTGCGGGGTGGGGGGTGTGGGGGAGGTGGGGGGGTGGGGGGTGAGGGGGGATGGGGGGTGGGGGTGGGGGGGTGAGGGGGGCTGGGGGGGTGGTCTCAGCATTCACACTGCGGCTCCATTTAGGAGGGAGGAACGATGTTGGAAAATTTCTTCGTTCCGTTTCGGATTATTGCTAAACTAAGATAGTTTTGTAAAGTGGCCCATTCCAGATGATTTCAGCACACGCGGTAGCACCGGAGAATCTGCCGCGGGCCCCCTGGGTCAGCTGTCCGGGAGGCCGGCGGGCCGGCGCCCTCGTCCTGTTAGAGAGAAGTCGGTGGGGGCCGGGTGAGGGCGGGGGGATCGCTGGGGGTCCCGCCGGTTTCTGTCCCGCCGTGTCTGCCGCACACACGGCGCCCACTCCCGCCTCCGTCCGCACCCAGCCCCGCACATCGGCAGCGGCCTCGCAAAGCCGGCCCCCGGGCCGCAGGACTGGCTGCTTAGGGCCATTTCCCGTATAGCAAGAGACACGGGGCGTCCTGCCCCAACTACCCCCTCCAAAAAGCACAGGGGCGAGGCGAGCAGGCATGTCTGCTGCGGGGGCTGCACGACGGAGCAAGAGGCCTGTGGCCTGGACCTGTCCAGCGATTCGCAGGGACACCCAGCGCACGGCCTCGCGCAGACCTGCCCCCTTGCCTTCTTTCCTTGTTTGTGACAGGACCGTTTATGCTGTAATTTCAAGCCCCATAATCATATTTTGCACACAGAAGTAAATGACCACAAGCTCCACGTACCACTTGGCTAGAAATGGCACCTCAAGTCAAGGAAATAGCAGCAAAAACCAATTCAAGCCAGAAAGAGATGAGGGGGAAGCAGAGGGACCATTGAACATGTTCCAGAAGAAAACAAGGACTGAAACGAAATCAAGGTCAAGTCTGACTGCTCTCCTAAAAATAGTCTTACAAATTAGGGTCAGTATGGGAGAAAATGCAAGATTTATAGAAATATCTGGAGATTAAGGTTCATAACTTTCAGGATCTAAAAGAAAAAGAAAAATGTACGTCATCAAAGAATGTTCAGAGGGAGGGACCTGAGGTATTAGGGACGGTTTGCCAATTGATTCAGTAATGACATTTTATTTTTATGAATCACAAGATCTCATGTTGTGTTTTATAACACAAGAAAAAGAAAACACGGGAAAGGAATAACATAATTTAAGAATATATACATAGTTCAGAGAATAAGGTCATTATCATGCACCAATTTTATAATCAAATACCATAGGTCTTACCTTTTATCTGATTGAGGGCCTCCCGGAGAACAGCGCAGACCTGTCCGTCAGGGCCTGTGCTCTGTGCGCCATGGGGCCCAGGCCCGGGACTCCTTGCATGAAGAAAACTGCAATATAATTATGCCATGTTAGAGCAGGCGTCAAAATTCTATTTCAGGTTGCAGAAATAAATTTAAATCTGCTTCCACATGAAACCCGTTGAGAGAGTCTTTGAATTAGGATATTAAATTCAGTTAAGTCAGTTGATGCATGCAAATTAAGAGGCAGGTATTGCCCTGGAAGATGACAGCCCCTTTGCCCAGGGGAGGAAACTGGGCCCAGACTTTTTTTTTTAAGTTTCCTGCCTTGTGTGTGTATATATATATATATATATATATATATATATATATATATTTTTTATTTTGTTATCATTAATCTACAATTACATGAAGAACATTATGTCTACTAGGCTTCCCTTCACCAAGTCCCCGCCCCCCGACCTACCCCATTGCAGTCACTGTCCATCAGCGTAGTAAGATGCTGTAGAATCACTACTTGTCTTCTCCGTGTTGTGCAGCCCTCCCATGCCCCCCTCTCACATTTTACATGCTAATCGTAATTGTGCCCGGATTTTTAAATTCATCCTCTGCACCAAACAACCATGAATGGCATTTGGACCCGCGTCTCTGGCTCCCAGTTCAGAGTAACAGTGGCTGTGCCCCTGAGACTCAGTTTCCAAAGTGGTTTCGTGTCGGGCTCTCTCTGCCCTGCGCGGTGGTTTGCAAGGAGAGAGCGTGGGCAGGAGCCCCGCCTGCAGAGGACGGAGGCCGTTCCAAGGGGCAGAGGCCCTGCCTGGAGGGAGGCCCTCCTGGAGTCCAGCCCTAGCGTTTGTTTGGTCAAGTGGCAGTGTTTCTCTGTGAGTTTTTTATGGGGCCCTGAATCTACAGTATGGCTTCTTTTTTCGCCTTCATGAGCCGATCAATGATCTTCTCTTATTTCCACCTCAGCCAGAATCCTGACCGACAGCCCCCAATGCATGTGAGAAGTTCTTTTGTGGAGGCCATGCTGGGCTGTGAATATGAATAAAGAAATTGCACGTAAGTAAAAATAGGGCCGTTGGTGTCTCTCAGGAGGATAGGGTGGCATTTCTGCCAATGGTCCCTGATCAGTGGCCTTCATTGTTACACGTTTATTAACTCAGATGAAATCAATGTATTCACCAAGCCCCGAGGGTTTTCTTGGGCATTGTTCCTTGAAGCACTATTGTGCTGGTATCAGGGCAAAGTGGGGCATCTTCTAACGTAACATTCAGCCTTGATGGATCAAATTACCTTTTATTTTAAAAAAATCAAAATTTCCCTTTTGGACACCTAATGAATGGCAGGCCTGACCTTCAGCAGTGTGTTTTCTTGTTCATTGTGCTCAGGACCCCGCTGGCAATGGGAAATATGTCTCCTTTCTGCTCCCCCAACCTGACCTGACCTCTGCATGATAAAACTGAGACAATACGATTCCAGAAGCCTTCTTTGTACAGTCGAGGACTCAGAATCATCCCTGAACAACATTCAAGCATGTGATTCCTGACAGATAAGTGTCTCATTAATTGTACCCAGACTTTATCATTCATGGTAAAAAAGTCATCCGCAAAATTTTCGTCTTCAAATCGCCAAACGTATTAGAACTATAATTTTTAGTTAGAATGCCCCTTTTTCTCATTTTGTTTGCTATTCAACCTTTCCCTTAAAACTGTTTGAAAGAACAATGGCTACTGGTTTTTCATAGCGTCCCACGGAAGCATGAGAAGTCTTTCATACGTCTTCCACATCTTGGTTTTAACGCCCTTGCTTTGGCCAGAATTCCAGCTCCCGCTGCACCCAAGCTTTGCCCATCTCCCACTCGCGCACACAGCGTTCTTTTCCCCCTGAGCTTCCAGCAGTTCTCGCTGAGGTTCCAGTTTGTTAGACTGTTTTCCCACAGAACACTTTTTGGCTTGATTACAGAGAGATTCTTATAAAAAGCTTCTGATGGAAAAAAAGCTAAGGACGTTATTATTTTGCATATGAATTGGGGATGGTATGCAATGATATATATTTTCAATCTTAAGATGAGCTATAATCAACACAGTATGTTCTTACTTTCAGCGAGGCACTGGGTGACAGGTCCCTATGTACATTTGTTGACACTGTAAACAGTAAATGTCAACAAATTCCAAATAAAGCCAGGTAAATAAGCTCGTGTAAGAAATGCAGCATTCGTAAATCAAAAGGTAGCTATTGTGAGGCTTCTGTGTTGTTACTGCAAGTCACTCATGCACACACATCTGGTACTGGAGTCTTTACCGCCCAAATGATAGGTGTGTAGAGGGCATGTCATCTCCCTCATGCATTGTAACAACCTGGACCAAGACACACTGTTTGAGGTCACTTAATCCAATGTTTAATTTTGCAGAAGATGACACAAGGATTTGAGTGGTCTCTGACCTGGTACAGGCTCCGACTAGAAGGAAGTGGATCTGGGGCTACATACAGTCTGAATCTGGTGCGTGTCCCACTAATCCAACCCATTCTTGGCTTCAAAATATAAAAATAAACAATCTAATAAAGCAAAGTACAAAAACACTCCTTACAACACTAAAAATTGCTTTCACATATGGTAAATTTGTTCATTTTTAAATGATATGCTTACTTATGTTAACATGGATGGGATTTGCTTTGTTTCAGTTTTCAAGTTGCCATTCTTCTTTAGAACCAAAACCATCGGAGATTTCCTCCCCGCTTGGAGACTGCCACGGTAAGAAGGGCACACACGATTTCAAAGGCCTTGAGGAGTGGTGACATGCGACAGAGTACAATATCCCGGCTACAGCCACAGAATTCAATTTTTTACAAATACGTGGCTTGAGGAAGCATGTACTTCTGATGCTCTAAACTTGGTGAAATACGCTTTCCACATCCACATAAACTGATAGACCAGTGCTTTGTAGATACATCAAATATTCAAATATTCTCTCAGAGGTTAGGTCATGAAAGGTGACATAGCTGCAGCCTGGTCCTCCTGGGACTCTCACTGTAGCCACTCTGATGGGAGGCATCCCATGCTTTCTTTTGAAAGCCCTAGTCATTTCATGCCTTTAATTAGGTAATATACCTAGTACAGAGCCATTGCTACATAGATAAATGGTTTATCATGATCCTTAAATTTTGCATAATGAATACTTTATTTCTAGTCAGGAATTACATAATTTTACAACATAAGCCAATCAATGTTTAGTGACATATGCTATGAAATCAGTTCATGTATCTACACAAATTCCATATGTGTTTGGTCCCACTCTTGAAACCGCTTCTGTGATTTATAAACCCTACAGAGGAAGTTTTCCTCCCCCCAAGATGATTTCAACACATCACTGCTGTGTCTGTAACTGTGCTTGAGGTCCAGACCTGAGCTCTTTGTATTAGGTGTACCAGGAGTTTTCTCTCACTAATGGTAAGAATTCCATATCCTTTACTTTTACAAACAACAAATAGTTCTTAAAATGTGACTGTTTTTCCATGTCTTTAAATACTATTCTCTCCCATATACTAAACAAGGGAAAAAATGGGGAGAATATCGGGGGGCCATGGCTATTGTGCCACCTGCTCCTCCAAACAGTGGATGGGGGAAATAACAGGGGTCATGTGTATGGGGGAAGCTGCACTGACTTGTTTAAGGCCATTTCCATATGTCCCATGATTCCTAAGTGACTTGGACTCAGCCACTTTTAATGCCAGACTAACACTGAATGGATCCACAATTTACATGATACTAAAAAAATGAAAATTATATGATTAATAAGTATTTAATAAGTACTTAATAAATCAAGCCTGTTTCTGAACATTAAGGGTATATTGTGCTAAATAAGCCTGTGCAATCCTGCTTCCATGGGGCTTACATTCTAGTAATTTCACTGGATAGTTGTCAGCCATCAGAGGTCATGTTCGGAAGGATGATGTTTAGGTAAATGATCTAGAGTTAGTCCCATTACCAAATTTCTCCTAATTAGCATACATCTTCTCATCAACTATCTCTGCATTCCTCAGGTAATAAATAGGGTGGTAGGTTTAGTAAAACTAACTCCTGGTAATATAGGCTAAAGATTTTTGATAGCTATTTGGCCACCTGGTTCTGAATTCCCTATATGCTAATATGCATGAGAGATTTTTTTTTGATAAGCATTAAACTATTTAAAAATCCACTTTGCAAATATGAATAATGGAATAATAGTTTATGAATACAGCAATGAATGATGTTTCATATTTTAATTGAGATATTAACTAAACAGTGTCAACACTGGTAAATATTTGGAAATATATGCACTTCTCAATTTAACTGAGAGTCCACATAATTTTCTTTTAATGTAACTTGCATCATTATCTGAATTAAGTGATTTAAACATGGCATCGTTCTTGATTCATTCGAAGTGTATGCACCTGGTTTAAGCACGTGTATAAGACACGACGATTATATTGGACTACTTTTTCTCAAAAATTTGCAGTAGCATGGAGTTACTTTATTTTACCCCCCAAGGAACATTTATTTTTAACAAAACATTTCCTTCTCTACAATGATCCTATGGGGTTTTTAGGCTGAGTTCTTTTGGCAACTTACTCAGTTATCTGTGGCTGCTTGTGACCACAAATGTCTGTGGCTACTAGGCTGAGGAAGGTGAAGGGTGAGACTCCCGGACCAGAGCTTGGAGGGGTGCCAGTCATCACAGGTGCTCTTGGGACACACAGGACTGGACTGAGAAATGCTGCAGTGTGCACTGTCCACCATACGCATTAATCTAATCTGCCACTCCATCTCTTGACGTTGCTTAATATTGCAAATGGTTCAAGCCATGATACATCATCCAGGCTATTGTAAAGGAAGA